>NC_136261.1:280507036-280824536 GCF_964187855.1 Myxine glutinosa
ACATGATGGGGTATTTATTACGTGTAGATCTCAATTTAATCCATTTTAAATTTAGACTGCAACACAACAAAATGTGAAAAAAGTCAAGGGGTGTGAATACTTTCTGAAGGCATTGCATGTATGTATATACATATATAATTATATATATATATATATATATATATATATATATATATATATAGTATATATATATATATATATATCTCTCTCTTCTTCTTCTATTATTATTATTATATTATTATTATTATTATTATTATATTATTATTATTATTATTATTATTATTATTATTATTATATACATATAAAAGAAAGTTTTTGTTTGTTTGTCTGCGCAAGCTAATCTCCTGAATGGTGAAAGATAGGAGGAAACCTCCAATACAAAAAATGTCGGGACGGGCCCCGGGAAGGTTTTAAGCTAGGTGGCGAGACCAGTCGAGGTCCACCTCGGCCGGGCCGGGCCCATTTAGCAATTAAAAGCTGAGCTGAATTATAGTAGTCAATCTTCTACGGCCGCGAGTATAAAAGCTGAATTATGGTAGTAAATTCATTCAAAAAGAACCAAAAATATCGGGACGGGCCCCGGGAAGGTTATAGGCGAGGTGGCGAGGCCCGTCGAGGCCGCCTGGGCCGGGCTGGGCCCATTTTGCAATTAAAAGCTGAGCTAAATTATAGTAGTCAATCTTCTACGGCCACGAGTAAAAGCTGAATTATAGTAGTAAATGCATTCAAAAAGAACCAAGAATATCGGGACGGGCCCCGGGAAGGTTATAGGCTAGGTGGCGAGGCCGGTTGAGGCCCACCTCGGCCGGGCTGGGCCCATTTCGCAATTAAAGGCTGAGCTGAATTATAGTAGTCAATCTTCTACAACCGTGAGTAAAAGCTGAATTATAGGAGTAAATTCATTCAAAAAGAACCAAAAATGTCGGCTTGGGCCCCGGGAAGGTTATAGGCGAGGTGGCGAGGCCGGTCGAGGCCGCATCGGCCGGGCTGGGACTTCGCAATTTAAAGCTGAACTGAATTATAGTAATCAATCTTCTACGGCCGCGAGTACAAGCTGAATTATAGAAGTAAATTCATTCAAAAAGAACCCGGGCTACGCCGGGTGCTTTTGGCTAGTATATATATATATACTAGCAGAAGTACCCGGCATTGCCGGGCGGGGGAGGGGAGGGGAGGGGAACGGGGGGAGGGGAGGGGCGGGGAACGGGGGGAGGGGAGAAGAGGGGAGGGAGGGGAGAAGAGGGGGAGGGGGAGGGGGAGAGGTGGAGAAGAGGGGGAGGGTGAGGGGGAGAGGGTGAGAAGAGGGGGGATGGGGAGGGGGAGGGTGAGGGATGGGAGGGGGAGGGTGAGGGATGGGAGGGTGAGGGATGGGAGGGGGAGGGTGAGGGATGGGAGGGGGAGGGTGAGGGATGGGAGGGGGAGGGGGAGGGTGAGGGTGAGGGGGGTGGGAGGGGGAGGGGGAGGGGGGAGGGGAGAAGAGGGGGGATGGGGAGGGGGAGGGTGAGAGATGGGAGGGGGAGGGGGAGGGGGGAGGGGGAAGGGGGAGGGGGAAGGGGGGAGGGGGAAGGGGGGAGGGGAAAGGGGGAGGGGGGAGGGGAAAGGGGGAGGGGGGAGGGGGGAGGGGGAGAGGGGGAAGGGGGAGGGGAGAGGGGGGAAGGGGGAGGGGGAAAGGGGAGGGGGAGGGGAAAAGGGAGGGGGGAGGGGGAAAAGGGAGGGGGGAGGGGGAAAAGGGGGGAGGGGGAAGAGGGGGAGGGGAGAAGGGGAGGGGGTAGGGTGGAGGGGGGAGGGAGGGGAGGACGGAGGGGGAAGGGAGGGGGCGGACGGAGGGGGAAGGGAGGGGGAGGATGGACGGGGGAGGGGGAAGGGGGAGGGAAGGGGAGGGCCAGTCAACAATGACGTTGCAGTTCTCATGGTCGGAGAGCAGCACAACAATCGCGACATCGTCCTGCATCTTCGCCAGAGCACGAAGCGGATTTTGGAGAATCACCGATCCTGTGACCCATGCCCTCCAGTACCGGCATTGCCGGGCGGGGGAAGGGAGACCCGTACATTCCCAACCCGTACATTCGCCCTCTCGACTCAAGCTCGTATTCGATTCGTATTCGAAATCGAAAGGGGAAAGGGGAAATCCTTCGTATTCGAATTCGTAAACACGAAATATTAATTAAAATTTAATTCATATTTCACAAAATCGACACAAAACACGATCGCATACAGGTGAAAAAACGCAATCGCTTTTCGCCCTGAATTACGTGCAAACGTGTGACGTGTGACGGGATGGAACATCACGTGATCGCTCTGAGCGAATCAGCGTGCTGCTCGCACTGGCTGAGATTAGCGGGTACTTCGCTGAAATGCGCTGAGGTAAATATGAATAAAAAGTATGGATCTCGTCAAATATGGTCTCGGCCATGTTCGTCCCAGGCTCAATGGCCATGTCTATGCCAAATATCAAGCACGTGAGCCTCTCCGTTTCGAAGTCTATCGGTAACATAACACACACACACACACACACACACACACACACACACACACACACACACACACACACACACAAACTGTGTTTTATACATATATAGATACTAGCTGGGCTCGGCTCGCTGCGCTCGCCTCACCAAGCGTCGACATTGAGGAGCGGGCTTATTTTAACTGAGGCTAATGAGTAATGACTGTACCTGAGTTGCTGTGTTGTCATGATTTTCACCAATCATAATACTGTGGCGGACACAAAAGCCCACTGGCGTGGTGACATCATTCCACGCACCAAGTGGGCGGTGGCCACGCCCGAGGGGTAGGCGTGGCCTCATGATATACACCGGGCGACCAGCCCGGAGGAGTTGAGTGTTACAGTGTAGTCTTACAATAAAGACGTTTATATGTTACCGCTTGTCCGCTTCCTCCTTGCTCACAAGCAGCGCGCGTAACGCCGCGCTTTACTGGTGACCCTCGACGTTGGATCTGCCGGAGCGATCCTTCCACACGCGACGCCATCGCCATGGCCGCCTTCGTCAAACTTCCGGAATTTTGGGAGGCTCAGGCCGAAGTCTGGTTCGTCCAGGCCGAAGCCCAATTTCAGCTTCGGCACCTCACCGGCGATGACACGCGCTACTGCCACGTCGTCGCCTCCCTCGGGCCCGGCACGGCCGCTCGAGTTGTGTCCGTCCTTCGCCACCCACCGGACGGCCACAAGTACGAGGCACTCAAGCGGCTACTCCTAGCCACGTTCAGCCTCACGGACGACGCACGGGCCGACCGCCTCCTGGATCTCCCCGAGCTCGGTGAGACGCGCCCGTCGGTCCGAATAGACCATATGCTGTCACTGTTGGGCGACGAAGCCCCCGGTTCGCTATTCCGGGCGCTTTTCCGTCGCCAACTTCCAGCGCAGGTTCGCCTCGCGTTGGCCGGGACCGGGCTAACGGAACCCCGAGCATTGGCGGCCGAGGCGGACAAGTACTTCGCCGCTTCGGACACGCGGGCGAGCGTTGGCGTGGCCGTCACGGCCTTCGACGCTGATGTTCCACAGCATCATCTTCTACAGCACGCTGAAGTTCAGCAGCATGCTGATACGCACCTCGTGAACGCCGCCACGCCCCGCCCACCGCCGCGGCGAAAACCGCCACCGCGGGGAAACCCGTCGACTCCACCGGCCTGGCGGAGCCAGCCGCGCTCCTCCAGCTCCACCACCTGGTGCTGGTTCCACGCCAAGTTCGGCCACGAAGCTCGGCGGTGTCATCCGCCGTGCTCCTTCAACGGGTCGGGAAATGCCCGGGCCGGCGCTCAATTGTGGCGATGAGCGCCGGCCGTTCGAGCAGCCTGCTGTTCATAACGGACACCTTCTCCGGGCGCCGTTACCTGTGCGACACGGGAGCGCAGGTGAGTGTCATTCCCGCCGGCACGTCAGACAAGCACGCCGCGGGTGGGGGCCCCGCGCTGCTTGCCGCGAACGGGACGCCCATCCGTACGTACCGAAAACGCTGCCTCTCTCTGCGGTTTGGAGGGCAGGTTTTCCGATGGACGTTCGTCACCGCCGACGTGCCCATGGCACTGCTTGGCGCGGACTTCCTGTGCGCTAATGGGCTCCTGGTCGACGTCAAGCGCAGACGGCTTGTCCAGGCCGAGACGTTCAGCTCGCTCGCATGTGCGTTGCCCAGCTCAACGAGCGGCTTGCCAAGCGGCTTGCCGAACGATTCGGTTCCGGCCACGTTGGTCTGTACGCTTCCGGCAGCGGACGCATTCACCCGCCTCCTCGCCGGCTTCCCGGCCCTCACGCGGCCCACCTTCTCGGCGGGGGCCGTCAAGCACGGGGTGGCCCATCACATCCCCACCGTCGGGCCACCGGTCTACGCCCGGGCACGCCGCCTCGAGCCGACGAAGCTGGCGGTGGCAAAAGCGGCGTTCGCTACCCTGGAGCGACTCGGCATCGTTCGGCGCTCAGAGAGCGCTTGGGCGTCGCCGCTGCACATCGTGCCGAAGCCCGGCGGGGGATGGCGACCGTGCGGGGACTATCGCCGTCTCAATGACGCCACGACTCCCGACCGCTACCCCGTCCCCCACATTCAGGACTTTTCCGCCCGTTTGGCGGGCAGGTCCTTCTTCTCGAAGGTGGACCTCATACGCGGCTACCATCAGGTCCCCGTCAGGCCGGAGGACGTCCCGAAGACGGCGGTCATCACGCCATTCGGACTCTTCGAGTTCCTGCGCATGCCCTTCGGTCTGAAGAATGCGGCTCAGGCGTTCCAGCGACTGATGGACAGCGTCCTGCGCGACTTGGATTTTGTCTACGTCTACCTGGACGATATCCTCGTCGCCAGCGCGTCCCGCGAAGAGCACCTACGCCACCTCCGCACGCTCTTCGAACGCCTGGGCCAGCATGGCCTGATTGTGAACCCCGCAAAGTGCCGGTTCGGCGCCGCCACAATCGATTTTCTGGGGCACCGTGTCACCAGGCACGGCGCCGTCCCCCTGCCGGCCAAGGTGGAGGCGGTGAAGGGGTTTCCGCGCCTCCGCACGATCAGAGGGCTGCAGGAGTTCCTGGGCATGGTGAACTTTTACCATCGGTTCCTGCCCCGTATCGCCCAGCTCCTGCGCCCCCTGCACGAAGCTCTCCGAGGTAAGCCGGGCAAAGGCGACGTTACCTGGACCGAGCAGATGGACACGGCGTTCACGGGCGCGAAGCTCGCCTTGGCTAACGCCACCATGCTCGCGCACCCGGCGCCCGATGCACCGATCGCCCTCACCACCGATGCCTCGGACTACGCGGTGGGCGCGGTGCACGAGCAATGGGTGCGTGGAGCTTGGCAACCGCTGGCGTTCTTTAGCCGGCAGCTTCGCCCGCCCGAACGCCGTTACAGTACCTTCGACCGCGAGTTGCTCGGACTTCACTTGGCGGTCAGGCACTTCCGCCATCTGCTCGAGGGCCGGGCGTTCACTGCCTTCGTCGACCACAAGCCGCTGATCTTCGCGATGGGCAAGGTCACCGAGCCGTGGTCGGCCTGGCAGCAGCGTCACCTCTCGGCCGTGTCCGAGTACACGACGGACATCCAGCACGTCGCGGGGAAGGACAACCCGGTGGCGGATTGCCTTTCCCGGGCCGTCGCCCACGCAGTCCACCTCGGCATCGACTATGCCCGGATGGCAGCGGACCAGGCCGCTGACCCCGACGTCCAGGCCTTGCGGACCGCCGTCACGGGCCTCCGCGTCACCGAGGTGCCGTTCGACGGCGCGGGCGCGGCCCTCTTGTGCGACGTCTCCCTCGGGCGTCCTCGCCCCATCGTGCCCGTGGGCTGGCAGCGCCAGGTGTTTGACGCCATCCACGGCCTGTCCCACCCGGGGGCGAGGGCCTCCCAAAGGCTGATCGCCGACAAGTTCGTCTGGCATGGCCTCCGGAAGGCCGTCCGCGGCTGGGCCAGGACGTGCCTCGCGTGCCAGCGCGCCAAGGTGCACCGGCACACCCAGGCCCCGTTGGCCCCGTTCACGGTGCCGGAACGCCGGTTTGACCACGTCCACGTGGACCTGGTGGGACCTCTGCCCCCCTCGCGGGGTTTCACCTACGTCCTCACCATGGTGGACCGCACCACCCGGTGGCCGGAGGCCGTGCCCTTGGCGTCGACAACGGCGGCCGATGTCGCGCAGGCTTTCATCGCCACCTGGGTCGCCCGGTTCGGCGCCCCCTCAGACATCTCATCCGACCGCGGCCCCCAGTTCACCTCGGAGCTCTGGGGGGCGGTTGCGCAGGGGCTCGGGGTCCGGCTGCACCGAACCACGGCCTACCACCCCCAGGCTAACGGCCTGTGTGAGCGATTTCACCGCTCATTGAAGGCCGCGCTCCGGGCCACCCTCCGCGACGGCGGCTGGGTCGACAGGCTCCCCTGGGTCCTGCTGGGCCTCCGGACGGCGCCCAAGGAGGACCTGCGCGCATCCGCGGCGGAGTTGGTCTTCGGGCAACCGCTGCGGGTGCCGGGCGAGTTCCTCCCCGACTCCACGGCACCATGGTCCGCGGCACAGCAGCACTCCGCTCTGCAAGAGACCGCCCAGAGGTTCGCCCCGGTGCCAACGGCATGCCACGGGCACCCACCGACGCACGTCGCCCCGGAGCTTCGCACGGCGGAGTACGTCTTCGTCCGCCACGATGCCCATCGGACACCACTGCGGCCCCCGTACGACGGGCCTTTCCGCGTGCTGGAGACCGGGGCGAAGCACTTCACCCTGGACATCGGCGGTACTCCTGACCGCGTTTCGGTAGACCGCCTCAAGCCGGCCCACCTCGATGTGGACCATCCACCGCCAGTGGCCCGACCCCCACGTCGGGGCCGCCCTCCTGCGGGCGGACCCCCGGCACCGCCCAGCCCCGCCGCCACGGCGCCCCCCGGTCCTGCACCCATCCCAGGGGCAGCCAGGGGCATCCCACCTGGTATCCCTGCACCCCGGACGCCGCCGATCGCCAGGGGGCGCTTCGGCCGGGTCATTCGTCTGCCCCGCAAACTGGCCCTCCAGGTGCGCGGGAATTCTGGGGGGGCGCGTGTGGCGGACACAAAAGCCCACTGGCGTGGTGACATCATTCCACGCACCAAGTGGGCGGTGGCCACGCCCGAGGGGTAGGCGTGGCCTCATGATATACACCGGGCGACCAGCCCGGAGGAGTTGAGTGTTACAGTGTAGTCTTACAATAAAGACGTTTATATGTTACCGCTTGTCCGCTTCCTCCTTGCTCACAAGCAGCGCGCGTAACGCCGCGCTTTAATACGATCAATTACTTGGCACAAATGTATTTGTTGTGTTTGTGATATTACATTTTTATAGGCAATTTAGGTTGAAGATTTAGGCTGAATGTTTTTTTTTTTCAAGAAAGAACTCCTCAGCACATACATAGGGGAGGGGTAGGTGCAGACTGGAAGTTTGGGACGATTACACCTCACCACCACGTAATTCAAAACACCTCACCACCACGTAATTCAAAATACCTCACCACCAAGTGATTCAAAACACCTCACCACCATAAAACACATAATAAAAACACCTCACCACCACGAAATTGAAAACACCTCACAGCCATCAAGCACGTAATAAAAACACCTCACCACAACGAAATTAAAAACACCTCACCACCATAAAACACGTAATAAAAACACCTCCCAGCCATAAAACACGTAATAAAAACACCTCACAGCCATAAAACACTTAATAAAAACACCTCACCACCACGAAAATAAAACACCTCACAGCCATAAAACACTTAATAAAAACACCTCACAGCCATAAAACACGTAATAAAAACACCTCACAGCCATAAAACACGTAATAAAAACACCTCACAGCCATAAAACACGTAATAAAAACACCTCACCACCACAAAATTAAAAACACCTGACAGCCATAAAACACGTAATAAAAACACCTCACAGCCATAAAACACGTAATAAAAACACCTCACCACCACCTAATTAAAAACACTTCACCACCACGTAATTATAAATACCTCAGCACCACGTAATTCAAAACACCTCACCACCATGTGATTTAAAAACACCTCACCACCATGTGATATTAAAACACCTCACCACCACGTCATTTAAAAACACCTCACCACCACATAATTCAAAATACCTCACCACCACGTGATTCAAAACCACCACAATGTTATTAAAAACACTTCACAACCACGGAAACAAAAGTTTGAGGGAGTCGTTAAGTGACAACACAGACACTGCCCAGATGTGTCGATATCTATCTATAATTCCAGTAATCTCTGTGTGTCTGTGTGTGTGTCTGTGTGTTTGTCTGTGACCGCTGTTTCGCGACAACTACCGGTCCGATATACTTGCAACTTGCCAGGTATATTGCTGGGGACCCGAGGATGTGCCTTTTCAAGGTTTCATATTAATCGGACAAGTAGTTACCGAGCTATGGCGATTTCTTTACCAAACTCCGCAAGCCGTTCGCTTTGGACCAAACCATTGCATGTAAATAGAGGGGGGGATTGTCACCGTACTCGCAAGCCGTTCGCTTTGGACCAAACCATTTCATGTAAATAGAGGGGGGGATTGTCACCGTACTCGCAAGCCGTTCGCTTTGGACCAAACCATTTCATGTAAATAGAGGGGGGGGATTGTCACCGTACTCGCAAGCCGTTCGCTTTGGACCAAACCATTTCATGTAAATAGAGGGGGGGGGATATAATTTTAGATATATATACAGTATATAGTACGGGCATGCCCTAGTATAGATAAATGACTGTACCCGAGTTGCCGTTTTGTCATGGTTTAAACCAATCATAATTCAAACAATTATTTTGCACAAATGTATTTGTAATATACGTGATATCACATTTTATAAACAATTGAAGTTAAAAAAAAAAAAATTCCCAAAAAATTCCCCCCCCCCCCCAAAAAAAGCAATTGGAAAATTTTTCAAATAAAATACCCTTAGGACATACCGACGGGAGAGATATGTGCATACCAGAAGTTTGGTACGATTTCACAAAAGTTTGAGAAAGTAGTTCAGTGACAACACAGGACAACACAACACAGGACAGACGCTGCACAGATATATATACGTATATACTCAAAGGCAAAAGTTATTGTGACACATAAACAACAAACAGAATCAGTGTTAAACTTTTACTGCCGCGAATGAAATGTTATTACATGGGAAGACAAATGTTTCAAGGTATGGTAACGATCAACAGTCCATAAGAACAGCGCACCTGGCATATGAAACTGAGCCACAAGACAAGAGGTGGTTCACAAGCAAGTTCACACGGTCAGTAGCGAGTTTGTCCACCTTGTGCATTGATGCAAGCCTGGCACCTTCGCCTCATTGAGGCCACTCAACGTCGATGAAAGTCCTGGGGAAGATCATTCCATATCCGAGGAAGGATTTGGCGGAGTTCCTGCAGCGTTGTTGGAGGATTCAGATGACGTCGTAAACGTCGCTCCATTTCATCCCAGACGTGTTCAATGGGTGACAAATCAGGGGATCTTGCGAGCCAGGGTAACACATCAACATTGTTCTGATGAAGATACTGCTGTACAACTCGAGCAAGGTGTGGTCTGGCGTTATCGTGTTGAAACGTCACTCTAGGGCCGTTTTGTTGCTAAAACGGTAGAGCGGCCATTTGCAAAATCTCGTCTTGGTACCTCACAGCATTCAAGTTCCCCTCAATCACAATCATTGGCGTCCTTGCTGCAGCTGTTATCCCACCCCTGATCATAACGCCCCCACCTCCAAAACGATCCTCTTCCAGAACACATGGCCTGATGTAACGTTCACCTGTGCGCCTGTAGACACGTGTCCTGCCGTCAGCTCGGTGAAGAAGGAAACGTGACTCATCGGTGAAGAGAACTCTTCTCCACTCACGTGCTCCCCATCGCAAGTGTTGTCTGCTCCACTGGAGACGTCGACGTCGATGTTCTGGCGTCAGAATTGGCCGTCGGGCTGGGTTCCAGAACGATGATTTAGAGGTGTTTTTCTGACTTCTGCACTTCTTAAGACTGCATTGAGTGGAAATGATAAGCGTCTGGTTGTCTGGCCTTTTAAAGTGAACATTGCTGGCCATTTTTCTCGAATATGTCATGCTTGTTGCAAATTTCGTGCAATTCGAACAACAACTGCTTGGTTGCGTTTCTTCGACCATTTTAACACACTCTTTCTCTGGTTCAAATCCAAAAATTCATTCACAAGATTACCAATGAAAAAATTCCATGTCACAATAACTTTTGCCTCTGAGTATATATATACAGACTTGGCATTTAATATGGAATATTTTTTTTGTGGGGGCGAACTTACTTTTCCAGATGTCTTAGAACCAAAAGTTCATTGGAATTATGTTGAAATTATTCTAGATTTTGTTAATGTGACCTTTAAAAGAAACAAAAACCACATTTGACATTTCAAAACAAATAAATTGATCCTTGAAAGTGATGTAAACTGATATCGAACTCAATTCATGGACAGTACTGTGTTAAACCTCTGTACGTTTTCCAGAAGTATCTCTTTATTTTGCACATTAGCCAAAAAAAATTTGAACAAAAACAAAAGTTAAATTATGACTGGGATTACGGACAGTAAAATTACAGTTCAGTACTTCATGTAACCACCACGAGCATTCAGGAGAGCACGTACACGTTGAGGCATGCTGTTCACGAGATTTGCCAAGGTTTGGACAGGAATCGCTTGCCATGCAGTGACAATAGTCTGCTGCAATTCATGCACAGAGGTCGGCTGCTGGTCCAAGTTGTCGATTTGACGCGTTAATTCGGCCCACAAGTTCTCTGTCGGATTCATATCCGGGGACATGGCAGGCCACTCCCTATGCTCTACACCATGGTCAGCAAGAAAGTGTTGGATCATGCGAGCACGATGAGGACGTGCATTGTCATCTTGGAAGACAAAGTTTCCTCGAAAGGCTGCACGAGCAAATGGAAGCAATGTTTCTTCCAGAATGGCCCTGTACTTGAACTGGTTCAGGTTTCCATTCAGAACAACCAGGTCAGTTTTGCCCCCTGCATGAAAAGCAGCCCAAACGGCCACCCCACCACCTCCAGCTTGGACTCTTGGCACTATACAATCTTTGTTGTAGGCTTCATGCACTTGTCTGCCCACTCGGATGCGGCCATCTTGATGATAGACCAGAAATCTAGACTCGTCACTGAAGGTCACGTGATTCCAGTGTCCTGGCTGCCATTGACGGTGCTCTCTGGCCCACTGCAATCGGCGCTGGCGGTGTTGTCTGGTCAGGCGTGGCTTTCTCAGGGGACGCCTTGCACGATAGCCTGCTTGAACCAGTCGTTGGTTGACTAGTGTGGAAGAGTTCTATTTCTTAATAGAAGAAGAATGGAAGACTCCACTTTGTCGTTGTATTCGGTTTATTTAACTCAAAAGGGAGGGTAGGGAATTACGAACTGATGCAAGGTAAAATACCATACTAAATGAACTATACTTTAACAAAGCTTTGTTTGGCCGGTCGTGGCATGATCTTCTCCTGTGCCTGTAGATCTTCCTTCGTTCCTTCGTCCAGCGCAGCAACTCTTCGGAAATCTCACACTTTCCCTCTTTATCCTAAAAACTCACTTCCATATATGGGATGGTATTCAGGGTTCCACACAGACTTTCTTGCCCAGACAGTGGGAGATCTGTGTTCCATCTCAGGGGATTCTAAGGGCTTTTTCTTTAGACAGCTGTCACAGTTAAGGAGATGGAACACCCTTATCTATCTTTTGTAGGTCACCTTCTGACCTGTCCATGCAAGCCTTTTCTCCCCCAGATTCCAGTTCTATTCTTTAGACAAAACACATTTTTGGAGAAGGAGAAGTATATGGAAATATATATACCTTTTGGTATTCTCCCACAATCCCTCATTTTTTCTTTTGTTGTTTATATTAATCATTAATCTAAACATCAATCTATTTAATATTCGAACCATAAATTTGGTAATCCAATTTTCCCATACATAAGGCATACACCATCATTCTGGAAGAATATGATCACAAATCATTTCTCTTTCCATATTAATAATGCAATTAACTTCATTTGCATAAAGCATACAACAATTCACCTTTACCAAAACACAATAATTTCAGTTCACCATTAAAATAATAAAACATCTGCAACATTTGGCAATACGTTTTACTTCAAAACAAATGTTGACTTTTTGTTTGAAAAGAAGGGGCTGATCACTCGTGTTTGAAATTCAAGTATGAAACATTATCTTCTGATGTCTTCATGGCCCCTACACTATTTTGCGTAGGATTTTCTGCTGTAGTGATAGCTGGGCGGAGTCACAAACTGACCCTGCTTTGCATGTAACATTCTTGCCACTATTGCTGTGAGACACAGTAGATCTGACCAAGGCCTTCATCCAATTGTCGTCAACTTGCCTCCTCACACATCATGAGTATGGAGCAAGTGTTGATGTGATGTTGGTTTGACCAGCAAGATGTGGAACAGGGATGCCGGATGCATCCGCAATGATGATGTTGGGACCATGGTACTCAGGTTGTCCATGGTCCATACCAGGAGCACCCAGTAGAATCGTGCACAGCTGTTGTGAAGAAAAGGCACAGCCGTTCGCTTGTAGCTCCATGCTGAGTCCCTGGAAGTTGGTGAAGTAATAACACACGTCACCGCATCCCGTGGAAGTTGCAGGTAAAATATCGTTGTCCTTCAATTGCTGATGTAATGAATGTAGGTGAACAAAGTAGGTGATCGCCCTTCTTTCATATGTTGCAGTGTGATCCAGGCCAATGGTCACATAAGTCTCCCTTGGTGAAGGGAAGCATCCATCTCCAAGTTACACAGGAGAATGTCTTCATCATTCTTTGAGAAGGAGGGTGTGTGCCAAGATTAACTTCATTTTTAGCCACAAATTTTCTTTTTTTGAACTTCTTTCCAGATGTCGTTATCACTCCATTTGAAATGGGACCTGGTCTTTCCTTTACTCAGCCACATTTATATCTGCTCGCCACACAGATTGAATCAGATGGGGTACATTGTAACATGAAATCACTATATTTTAACTAATCATGTATATCTTATAACAGCTTCACACGAATAATATTCAAATCAGGTATGTGTTTTATACTACTAAACTAAGAATAACATCCACAATTGCTTTCAGGTTCATATAATTCAAAAATTAAACTCATGCAGTTATTTTAACACTACTTCAAGGAAAATAAATGCATTACTAGTTGAGTGTATATAAGTAAAATCACAAACAGGAATATCTAATTCCCAACAATTCTTGCAAACAGCAAACTATGCATAATGTCTTATTAGCATAGTCCTCCTCGCTTTTTCTTTTAATAGTGTAACTTATGGTGATATGAGTTCACTAACTCATAAAATGGACACAATTCACAATGGTTTGTTATGCCCTTATCTTCGCTCTACTGTACCCATTTGCAACATCACTTGATTCAATCTTTTAATCTCAACATTTATGTTGCCATAAAAGTCCTCTTGTGGTTCCACATGTATTTCCTCATTTGTTGCTTCATATATTTCTGCATGTGGTGCTTCATGCACTATCATAGTATTATTTGTTATCTTATTCAAACCAATCGTTACTAAGGCTTTCAAGCAAGCCACTACTAAAACTATTACCAAGATAACTACTAGTCCAACAAACAAGTATTGGAGTATCTTAGCTGCCACCCCTCCGAATGTGTTTTCCAACCATGCAAAAGCACCCCCTTTCACATAATCGTGATATCTTGCTCCCTCCTGTCTTATTGTATCGGCAATGTTATAAATGTCTCCCGAATTATCAGGTATATATGTACAACAATCTGTACCAATCACTGCGCATGTACCTCCTTTTTCCGCTAACAGCATATCTAATGCCATACGATTTTGTAATGCCATGGTTCTTGTTGCTGCCAGCTCACTTGTAAGTTTTGTCAATCCACTAGTTGTTTTATTTGCCAATGGTTCTATAGCCAATGCCATTTGCCGTAGCTCATGGCCTGCCTTCCAGGTTCCATAAAATGGAAATACTACCATTCCAACCCATTCTCCCATACTAACAGTTCTTTTCTGCCTAGAATGCAGGATACGCATTGGTGACTCTGTTAACAAGCGCATGTGTGGAAGTACAAACCCAAGAAAGCATGATCCTGACCATGCCAGTGGGAGATACGCATACGCCTTGTGTCCACATATAAAATATGTATTATTATAGGTCCATGTAGTATCTGTCATCCAAGTTCCTTCCCAATCCAAATATATA
Organism: Myxine glutinosa; assembly: GCF_964187855.1. Lineage (NCBI taxonomy): Eukaryota > Metazoa > Chordata > Myxini > Myxiniformes > Myxinidae > Myxine > Myxine glutinosa. Next base: position 280,521,264 of record NC_136261.1, read on the forward strand.
ATCTTTAAGCTAGTGTCCTTTACTGGGACAAGCAATCTTATATAGCCCAATTCTTAACTATACTGGTGGCAGGTGGAGTTTCCCATAAACTTATTATTCTCCTTGGTTCGATGTCGGACGAAACATAGGAGCCCTTTCATTTGTTGTTGAATAGTTACGGAAGGGGGCATAACTTCATTTTTATATTTAGGCCTATAACTGTCTGCAAATTCCTCACATTAATATCCCCCTTTGTCCCAATCAACATCCCCTAGCATCATCGCCATTGGTAAATAAGGTTTTGTTGCTACCAACCTCTTTGGGAAGCGACTACATAATTCATCCCAACCAAAGGGAACTGCCTCCAATGGTACTCCGTTCTCACTAGAATGCGGCATTTGTGTGCATATCCAACAATTACTTTCATTTGCTATATCAGCCCTTGTGTGGGCTAAATGTAAAAAAAGTATTAATCCCGTGTAATCCATCGGGTTCTAAAGGTGTGTCCCTATCTTCCATCAAACTTCTCCTTTGTTTATGTCGTACTGCATAATCATATGTTTGTATGTCGGCCACCAATGTTGCGTTTTGTTCTTTCATTACCCCCGAAGTAATGCATGCAACACAGAGTCCCCACTACTAGAGACCTCATTCCTAGGATGAATATCAGCATTTTCAAGGAGTATCTGAAGTAGAAGTCTTTGTTGTCCCCTGATTTGTCGCCTTGTCTTGATAAGGTCTTTCCCTTTGTCCCACCTGTATCCATCTGTAAAACATGTAAGCTATCCCTTGTATATGTTCATACCTATAACATAATTATATGTCAATGACCTTCAACATTATATATCAAACTAACAAGCTTCCTAAAAGGTAAATAAAGGAAACCCCTTAATATTTAGCATAAATCTGATTAATTGCCTTACCCTGCTCCCCCTATCTCCCGGGGTCCATATTTGTCTCTATTCTTAGCAACTACCTATGGTCTGTCAATTCGTTCCAAAATACCACAACCAAAGGTTTTAACCAAAGCTCTACCAAACTATTTCCAATGTGAACTCAAAATACTAGTGAAACAATCAATTCAAAGAATTAACTTCAAAGGGTCAACAAATTCATTTTAGAAACAGATCTAATTTTCTTTCTGTTGCTATAAGGAAGAACAATAGTTCTTATAAGTCTTTGTAATATCTCATGTAATTTATCCAGCATCGAAGAATTTATTTACTATACATTCCCCTTCTGTTTACCAGTAACTTTGTTTACACACCATAACTTAATTTGATAAATCCCATGTGTACAGCTACCACTTATTGAAACCCCTATGGTTTTTTTTTGTTGTTTTTTTTTTTCCCCAGAAAATATTCAATTAAGTGGTTTTACGCCCCTTTAACTGTGTGCAACTAGTGAATACTACTAACACCTGTATGCCAATATAGGTGTTAGATCAACAAAATATGTTGCAGGTACATGTAACATCGCGTTCTGAGTTTAAATAACGTAACAGCGCGTTCATGTCTGCCCCTTGGTTTTAAGATGCACAATGCATTCCGTTGTAAAACTTACAATAGTTCAATTCAGCAAAATTTTCTTTACTATCTGCCCATATCATCTATGCCTAAAACATATCCGTAGATGCAGCACAATTTATATGCTGATTAAAGTCCAGTTTATATATGTCAAAATCCATGAGCAGAGTACTCTGGGAAGTCAGTATAAGACCTCTTCCAAATTTGGCTAATTTTGTACTCCCTCATCTTTTATGAAGCTCATATCCATAAATAGCTTTTTTTATTCTTATATAAATTCGATCTAACAACGGAATCCCAAAACTCCTCACAATTTTACTATTAATTAATGGCTGCTCATAACCCAGCACATCAAATCTGTATATTCCATCTCCCTTAACAAAAGAGATAATGTTCATAATCAAATTATATTTCTATTTGAATTTACGAATTCTCTGGATATTTAATCCCATCCACATGAAACTATCTATCTCCAGACAAGGCACACTGTCGGTGTCAACAATCTTGTAAGATTGATACACAAAAAACAAAAACACTAACATTGACACACAAAAATACCCCCACACACATGCATTATGCGTATTTGTTTGCTTTGGAACCATTATTTACAGATCAGGATGGGTGTCAATTTTATTGCAATTTCATAAAATTTGTCCTTCAACTTTATAAATGCTAATACACAAATGGACCAAAAAGCTTATTCTTAGAAAACTCCTATGATGTCACATTGAAATTACCCTTTCAGTTCCCACAATAATTTATCTAAATTTGACTACACACCCATTTACATGTCAGTCGTCCACTGACCTATCAATCATGCGGAGCAATAGTCCGAAATTCCCACCTGATCGTCATGTGACTCTTGTCACTTGGTTTCCAAAAAAAAAATGCAAAGCAATTGTTCCAAACTTTTGTAAATTAAAAATTTTTGTGCCCAACATAAAAGATCCAATTTCGGCATTTGATCAATTAAGTACTAATTTGCTAACAAGCCAAAAAAGTAAAAACCATCCTTGCTCCGAAAACTTTTCAGACACAAGAAGCGTCAACAGTTATTCATATTGGTCTAGTGGTTTAATCTGTTGAGGCCAATCGTCATTTGGGATCTGCAGCAATGAAGACCTAATCGTTGTCTGAGGTATCGATAAGCACTGTTACACTTGATCTTGGTTTACCCTATGAACTTGTCTTCCTGTTGGCATACGGACATCTTCTTCTCCAATGTCCCATCTCCCCACACTTGAAACACCGGTTTCTGTCGTTGACTGGTCTGTCCACCTGTTCACTTGTATTGCTGGGCTGCATCTCTAGATCCCTAAGGTGCCACTGCGATCTTTGGTTATCTCCTGAAACACGAAAAAATTATCTGTACTGTTCTATTTGGGGAGACAAATGGGAATCAGATGGGACAACTGTCACTTTTATTCCTATGTGCGAGGGCAGTTGTGCATCTATCTTCTTCAATGTATCCTGTATCGTCGTTGTTTTAAGTTCTAGGTCCATTATCCGTTCTTGCTGTTCCCTTGTCCTGGCTTCAACATCCCAATAATGGAATGCAAGCCAGTCTACTGTTAAATCCTGTTGCTTCCTGGCCTTCAATTCTTGTCGTAATCCCTCCAATCGACTTCGCTCAAATGTACCATCTCTTGGAAACTCCTTAGCATGTCCCTTTGTCCACAAATACCAATTTTCAACCTCTCTAATAGCCTCTGCACCATAACGGTCGTACATATAATATGCACGAGTACCTTTGTTTGGAATATCTGGTTGTCCTTGTGTATTCTTACAGGCTCCATTCCCCATTCTGCCTGTATGTGAATAACACTCAGTATTCGTTCAATGTACTAGGTAAATTACTAGGATCTGTTCTTTGGAATACACCCGTACACACCTGTACTATATGTACTGTAAATAAAATCTACTAGGGTTTGTTCTACCTTTTATCAAAGTAGCGTTGGATGGGCAATTTCCTAGCTTATTTCCTATAAGCTTGACTCCGTAGTCTCCCAGGAAGTATCTCTCCACCTTTGCAATTGATGACTTCAAGTGATTGCCAGAGAGTCTCCCTGCTCTGATCGGTGTTGTAGTTGGGTCAAATGGATCAGAAAAAATGGGTCAGCAGGTTTGCCGTTCTGTTGAGGGGGAATCAAACAGAAAATAACCACATATATATAATATGTCGAATAAACTCACCACCTTGCTCTGTTTTCCAAGGTTGTCTTCACAATAATGTGTCACAAATATCTCAAAAGTGCTTTCTTGAGACTTCACCTTTATCAATCAATCAATCAATTCAATTAAATCAATTCATCAATATTCATCAATAAATCACATTAACCAATCGGATAACTCTATACCTAAGCGTTTCCCAATGTTGCCAGAACAGTTCCATCCGCTGATGGAGATATATGATCATTGGTCGTCACCTTTGACCTATACCTTTTGTCAATTGACAAATCACCGTTCTGCCTCTGGATCATATCTGACATATTTCTCAATCTTGTCTGATCAATATATCACAAATTCAAGTGTAGCAACCACTAAAGGCAACCCAACCCTTCATTTGTGAAATAGTCAGCCAAGATCAATCAAACAGGTATGAGACAGGTCACTGAGAAAATGTCCCAATTTAAATGGTACCCAAACTTCTTGACAATTAAAATTTCGTAAAAGTCCTGAAGTGTTCTACCAATAAATGACAATTAATTCACACTATTTGCCAATTGTAATCCGAGCATGCTAAAATTTGGACACTTTATTTAACACTTATTACTTGTCATGCCTCATTAATCTTACAGGGCTCAAAAGTTGTCCTTTAGGCCTGTGCAATCATTTTACACCTGAAAACCTCATGATCGTATTCCTGTCAATCATAACATCATGACTCTAAAATCATCATTATAATGATCATCACTATTTTAATCATGGTCATATCATAATCATCTATTTAAAAACAAACATTTCCTGCATCACCACATCCATGTGGTATAATCATCAATAAAAAATAATCGTTAAAAAATTTTAAAAAATTTAAAATCGCGTCTAATTTGCCTGCCGCTTTGTAATTATACGGCAGTACACCATATCAGTGGTTCTTCGTGAAAGCCCAGCACCCTTGCTAAGGAAAAACTCTTAGTGGTTCTTTGTGACTATTTCACGGCACCTTTGCTGAAAGATGTGTAAACAAAAATAAAATCATAACAATATACCATATCAGTGGTTCTTCGTGAAAGCCCAGCACCCTTGCTAAGGAAAAACTCTTAGTGGTTCTTTGTGACTATTTCACGGCACCCTTGCTGAAAAATGCGTATACATTGGTAGTACACCAATACAGGGCTTTGTGCATCTCTAGATGCTATGTGGATTTCGCCCACCGACCACATTTAAGTAAAACAATAAAAAGAAGAAGAAGCAATCATTTCCAAATTAAAATCAAAAATCAATCCTTTATTGAAAAATAAAGAAGAAGAAGAAGAAGAAGAACGACTCATTTTCAAATCAAAAAGCAAACTCAATTCTTTATTGAAAAATAAAGAAGAAGAAGAAATTAAATGAGAGCTTGACATAGGACCAAGCCACAATTAGGGGTATTAATACTGTGCGAAATATGACACTCATTGTCATTATCCCAAAGATAGCTGTGTATTATTGGTCGCACTCATTACTTTAGTGTTTTATATCTGTGTTTGTCTACAAGGCTTTCAGAGATTTTTATGTTCATGCTGGCCCCGTGAGGGAGAGAGGAGAAAGAGAGAGAGGGACAGAGTTTGCATTTAAACATGAGCAGGAGTACATGTGCACAAAGCCACGCATATGTCGATCAAATTTGTCATATTTATCGGAATTCGGTAAAAATAGCAGGAAAAGTCGTTATTTATCAAAAAAAATTTTGCTTTCATGCCAGCGAAGCGCTAACCCTCGCATATTCGTAAAAAAAAAATCGCTATTTATGTCCATATTAAAATGTATGTAAAAATTTAGCAAGTTCTTTTATATCGTTGTGTAAAAGGCTTACCTTCGACCCAGAATGGTCTCCTCTGGCCTTTACAGTGGATATCCCCTCGGGCCACCAATTTGTGGAAGAGTTCTATTTCTTAATAGAAGAAGAATGGAAGACTCCACTTTGTCGTTGTATTCGGTTTATTTAACTCAAAAGGGAGGGTAGGGAATTACGAACTGATGCAAGGTAAAATACCATACTAAATGAACTATACTTTAACAAAGCTTTGTTTGGCCGGTCGTGGCATGATCTTCTCCTGTGCCTGTAGATCTTCCTTCGTTCCTTCGTCCAGCGCAGCAACTCTTCGGAAATCTCACACTTTCCCTCTTTATCCTAAAAACTCACTTCCATATATGGGATGGTATTCAGGGTTCCACACAGACTTTCTTGCCCAGACAGTGGGAGATCTGTGTTCCATCTCAGGGGATTCTAAGGGCTTTTTCTTTAGACAGCTGTCACAGTTAAGGAGATGGAACACCCTTATCTATCTTTTGTAGGTCACCTTCTGACCTGTCCATGCAAGCCTTTTCTCCCCCAGATTCCAGTTCTATTCTTTAGACAAAACACATTTTTGGAGAAGGAGAAGTATATGGAAATATATATACCTTTTGGTATTCTCCCACACTAGCCTTCTGGATACAGGCACATTTGTCAGTTGCTGCCACTCAGCCCTAAGCCGATTAGCTGACTTGGTATGGCCATTGCGGACTAACTGGTGCAGCTGGCGATCATCCCTCCTTGTGGTTCTGCGGGGACGTCCTGGCCTCTGTATTGGAGTAGGGACACCCATCTGAGCATTTCGTTTCAGGATCTTTGACACCTGACCTTGAGTGATGCCATACTGCTGAGCAATAGCACGCTGTTTCATGCCGTAATTTCGTAAAGCCACCACTCCATGACAAACAGCATTGTCGAGTTGACGGACCATCTCCAGAGGAAGCGGCAATAACTTTTGGAGACGTGCAGCAGTTGTTTTCCACTAATACAGAACGCAACAACCCTTGTATACCCGACTGTGAAGCCAATCATCAAATGCACCTGTCCGTACATTTTGCCACGCCACCTGTGATATAATCCTGTTGTTAACTTCTTGCTGCAACAGACAATCAGTGACATGGTTCTTTTAACAAATAAATCACCAAAGTGTAAAACAAACTCACCAGATTGCTATACTGAGTTAAGAAAATAAACCCAAGTCAAGAAAAAAAAAAATTCCATATTAAATGCCAAGTCTGTATATATGATATGTTATATAATAATAACGTGTGTCTGTCTGTAATGATTCTTCTCACCGATTGTTTGGCCAGCTGCCCTGACTCTACCCACAATTGTAACTTTGATTGGTATTTAAGATGCTTCAGAAAGAATCTTACTGTAATTCACCAAATGTCCGTCTGTCCGTCCGTTCCCAGGTACCGCAAAAACGGGTGAACCGATCACAACGATATTTTGGGTGGGTAATCCTAGGACCCCCTGGAGTAAAATAGGCTATATTGTTTTTCCAATTTTTCCAAGTTTTCCAATTTTCCAGTTTTTCCAAACACGATGGAATAATATTTACCGACATGAACAGTGATGTGGCTTTTATTGAAATTCTACAAATACCGTTTAGATTTTGATGATTTGCGTGTGATATGATTCAACGGATGTTTATATAAATCGTTTAAAATAAAAAACCCTTACATTTCTGATATTTTGCCTTTTCATTTGGGCCTCCCAATTGAAGCCCCGCCTGCAGGGCGGGTACCGTTGCTAGTGTAAACAAGCATTGTGAGTATTGTGCTGCAATACATGTCCCCTACCGGCAGTCTGTCGTCCGGGAAACTGTTGGGGAAATTACCAAGGGTTATTTACCCACAGGTTCTGAATCGTTCCCAATCTCAAATTACCTCAGGATGGGCTCACCTATGATTCACACTCGGGACTTCGATTTATACACCTTGCAGACAGGTCAGCAGAAGCACGACAAAATAAGTTGTTGATAAAGAACCTTTCGAGTCGCTAAATATCAGTAATTTATTATATTTGCCGGTTCACGATGTGCATATAAATGTTGCTCGGCTTGGCTCCGCCCCTCCGGAAAGCATGCGCTGTGTCACGCTGTTGACGTTCGCGAGACGAGGCTGAGGGCGTGCGGTGCGGCTTGAGGAGAACTCTGGAATAAACAAGATATCCATTTTTAATTTTTTTTCGTTTAATTAACGATATCTGCCAAACCACGTGCCCTATCGCAAATTCCAAAAGGACATTTTAGTGCTGAACAGATCTGTGAAGTTTCCCATTGATTGGATCAAAAATGAGGGAGGAGCTCGGTTTTAAAGGTTCATGCTTAAAAACGTCATAACTCTGAAACCATGTGATGCATGACGTCATGCTCGCCGACTTTTTTTGTTCGTCATGGGTATGCGATTCTGCCTGCAAAGTTTGGCCTCGATCTGTTCAGCCGTTGCAGAGAAAAAGGGTTTTCGTGTTTTCACGAAAAACAATATGGCGGCCGAACTACGTGACCTGTGACGTCATAATTACCATTAAAATATTCTACAGACCGAGTCCATTATATGGTGAAAATTTGATCTCAATCGGTCCAATTATTGAAGAGAAAATGGTTTTTAAAGGAAATTAAAACTTAAAATGGCACTGAGTTAAGGATCATCAGAATTATCAGAATTCCCAAAGTTCAAATTGCCATAACTTTGTGAAAAATGATCGAAACGTCGTGAAGTTCGAACTTGATCTGTAACTTATCATAAGGAAACCATGTGCCAAGTTTGAAATCATTAGCGTTAAGCGTTTAGAAAAAAAGCCCGGAAAATTGTTCTTTGCGTGATGGACTGACGGACTGATGGACTGACAGACTGACGGACTGACGGACTGACAGACCTTCAGACTGACAGACTGACGGACTGACGGACGGAGGGACGGAGGGACGGCGTGCAAACCTCTAGTCCCCTCCGGTGTACACCGGTAGGGGACTAATAAGCTAGTAAATAAATGAAGGACGTGCTGGTGGTTTGCCTTTGCCCTTCCCATAGTGCAGGAATTTGTTCAGGGTGTCGACAATGACTCGACTGTTCGCGAAAGACAATGGTGAAGGAGCAGCGCTCCTGCTTGAGACGGACGAAGTGACGGACAAGACACAAACTCGTCCGAGAAGATGTTTATTGTATAATCAACTCGGGAACTCTAAAAACCCGTTTATCGGGTTCGCATACATATAATCCAAACCAAAAAGCATACTTCAGAACCAAAGCCACGCCTCTCAGGCGAGGCACGCTTTGGTGGTCATGTGACCGACAGGTGCAAGCAATTATAACCACGGCGCCGCGGTTTGTCCACCGGTTACGTCACCGGCTTGGGCAAGGAGATTATGTTGCTGGTCTCGAGCTTTAGGGGACCCATGGGTCGCTACACACGCCCCCCCAGAATCGACTTGGTCCAGGAAGGTCAACCTGAGGGGGGTCCGGATGACCCGACCGAAACGACCCCTGGCTGGTCGCGGGGGGGGGGGGGGGGGGAGTCAGGTGTGGTGGCGGGTGGCCGGGCGGGGGGTGCAGTGGACGGGGGGCGGCCGCGCCGCGGTGGGAGAGCCAGCCTTGGCGGCTGGCCGACATCCATGTGGGCCGGCTTGAGGCGGTCCACCGAAATCTGGTCCGCCCGGCCGCCGATGCTGACGCCGAAGGACTTGTTGTCCCGTCGTAGGACCCGGAAGGGTCCGTCGTATGGTGGCCGGAGCGGCCCCCGGTGTGCGTCGTGGCGCACAAAGACGTACTCCGCCGTGCGGAGTGCTGGGGGGACGTAGGATTGGGGGTCTCCGTGGCGGGACGTGGGCACCGGGGCGAAACGTTGGGCGGCCTCCTGGAAGTCCGTGCGCTAGCGCACGGCGGACCAGGGGCTGGTGGCGTCGGGCATGAACTCGCCCGGGACGCGGAGGGCCTGGCCGTACACCAGCTCGGTGGTGGACGCCTGGAGGTCCTCCTTTGGAGCAGTGCGGAGGCCCAAAAGGACCCACGGGAGCCGGTTGGCCCAGCCGTCGTCCTGGAGGCCGGCCATGAGTGCGGCCTTCATGGAGCGGTGGAACCACTCGCACAAACCATTGGCCTGGGGGTGGTAGGCCGTGGTGCGGTGCAGGGTAACGCCCAACGTGCGGGTGACCGCGCCCCACAGTTCGGACGTGAACTGTGGGCCGCGGTCCGACGAGATGTCCGCCGGTGCGCCGAAACGCGCGACCCAGGTGGCGATGAACGCCTGGGCCACGTCGGCGGTGGTGGTGGAGGCGAGGGGCACGGCCTCCGGCCACCTGGTGGTCCTGTCCACCATGGTAAGCAGGTGGGTGAACCCCTGCGATGGGGGCAGGGGACCCACCAGGTCCACGTGGACGTGGTCGAAACGTCGCTCAGGCACAGTGAAAGGAGCCAGCGGAGCCTGGGTGTGACGGTGGACCTTGGCCCGCTGGCAGGGTGTGCAGGCGTTGGCCCAGTCGCGGAAGTCCCGTCGCAACCCGTGCCAGACAAAACGTGCTGACACCAGCCTCTGGGACGCCTTCCGGCCCGGGTGAGAGAGGCCGTGGAGCGAAGCAAAAATGCGACGCCGCCAGGTGACCGGCACAACGGGGCGAGGTCGGCCTTGGGAGACGTCACAAAGCAGGACCGTGTCCGCGAAGGGGACGTCAGCCAAGCGGAGGCCCGTGTCCGCCACCCGGAGTGCCTGCACCGTGCCGTCGGTGGCCTGGTCCGTCGCCATCAGGGCGAAATCGATGCCGAGGTGGACGGCTTTGGCGCCGGCTCGAGAAAGGCAGTCGGCCACGGCGTTGTCCTTTCCGGCGACGTGCCGGATGTCCGTGGTGTATTCCGACACGGCGGAGAGGTGGCGCTGCTGGCGGGCCGACCACGGCTCCGTGACCTTGGCCATGGCGAAAATCAATGGCTTGTGGTCGACAAAGGCCGTGAACGGGCGGCCCTCCAGGAGGTGGCGAAAATGGCGGACGGCCAGGTACAGCCCGAGGAGCTCGCGGTCGAAAGTGCTGTACTTCAACTCGTTGGGCAGGTGCTGCCGGCTGAAGAACGCGAGCGGCTGCCAGGCCCCGTTTACCCATTGTTCATGAACCGCACCCACGGCGTAGTCGGAGGCGTCCGTGGTGAGAGCGATGGGAGCATGGGGTACCGGGTGGGCCAGCAGCGTGGCGTTGGCGAGGGCCCGTTTCGCGCCGTTGAAAGCAGCGTCCATGTCCGTGGACCAGACGACGTCGCGCTTCGCCGGCTGGCCGCAGAGGGCGGTGTACAAGGGCCGCATGAGTTGCGCAGCTCGGGGCACGAAGCGGTGATAAAAGTTCACCATCCTGAGGAACTCCTGCAGCGCCTTGACGGAGCGGGGGCGCGGGAAAGCGGCGATGGCCTCGACTTTGGCCGGTAGCGGCACGGCGCCGTTCCGGGTGATGCGGTGGCCCAAAAAGTCGATCGTCGCCGCACCAAAGTGACATTTGGCCGGGTTGACGATCAAGCCATGCTCGCTGAGGCGGCCGAACAGCGTCCGGAGGTGGAGGAGGTGCTCGGCTCTGGACGTGCTGGCGACGAGGATGTCGTCCAGGTAGGTAAAGAGGAACGGCAAGTTGCGCAGCACGCCGTCCATCAGGTGCTGGAACGCCTGTGCCGCGTTTTTGAGGCCGAAGGGCATCCGGAGGAATTCGAAGAGGCCGAAAGGTGTAATAACAGCCGTCTTCGGGATGTCGGCCGGGCGGACGGGCACCTGGTGGTACCCCCGAATCAGGTCCACTTTTGAAAAAATGGTCCGCCCCGCCAACCGGGCGGAAAAATCCTGGATGTACGGGACGGGGTACCTGTCAGGGGTGGCGTCGTTGAGGCGGCGGTAGTCGCCGCATGGCCGCCATCCACCCCCCGGCTTCGGGACGATGTGCAGCGGCGAGGCCCAGGCGCTGTCGGAGCGCCGCACGATGCCGAGGCGCTCCAGCGCGGCGAACTCGGCCTTGGCGACGGCGAGTTTGGCTGGGTCGAGACGGCGAGCTCGGGCGTACACCCGGCGGGCCCATAGTGGGAATATGATGCTCGATGCCGTGACGCACCGCGACGGCCGAAAACGTCGGTCGCGTGAGGGCCGGGAACTCCGCGAGGAGACGCGCGAAGTCGTCTGCCAACGGGAGGACGCAGGAAAGCTCGGTGGGCGCGGAACGGCTCAAGGCGCACGCCAGCGAGCTGAAAGTTTCGGCGTTGACGAGACGCCGACGTTTAACGTCGACCAGCAGCCCATGGGCGCAAAGGAAATCAGCACCGAGCAAAGCCATGGGGACGTCCACCGTCACGAACTCCCAGCGAAAGAGCTGGCTGCCGAAGTGGAGGGCGACGGTGCGTGGGCCGAAGGTGCGGATGGCGGAGCCGTTGGCCGCGATTAAGGAGGGGCCGCAAATGGCGGCCCGCCTGTCCGAAGCGGGAATGACGCTCAGCTGAGCGCCGGTGTCGCAGAGAAAACGCCGCCCCGACGCTTGGTCTGCAATGAATAGCAGGTTTCCGGAACGGCCGGCGCTCATGGCTGGTAGTGAGCGCCGGCCCGACCGTTTCCCGACTTGCCGAACGTGCACGGGGGTTGACATGATCGGGCCCGCCGCCCGAACCTGGCGTGGAAATAACACCAGGCCGGGTCTGGCGGGGGCTCCGGTCGATGCGTCGGGACCGGGCGACGCGGCGTCGCCGCTGCCAGTCGCGCCGGCCCGGCGGCCTCCGGGAAGGAAGCTGCGTCGCGGGCGTCGGGTGGGAAACTTCGCCACGGGCGCCGACTGGGCGGCGGGTGGGCTCCCGGCAGCCACCCCGACGGGCTGGCTTGCCGCTCCGACGAGCTGGCTTGCCGAATCGATCTTGTCGGCCTCCCTGGCGAGGTCGCGGGGGTTCGCGATGGTCGTGCTTGCCAGGGCGACCCGAACCTGGGCCGGGAGCTGGCGGAGAAAAAGCTCTCGGAAAAGGAAATCCGAGGGGTGCTCGCCGAGCAACGCGAGCATGTAGTCCATACGTTCGGACGGGCGCGTATCGCCGAGCTCAGGAAGGTCGAGCAGGCGTCGTGCGCGTTCAGCTGGGGAGAGGGCGAAAGCACCCAGAAGAAGTGCCTTGATGGCGTCGTACTTGCCGTCAGCGGGCGGGCTCTGGAGGAGGCTCAGGCAGCGGGCGGCGGTCACGGAGCCGAGCGCGGCGACCACGTAATGGTATTTAGTGGTGTCCTCCGTAATGCCACGCAAGGCGAACTGGGAGTCCGCCTGAGCGAACCAGACGGCGGCATGTGCTTCCCAGAAAGTGGGCAGTTTGAGGGACACTGCCGTGTCCATCGCGTGTCGTAAACTCGGGGTCACCAGTGAAGGAGCAGCGCTCCTGCTTGAGACGGACGAAGTGACGGACAAGACACAAACTCGTCCGAGAAGATGTTTATTGTATAATCAACTCGGGAACTCTAAAAACCCGTTTATCGGGTTCGCATACATATAATCCAAACCAAAAAGCATACGTCAGAACCAAAAAAAAAAAAAAAAAGCCACGCCTCTCAGGCGAGGCACGCTTTGGTGGTCATGTGACCGACAGGTGCAAGCAATTATAACCACGGCGCCGCGGTTTGTCCGCCGGTTACATCACCGGCTTGGGCAAGGAGATTATGTTGCTGGTCTCGAGCTTTGGGGGACCCATGGGTCGCTACAATGGGATCTTTAAATTGCACCAACTAATGCTGGCAGACAGGACACCCGGCTTAACCTCCGTGCATCCAAGGGAGTCACTTTATAACGCAATGCAACGGCCTGCCTGGGAAGCACCAATCGGACTTGTTTTCGTCACTCGGCTCGGGACTCGAACCCAGCCCTGCTGCATCACGTTGCGTCACGACAAACAGGCCTGGGGCCTGCGCGCTCCTCGCTGTTGCTATGGGCAACGCTCAAGGCAGCGGCCGTTCGCCGTTCAAACGCGATTGAGGAGGACGCGCTCTTCAGGACGGTTTTGTCATTCGCAAACGGACGCGAGGCGAGGAAGGATAAAGAGGAAGAGTCGGAGGAACGAGGCCTGGAGTGAAGACATTAGGGGAGTTTTGAGGAGGGACACGTTGTACCAGGAGACATATTTACTTTACATCGTCAAAGGGCGATAAGATAACGAGGAAATAATCTGAAGGAGACGTGAGGAGACTGGATCGAGGGGAACTTCAGGGGGGGGTGAAAGCGGTGTTGAGGAAGTGCCCAGGTCGACAAGGAACGTCCATTTAAAAAGAAAGACGGTGCTTTCGGAGTTGTGAGCAGGAGGAGCTGCTTAGGTCCAGGTTCATGGATCGTTGTGAGAAGACACCGATCCCTGGAGACCACAGACTTGGTGACCAGAGACTCTCAAACATCGACGTGTCGTTTGGTGATTCAGGATTTCAAGGAAAAGTCCAACGTTCACCAAACACAGGTTCGCCTTGTCATTGTGTGTGTCCTGTCCTACACGGACGTCCTACAGGGGCGTCCTACAGGGAAGTCCTACAGGTTTAAAGGATCAGACATCTTGCTTTACCGTGTTTCCTTCACACACACACACACACACACACACACACACACACACACACACACACACACACACACACACACACACACATACACACACACACACACACACACAATTAATTGTACAGCTTCACACAATACACACACACACACACACACACCTCCATTTGCGAGGCAATCCTCTTCAAATCTGGAATCCATCTTGGTTCAATCCAATGTGCTCCATATTTGGAGATTTAGGGCCCAGTTCCGATTTTAGAAAGGTGCTGGGGGTCAAAGGTGAGAAAAAATCCCACCTTTTGTTTTTCCATTCCCTTGTACAAGTCTACGTAGAAGGAAATTGGCGCAAATCCACCTTCCAATGTCTCCTTTAGGAGAAACGTACAAACATCTCAGATTACAGTCGATTTTGGACTATAAAGGGCTGAAAGTTCAAAATTAGTCACAAAAATTAATGTTTTTGGCCTACCATGTTGTGTATTTCAACCAATCCCGACAACAATTGGCGAAATGACACCTCAACAAAGCCTGAACAGATTGATGAAGACGGACACCTTTGTTTAGATCCCATGGGGGTGGAAGGTCAGAGTTGGTGTGAAATTGAGGTGTTTGAACCACGAAACATTTATTTTTAAGCGGTGAGAACCCTTCAATATTCGGCTATGTCCTTCCTTCCATCCGTCAAAATGAAGAAGAACCTTTCTACCCCCCACCATGTTTAATTCTGAAGGGATTTAAAGGATAATTCTAAGGGGTTATAAAAGGTAATTCTAAAGGGTTATAAAGGGTAATTCTAAAGGGTTATAAAGGGTAATTCTAAAGGGTTATAAAGGGTAATTCTAAAGGGTTGTAAAGGGTGATTCTAAAGAGTTATAAAAGAGTAATTCTAATGGGTTTAAAGGGTAATTCTAATGGGTTTAAAGGATAATTCTAATGGGTTTAAAGGGTAATTCTAATGGGTTTAAAGGGTAATTATAAAGGGTTATAAAGGGTAATTATAAAGGGTTATAAAGGGTAATTCTAAATGTTCATTCTAATGGGTTTAAAGGGTAATTCTAATGGGTTTAAAGGGTAATTCTAAAGGGTTGTAAAGGGTAATTCTAAAGGGTTATAAAGGGTAATTCTAAAGGTTAATTCTAATGTGTTTAAAGGGTAATTCTAAAGGGTTATAAAGGGTAATTCTAAAGGGTTATAAAGGGTAATTCTAAAGGGTTGTAAAGGGTGATTCTAAAGAGTTATAAAAGAGTAATTCTAATGGGTTTAAAGGGTAATTCTAATGGGTTTAAAGGATAATTCTAATGGGTTTAAAGGGTAATTCTAATGGGTTTAAAGGGTAATTATAAAGGGTTATAAAGGGTAATTATAAAGGGTTATAAAGGGTAATTCTAAATGTTCATTCTAATGGGTTTAAAGGGTAATTCTAATGGGTTTAAAGGGTAATTCTAAAGGGTTGTAAAGGGTAATTCTAAAGGGTTATAAAGGGTAATTCTAAAGGTTAATTCTAATGTGTTTAAAGGGTAATTCTAAAGGGTTATAAAAGGGTAATTCTAATGGGTTTAAAGGGTAATTCTAAAGGGTTTAAAGGGTAATCCTAAAGGGTAATTTTAAAGGTTAATTCTAATGGGGTTAAAGGGTCATTATAAAAGGTTATAAAAGGTAATTCTAAAGGGTTCTAAAGTTGTCAGCATCTGAAAGTCCTGTAAGTTGCACGGATTGCACACCACTGCCAAACTGCACGGCTTACTTCAGACACAGGTGCGAGTTTTTCTGCATGAGTATGCATTGGCATAGCCAGAGCATTTTTACCCCGCCAGGGAGTAATGCATTCGATCGTGTCCGTGTCCGTGTGTGCGTGTTTGTGTGTTTGTGAACAAGATATCTGGAAAAGTTCTGAACGGATTTGGATGAAGATTGGTGGGATGATTGCCCTTGGGATAAGGAAGAATTGATTAGTTTTTGGTGAAGCTCAGGATATTATTCCGGATCCAGGAATTTTTTGAAGGATTTTTTTACCATTGGAAGATAGGGCTCATGTTTTTTTTACATTATCTTCTATATATTCTATAATTAACATTGTGATATGAAAATAGTTTTCATATTTGTTGTAAATATAGTTTAAACTCGTGGTTATGCGTTAGAGCGGTGTATTTTTTTAGCAGCGTCGTCTTCAAGGTTCTTTTTTTTCTAATAAAGACATATTCTGTCATTTTAAAACCACCAAAGTGTGTATTAGGTTTCCCCGTTTCATAGAATGTATCGTTTGATACGTATAATGCTTTAAAACGTTTTTTTTTTTTTACCTCAGAAGAGATATCAACATTTACCTCAGTGAATGTCAATCGCGGTGTCAGTATTTGGTGAACTTATAAAGACTTAGGTGCGTTATAAGTGTGACCAGCATGTGCACGGGATTCTTCCCAGAAGAATGAGTGGTCGCATCAGCTTGTACGAGTTAAAATGAGTGAGTTTTGTTTTGACGTTTGGGCCAGTTTTACATGTTGTAACCCTAAGGAATGAAACGAACGGTTTTCCTGGCTTACAATTTTATTTGAAGTCACACATGCCTCAAAATACACTCACCTATATGGAATTGAACGCTGAATCCGAAAATGTAAGTGCCTTGTTTTTTTTTTACATTATCTTCGATATATATATTCTAAATATATATCTGTGCAGTGTCTGTCTTGTGTTGTCTTGTCTTGTGTGGTCACTGAACTACTCCCTCAAACTTTTGTGAAATCGTACTATTCCAACTTGACCCACGGCGGGAGTATGCGCTCTACTGAGTGGCGTTCTAGTTTAACATAGTGACTGAGTGGGTGGCATTATTGTTGCTCAGTCAAAACAATTAGTCACCCAGTGAATAGGATTTTCAAACTACTGGGTGACAAGGTTGCTAATCTTTACCTCCACCACCAAAGGTGGATGGAGGTAATGTTTTCACCCCTGTCTGTCTGTCTGTCTGTCCGTTTGTGAACAAAATATCTCAAAAAGTTGTGGACGAATTCGGACAAAATTCGGCAGAGATGTAGCGTATGTGACAAGGACGAAATGATTAGGTTTTGGTGAAGATCCGGATTCGGATCCGGCTATAATAATTTTTAAAGCGATTCTTCACCATTGGGAGATAGGGCCAAACACGATACATAGCAGGATATCTCAAAACGTTATGGACGGATTTGAACGAAACCTGTTGGACAGTGTGTGTGACAAGGAAGAGTCGATTCAATTTTGGTGAAGGTCCGGATCCGGATCCAGCTAGTAGAATTTTTAAAGTGATTCTTCACCATTGAGTGATATGGCCGAGCAGGCGGAGGTTTGCTCTCTACTGAGTGCCGTTCTAGTTCAAGCTGTTTCTCGAGGCACGAAGTATGAAACAAGTGACTGACTCGACACGAGATGTGGTGGAGGGAATTTTCAGGGAGACCTCTATCACACAATTATATGATGAAGTCATCGGACACTTCTTGTGGAAACATTCCTGTATCATGTGATGTTACAGGTGGCACTGGAAACTGTACCATCTGATGAAGATCTCTGTGCCTGGATGTGTGTTTTACAAGATGGTACAAGTTTACCTGTCACTACTGACTCCTCATAGTAATGGACCTGAATGTGCTGTTTCATATCACCAAGGAACTAACTCCACTACAACTGAGACTTCGTAAATAAATCATTTGCTGAAGAGAGCAATTTTAACGGTTATTCAGATGATTTGTCTCTGTATTGATCGCTCTTGCTTAGTAACCCTGTAATAACTACACATTTGAAAAATATTTTTTAATTTAATTTTTTTATATATATCAATTTTTTTTCCTTTCAAATCACCACTTTTCTTGACCCTTGTCACCCAGTGAAATTTGCCTTAAAAATGCTCTGGACACAGCTCCGACTGACATTGGTCCAGTGTCTTGGTAAGAGTTTGTTTTTATGTTTAATTTCATAGGAGTTAAGGATCAAACTTGGTCACAAATCTGAGGGTTTTAGCATACGAAGCCAATCCAAACAAGACTGAGCACAAAAATAGCTTACCACAACCCCTTCAGACTGAAGTACCGGTAGTTAAATTGGTCTGGTGTATTAATTTAGAATTTACAGCTGTCAAAGTGGATTGGGGAGAGGAGAGAAGAGGGTGTTTGGGAGGGACATGCTGCATTGTTTTTAAATTATATATTGAAGGCTACAGTCACGGACTATATAGTCCTCATCGAGGCCCGATCTTAAATAAAAGAGCTGCATTGATAAAGGTGAGGAGTGAAAATGAGTAAGAATAGTGTATGGTGTTTGTTAGTGAGAAAGAGAGAGAGTAAAGCTAGCCCGGTAGATATAGTTTGAGTGAGACAGAAAGTAAGACCAGCAATCCTGACACGGAGAGTGTAAGATGGTTCCGGGCTCCACTTTAACGCTCCTAAGTCAGAACGGTAGTGCTACCCTGGGTGGTTGCTGTTGCTCCTAAGTCAGAACGGTAGTACTACCCTGAGTGGTTGCTGTCGCTGCTAAGTCAGAACGGTAGTACTACCCTGAGTGGTTGTTGTCGCTCCTAAGTCAGAACGGTAGTACTACCCTGAGTGGTTGTTGTCGCTCCTAAGTCAGACGGTAGTACTACCCTGAGTGGTTGCTGTCGCTCCTAAGTCAGACGGTAGTACTACCCTGAGTGGTTGCTGTTGCTGCTAAGTCAGAACGGTAGTACTACCCTGAGTGGTTGTTGTCGCTCCTAAGTCAGACGGTAGTACTACCCTGAGTGGTTGCTGTCGCTGCTAAGTCAGAATGGTAGTACTACCCTGGGCAGTTGCTGTGAATGTATGTTTGAGAATGTATGCTATTCTAGTCTATCACTGTAACAATTACAGTATATGAGGTGCATTCAAAAGTTCTCGGAACGTTATATACGCAAATACGTGTGTGTGTGTTTGTGTGTGTGTGTGTGTGTGTGTGTGTGTGTGTGTGTGTGTGTGTGTGTGTGTGTGTGTGTGTGTGTGTGTGTGTGTGTGTGTGTGTGTGTGTGTGTGTGTGTGACTGTTTGCATGGTAATTTTGAAAAATAAGAAAACAACTTTTCACAGATATAAATTTCCAAATTATAAAAAAAAAGAGATTTATAATTTAAAATTCCAAACACAAATTATAACATTTTAAATAAAGTTCCAAACACAATCGTGAGCTTGCTGTGCTGTCTTTCTTCCTGCCCACAATTGATTTTTTTTACCCATAGGAGCTATCTTCAGCCCTTATTTGTCAGTCGTTAGTCGGTCCACTGGCTGGAAGTAGCCTAAAGGTAGGCACACACTCCTCTAAGCTGTCTATCCTGGGTTCGAATCCCAGCCCAACTATAAACTATCATCCTGGTGTTTCCCGGGCAGGGTGATTCATCAATGTGTGTGGCCTCCCTCGGATGGACATTAAACAGGCATCCAGTCTACCAGCATTAGTTGGTGGACGTTAAAGATCCCATGTTGTCCTTCGTGAAGAGTGGGCGAGTTATCGCCGGCACCCTGAACAAATTACAAATTGCTGTCCTAACTACTGCTGGTAAGGCAATGGCAAACCACCCAGTATAATTGCTTTGGCAATACTGGACCTCATCAAATATGTCTTACAAACATGCCCTCATAATGATCTTTATTCCATTATAACATCATGCAACTACTCATGTAACATGTGGTTTTACCAGTATCCATGATATTAAACATTCCTTCATGCAAAGTGTTATTGGTTCTTACAAAGTAACAGATATTGTCACAATGTCAGAAATACCAGCAAGACCGGATGCAAAGGTTACCAATAAATAATTACTTTATGCACATCCAAACTTATGAAACATATTTTGTGAATCCGGTTGGCAAATCTACAGACTTGGCATTTAATATGGAATATTTTTTTTGTGGGGGTGAACTTACTTTTCAAGATGTCTTAGAACCAAAAGTTCATTGGAATTATGTTGAAATGATTCGAGATTTTGTTAATGTGACATTTAAAAGAAACAAAAACCACATTTGACATTTCGAAGCAAATAAATTGATCCTCGAAAGTGATGTAAACTGATATCTTGGGAAAACTTTCTTGGGAAAACCACATTTCCAAGCTGGCCTCCAAAGCCAGTCGCCGACTGGGCATCCTCCGTCGTGCGAAGTCCTTCCTCGGCACACCTGAGCTCCTCACCACATACAAGGCTTTCATCCGCAGCTCAATGGAATACTGTTCTCCCCTATGGGCTGGTGCTCCTGCCTCACACCTGGCTCGGCTTCACGCTGTTGAAACCAAAGCTTTCAAAATCATTGGAATCTCCCGCGATGAAGCTATCTCTGAGGGCCTTTCACTCACTCACCGCAGGCAGGTAGGTGGTCTTTCTGTCTTCTACCGACTCCTCTCCGGCCTTGCTCCCCCAGCTCTCTCCGTGCTCTGTCCCCCAAATATTCCTACAGGTCGCACAAGATCTGCCAGCAACCCTCTGATGGTTAAACTGCCGAAATCTCGGCTCTCTGCTCACCTTCACTCTTTCATTCCTCTTTTCTCCCGCCTGTGGAACAAACTCCCACACTCCCTTCAATCCCTCTCCTCCCTCCAGGTCTTTAAAACAGCTGTTCACCACCATCTCTTATCTTCCCCCATCCATAACCTTGATCTTTTCTACCCCCACTAATTCACCCCAGATCCACCTTGTTTGAAATTCCAACTTATTTCCTGGAAATCCTGGCAGTGTCCATATGTTTATACCTCTCCCACCCCCCCCCTTCACATGCCTCCCCCCCTTCACATGCCTCCCCCCTTCACATGCCTCCCCCCTTCACATGCCTCCCCCCCAAAGCCCTCTCCCTCCCACAGATCTCTCGATGTCTCCATGTCTCTCGGTCCCTGCTCTCAAATGTTGTGTTTGTGTCCTTCCCCCTCTCTCCCCATCTTGTCTACCGCTCCCGATGTTATTTGTTTTATGTGTCTGTTTGTCTTTCTGTGTGATTAATTTTCGCTGTTTCACGAGCCTCGATCTTGTATACAAAAAAAAAAAAAAAAAAAAAAAAAAAAAAATCGAACTCAATTCACAGACAGTACTGTGTTAAACTTCTGTACGTTTTCCAGAAGTATCTCTTTATTTTGCACATTAGCCAAACATTTTTTCAACAAAAACAAAAGTTAAATTACGACTGGGATTACGGACAGTAAAATTACAGTTCAGTACTTCGTGTAACCCCCACGAGCATTCAGGAGAGCACGTACACGTTGAGGCATGCTGTTCACGAGAGTTGCCAAGGTTTGGACAGGAATCGCTTGCCATGCAGTGACAATAGTCTGCTGCAATTCACGCACAGAGGTTGGCTGCTGGTCCAAGTTGTCGATTTGATGCGTTAATTCTGCCCACAAGTTCTCTATCGGATTCATATCCGGGGACATGGCAGGCCACTCCATATGCTCTACACCCCGTTCAGCAAGAAAGTGTTGGATCATGTGAGCACGATGAGGCCGTGCATTGTCATCTTGGAAGACAAAGTTTCCTCGAAAGGCTGCACGAGCAAATTGAAGCAATGTTTCTTCCAGAATGACCCTGTACTTGAACTGGTTCAGGTTTCCATTCAGAACAACCAGGTCAGTTTTGCCCCCTGCATGAAAAGCAGCCCAAACGGTCACCCCACCACCTCCAGCTTGGACTCTTGGCACTATACAATCTTCGTTGTGGGCTTCATGCACTTGTCTGCGCACTCGGACATGGCCATCTTGACGATAGACCAGAAATCTAGACTCGTCACTGAAGGTCACGTGATTCCAGTGTCCTGGCTGCCATTGACGGTGTTCTCTGGCCCACTGCAATCGGCGCTGGCTGTGTTGTCTGGTCAGGCGTGGCTTTCTCAGGGGATGCCTGGCACGATAGCCTGCTTGAACCAGTCGTTGGTTGACTAGCCTTCTGGATACAGGCACATTTGTCAGTTGATGCCACTCAGCCCTACGCCGATTAGCTGACTTGGTACGGCCATTGCAGACTAACCGGTGCAGCTGGCGATCATCTCTCCTTGTGGTTCTGCGTGGACATCCTGGCCTCGGTATTGGAGTAGGGACACCCCTCTGAGCATTTCGTTTCAGGATCTTTGACACCTGACCTTGAGTGATGCCATACTGCCGAGCAATAGCACGCTGTTTCATGCCAGAATTTCGTAAAGCCTCCACTCCATGACAAACAGCATTGTCAAGTTGACGGACCATCTCCAGAGGAAGCGGCAATAACTTTTGTAGACGTGCAGCAGTTGTTTTCCATTAATACAGAACGCAACAACCCTTGTATACCCGATTGTGAAGCCAATCGTCAAATGTACCTGTCCTTACATTTTGTCATGCCACCTGTGATATAATCCTGTTATTGACTTCTTGCTGCGAAAGACATTCAGTGACATGGTTCTTTCAACAAAGACATCACCGAAGGGTAAAAAAAACTCACCAGATTTATATACTGAGTTCAGAAAGTAAACCCAAGTCAAAAAAAAAAAAAATTCCACATTAAATGCCGAGTCTGTAGTTTGCACCAGTTGTTTTGTACTTCCACTTTTATGTCCACGACCGAAGGTGGACGCCGGTTATGTTTTCACCCCTGTCTGTCTGTCTGTCCGTCTGTCTGTTTATCTGTGAGCAGGATATCTCAAAAAGTTATGGACGGATTCGGAAGAAACTTGCTGGACAGGTTGCGAGTGTGACAAGAACGAATTGATTAGATTTTGGTGAAGAGCTGGATCCAGGATTTTTAAAAATTGATTCTTCATCATTAAAAGACAGGACCAGATTCATATACAGTACGAGAATTTTTATCATCGCCAGAGGAATCATGTTTTCGGGTTGTCCGTCCGTGCGTCCGTCACAGGTTTTCGGTACCGCGATAACTTGAGAATGGCTGAAGGGATCTAAGTCAAACTTGGTACAGGTATGTATAATGATGTAGAGATGAACTGATTGTATTTTGGGGACACGAGGTCAAAGGTCAGAGGTCATGTCAGGTTAAAATCCCGTGACCGTGATAACCTTGTGAACCAGTGATGGGATTTTGACCAAACTTGGTATAAGTATGTATTATGATGAAAAGATGAACTGATTATATTTCGGCATCTAGAGGTCAAAGGTCAGAGGTCATGTCAGGTAAAAATGTGACTTTAATTATTTTGAAATATAAATGTTTAGCATTCCCATCTAAGCACATCACTTATGATGTTTGGATCGAACGTTTAAATCTCACATAATGTTAATTTATCAATTGTGTATTAAAATTCTTACAATTAATGTAAAAGTATACTGTTACCTCCCAATGTCTCTGTCTTTCATGTATTATATGTACAAGTTCTTCCATGAGCACGTTAGATGAGTAAAAAATACATATGTATGCAATATATGCCCTGGAAAAATGTGCCCTTCTTCATGGACCATAATAAGTCCTCTCGACCAGCGCACGTGATCCACAACCATCTCGACACCTCCTGCACTTTCCGCTTTGCTCCAGGTGTGAGGATAAGCTACAATACATCCTACACCGTCAAACTCGCTTTATATTAATATTAATAATGTCAACCCAAACTTGTTTCGATGACTTGGGAATACATTACTTTTATACACGGGAGTCTGTTAATACATTGAATGCATAATAATGCCTGTTGATTTCTTCATTTCACAATTAGTTATTGATCAGTGTGAAAGTTTAGGGAATCTACGTATAAGTTCGGTGATGGCTTGGCACAGACAAATCACATGCCATTGAGTGGGAGCTTTAATACAGGATTTGAGGCTCATGGTATATAGAAGTCAACCAACAAAGGAGCAGAGGGAACAGGACGATAAAAAAAAAATCCCGCACAAATACACATTACTGTTTGAGAAGGGAATGGCATCGAGAAAAAGGTGTTAGGGGGTCTGTAAGAGTATAAAATCAATGAGAATAGGTATTATAGGAGAAACCCATTAGGTGACGATGGGGATCAATCAGATACTGGAAGGAAGAGCATGAGACATCAGACAGAGGGAGTCGGACAAACAAGAAGCAGAGGATGAGGGATGGGCAGAGACATAAAAAGGAAAAAGTTGGGAAGGAGGAGGAAAGGGGGGTAGGTCATAAAGGGGAAGAATTGGTAATATGTAAGGGGTAACAGCTATCTGTAAGCAGCAGCACGGGAGCCTCAGCTGTCAAGCAGGATAAGGAGGAATAGGTGCAGGAGTTATATGGATGCAGTGGGAGACAGCGGAGAGAGCTACAGAGGCGGAAGCCTGAAAGGGAAGACATGGAGGGGAAAGGGAACTTGGGCAGGAAGGACGAAGAATACAGCCATGCGTGGGCATGAAAAGGGTGGTTGGGCCGCATGTTGGTGACTAATCACACTCACCTGGAAAAGGACAGCTTTGTGCCGCTTTTCACTTACAATTTGCAATTGGAATGCTTTGATCACCACGTATTCTCTCAATTGGAAAATTCCTACAAGTGGACAATTCCTTTTTCTTTTTTTGGAATCGCAGCAACTAACTCGTTATAGCAGTAGCAAGGAACTATAAAGTACAATTGTCTAACAGTCTTCCACCGAGACAATCTACACATATCACGACAACTATCGGGGACACCTCTTCGCAGTGGTTGTACCCCCCAACGCAACTCGGGGGAAAATCTTCCCGATTCTTCCTTGCTGCCCGGATTCGTCAGGGCAGGTCATGGTCAGAGTGCCGATCGGTCCACATGGACCGGCCCTTTCTCTCTTGTCTCTTCTCTTCTCTTCACTCTCCCTCCCTCTCCCCCTCCCTCCCCCTCTCCCTTTCTTGCTCCGTTTCTCTCTCTCACACTCTCTCTAACTGTCATGGCCCTGACTTCATGAAGGCAGGGTACACCATCTTGGATGTGGGGGATCTCTGGGTCGCTCCTGGGAGATCGATCGGCTGTCTCCGTGCTGCGGGCTTGTTCGAGAGAACTGTCTGGGGCTACAGAAAACAACAACATATATCACACCACAAATGTATGAGGTGACAAAAGTGGGAGCGGAGAAGGGTAAATTGGGAAAAGGAAGGGAACAGAAGCATGGGAGAGAAGAAACAGGTTTAGAGAAAACATGAGTAAGAAGAGGGAGTACTCAAAGGAGTGTGTGCATACCTCTAGGTCTAGGCCATACTGCTAGCCCAAGGATTTAACATATGGGGGCATATATATATTATATTTTCACGTTTTTGCATCTGTAATATGTAGACGGTCATCATCTTGGTTCCTTCAATTCCCCATGATTATCTTTCTAACCAACCAGCTATGGAATTCAAGTTGTCCACGTCAAGTGACTGCAGTGGTCACATCAAGCGGCCGATGAATGCTTTCATGTTGTGGACACAATGCCATCGGAGAAAAATGGCCGAAGCGCTGCCCAACACACCCAACCGCATGGTTAGCAAAGCCCTCGGTGAGCTTTGGAACTCGCTCCCCGAGGAGCAGAAATCACCATATTTTGAAAAGGCCCGTGTGCTGCAGCAGCAGCACGAGCAGATGTACCCAGGTATGTTCTTGTTTATTTTGCTGTATTTGGTCTGTTGGTGTGAAAAGCATAAAGAATCAGCGAAGAACATTTTATCAATGTTGTGGAAACAATTGGTGGGCCAAGGCCCATGAGTCGGTAACAAGAGAACAGCATGATGTGAAACACAATTACCTTGCGGGATGGAAGAGGAAGGGATGGTGGAGGAGTGATGGATGTGGTACGAAAATGTTTAAATTTTAATTGGAGGAACGCCAGTCCTTTTTATCGGAGAGGATTGCAACATTGCTTAGTTTTGTATCACATGTAGTGGACCTTAAGTTTGACTTGCTCCTTCAGAGGAACGAAAATGACTGCTCACATTCCCATTGGTCACCATCAAAGTAAGTACAACTTTCAGAACTATAAGCAGTGAAGGATAAGCTACTTGTAGAGGTTGAATAATGTTTATTAAATGATCACACACTATCAGGATTGTAGTGTACTAGGACGTGCCCGTACGTGGGTGCCCGTTCCGTGGCCAAAAAAAAAAAAAAAAAAAATTTCCAAATTTAAATCAAGTGTACCTCCCTGTCTTTGCTAGCTAGCCATGACATTCGATGCCATTGACCATTGCCACTCCTACGCCACGGTGAGGCGACAGGGTAGGATTTGTAGGAGACCTGAAAGTGCAGTGTCAGTATGTATTCCATGTTCGAATTGTTTTAGTTTTAAAATAGTTAAAAAAAAAAAAAGGTTTGCAAAGCATATCACCAAATTGAAACAGAATTGAAACAGAGCAGAATTCGTTATTATTATTATATTACTACAAATTATTACAAATTATTACATTACAAATTTTATTCGTTAATGTTAATTCCCTGCCATCACCCACTGCCATCACCCTCTGCCATCACCCTCTGCCATCACCCTCCCATCACCCTGCCATCACCCTCCCATCACCCTGCCCCATCACCCTGCCCCATCACCCTGCCCCATCACCCTCCCATCTCCCCCCCATCACCCTCACATCACCCTCCCATCACCCTGCCATCTCCCTCCCACCACCCTCTGCCATCACCCTCTGCCATAACCCTCTGCCATCACCCTCCCATCACCCTCTGCCATCACCCTCTGCCATCACCCTCTGCAATCACCCTCTGCCATCACCCTCTGCCATCACCCTCCCATCACCCTGCCATCACCCTCCCATCACCCTGCCATCACCCTGCCCCATCACCCTGCCCCATCACCCTCCCATCTCCCCCCCATCACCCTCCCATCACCCTCCCATCACCCTGCCATCTCCCTCCCACCACCCTCTGCCATCACCCTCTGCCATCACCCTGCCATCACCTTGCCATCACCCTCTGCCATCACCCTCTGCCATCACCCTCTGCCATCACCCTCCCATCACCCTGCCATCACCCTCCCATCACCCTGCCATCACCCTCCCATCACCCTGCCCCATCACCCTGCCCCATCACCCTGCCCCATCACCCTCCCATCTCCCTCCCAAACAAAGAATAATAAAAATTGTCTACATGTACATTGTACACACCTTTATGTCGTTAGCACCACTTCATAAACAACATTGCAGAGGAAACGGCGCTTCTTCTTTGTTTCCTCGTCCTGGGCAAGAATGCGGAGGCTGCTGGATCTGCCAACCCTACAGGTCGCCACGTAGAACTGGCAATGGCTGAAGAAGTCTCTTGGGCAGAAGATCCCAACATGGTGTAGCGACTGCCAAAAGATGTTGTGCACTTATTTTGATGAAATCTTTTCGTAACAATTTTTCTTCAATCAATAAATAAATAATAAGAATTGTCCACATGTACACACCTGTATGTCGTTAGCAGCTCTTCATAAACAACATTGCTGAGGAAACGGCACTTCTCCAGGAGATCCTAACATGGTGTACGACTGGCAAAAGAAGTTGTGCACTTTTTTTGATGAATTCGTTTCGAAACAATTTTTCTTCAATAAATAAATAATAATAAAAATTGTCTACATGTACATTGTACACACCTTTATCTCCTTAGCACCTCTTCATAAACAGCATTGCAGAGGAAACGGCGCTTCTTCTTTGTGTCCTCGTCCTGGGCAAGAATGCGGAGGCTGCTGGATCTGCCAACCCTACAGGCCGCCACGTAGAACTGACAATGGCTGAAGAAGTGTCTTGGGCAGAAGATCCCAACATGGTGTAGCGACTGCCAAAAGAAGTTGTGCACTTATTTTGATGAAATCTTTTCGTAACAATTTTTCTTCAATCAATAAATAAATAATAAGAATTGTCCACATGTACACACCTGTATGTCGTTAGCAGCTCTTCATAAACAACATTGCTGAGGAAACGGCACTTCTCCAGGAGATCCTAACATGGTGTACGACTGGCAAAAGAAGTTGTGCACTTTTTTTGATGAATTCGTTTCGAAACAATTTTTCTTCAATAAATAAATAATAATAAAAATTGTCTACATGTACATTGTACACACCGTTATCTCGTTAGCACCTCTTCATAAACAACGTTGCTGAGGAAACGGCGCTTCTTCTTTGTTTCCTCGTCCAGGGCAAGAATGCGGAGGCTGCTGGATCTGCCAACCCTACTGGCCGCCACGTAGAACTGACCATGGCTGAAGAAGTCTCGTGTGCAGAAGATCCCAACATGGTGTAGCGACTGTCCTTGGGATTTATTCACAGTCATGGCAAAGCAGGGTCGTACCGGAAACTGCCGACGCCGCAGAGTGAACGGGAACATGTTGTCAGATGGACTCAAGGTTATGCGTGGAATGAGCAATGTGCGTCCAGAATTGACACCCATCACAGATTGTGCAACCAACAGATTTGGAAGGATCTGAAGTATGATGTACCTTGAGCCATTGCAG
Organism: Myxine glutinosa; assembly: GCF_964187855.1. NCBI lineage: Eukaryota > Metazoa > Chordata > Myxini > Myxiniformes > Myxinidae > Myxine > Myxine glutinosa. Next base: position 280,549,618 of record NC_136261.1, read on the forward strand.
TGCCCGCTTTGCTGGTCGAAGTTTCGCAGCAGCATGATTACCATACCCACCTTGAGAGAGATTCGATGTGGCGGCATACCAGATGGACAGAGGGTGTTCAGGAACTCAGGCGGATACAAATGATCACCCTCAGATTCCGCTGTATCGACGCTACAGCAAACATGTTCCTCCCCTGGAAATATGGTCGTCATGTAGGCATTTACCTGATCGACTTCGGAATTGGTCGGACATAGTATAACACGCTCGCATAGCCACTTGGGGTTGCTAATGTTGTTATGCAAGTCTTCGTACACCCAAGTGACAATATCCTGAAGTTTTTCACCTGGAAGAATGAGCGGTTCCCTGAGCTCAATAGCAAATTCACCCTCTTCTGGATTGACAGGAATCTTCCCTTCACCCAGATCCAGCAGGAATTTTGCAAAATCAGATTCGTCCTGTTGTTCTCCAGCACCCTGCATGATCCTCATGTTTACTCTGAGAGGAAGTATCTGCACTTTTCTCCACAGGTATGAGCTCTTGAAGCACCTTCCAACTATGTCAATACGGCTACCGTGTGGCACAACAGTAAGGATCTGCCTCCAGTCACCACTGAAAACCATTGCGATGCCGCCAAATGGTTCCTCTGAGCCCCGAAGCCACTGGAATGTTCGATCTGCTGCCTCCAATGCGCGACGATCCATCATTGAAACCTCATCCACCACCATTAGATTAGTCATGCGTATGAGTGCTGCAGTGGTGTCATTTTCACTGATGTTGCAAGTGGACTCATCAGTGAGAATGAGAGGACACTTGGACCTACTATGGAAGGTGGCCCCTTTAGGCAGCAGCGTAGCTGCAATACCACTTGCAGCAGTTGCAAGAGCCACTTTGCCCATTGCTCGCACTTTGTTGAGTATATGAGACAATGTGAATGTTTTCCCAGTCCCACCACTTGCATCAACTGCAAGCATGCAGCCATGTCCGTGTTCCACACTCCGCATCACTGTATCGACAACAACGCGCTGCTCGTCATTAAGAAGGCACTCTGTTTGAGCGATGTGAGCCTCAAGTTCTCCTATATTGTGCACTGTTTCGTGCTCGATGACGCGCGGAATGCGAGACTGGAAATGAACTGGTTCAGGCTCAGGAAGGCCAAAGGTCTTACTGAGCGAAAAGCCGTGGCACTCAACTTTGTTCCTCAGCTCTAGTAGCACTGCACTCACAATGCGTCCATTTGGTTCATTCACACCTGCTGCACGCATGAAGTCCTCGCACAGTACATACTTGTGCCTTTCCCAGAACTGCACGTGGTTGCCTCTGAGAACGAATATGAGCATGTTGGCAAATACTTCGCGGACTGCAGGGCCAAATGCAATATTTGCAGCCTCTTCCATAACAGAATCCACCTCCTGGTCATTGTCAACGATGCCATATGCAATGCAGGCTGCCAGATAGGTCTCCATGACCCTACCACCAACACGACGGAGATCCTGAAAGCATGTGGGGCCAGGCACGCGGTACAGTAGCATGCGGAGATAGTACAACTCGGCAGTATGTGAGTTGACGGGAATAATGGGGAGCCGCCCAACCGTATCAGCCTTACGGTTATCCTGGAAACTCAGCCTTCTCTTCCGCAATTGAAACCTTTTCCTCAAGTAGGTGAAGTGTTGGAATACATCTGGATATAGAACATGACGCATGTGTGGATGGAGATTCATGGCTTCGAAAAAGGCGGTGAGGGTTGTTGCAGGGGGTCCTGACTCTGCCACGTTCTGTACGGCACCTTCGTCATTGAACGTGATCACCTGCTCATCCTGTAGATGGAGTGCCAGCATCTCGACTGGTGGGTACTTGCGTTGAATGGGGAAATCGTATATGCGCCAGTATCCCTCAGATGCGGTGATGTAACGCCCTAGTTCGTAGCGTGCCACTTCATCATGTCGTAATGCCTCTCGCATCCTCTCATGAGGCTCAAGTCTGACCAGGCACTGGTCCGGGCCCTTTTCAAGGTATTTGTACAGGTACTTGACACAGGTGACAGCACAGACGATCTCAAGGTTGATGTGAGCATCGTACCTGAGGACAATATATGGATTGTAAGGCACAACCCATGCATTGTTAACTAATACGTTAGCACCGCCTCGTATTGTCTTCATGATGGGATCACCAGGTGCAGCTTCTGCCCGTCTTCTGTACAGGGGATAGGAGTCATCAGAGAAGCTTGTCGTTTGTCGTAGGGCTTTGGGATAGTCCTTTGTGCACTTCCGGTCTGCCATGCAAGGGCTCAAGATGTTCCATTCCCCACATGGGCCGTGAATCATGTGTGATGTCACAATACGGTGTAGTTCCGGATTTGTGAGTCTGTCAGGAATCTCAGCAGAGACCACGCGATCGACATCTGCTGGTGTTCTGGGCTTGTCGCGAGGTACCACGGTCAGGAGCATGTGTATATGGGGAAGGTGACGCTTTTGCGTTTCCTTCACCATCACGTAAGCGTCCACATGGCCCAAGATGTCATGCTTGAGGATGTCTGCGAGGAGTGCTTCCACCTTCATATGAAACACCCGGGCGATGATATCAGGTCTTGCATTGGGTGGCTGACCCTCAAAAACCGATTCTTTAATTTCTGGCCACTTTGGGTTGCAGGTGAATGTTAGGAAAAAGTCTGGCTTTCCCTTGACTCGGACTAAAGCCATTGCATCCTGAAACTCTTTGGCATACCAACGTGGCGACCCATAAATTGACGGTGGCAGAATGGTGAGGCGTCCAGGTAGCACCTCAGCATCACTGTTCAACGCATCAACGATGATCTTATACTTTTCTGCCTTAATTGACTTCTGGTTGCAGCGAATCCAAGTGAGACGGTGTGACTCAATTTTTGCCATCATGTCGCATACGTACTGCTGTGTCAACCTTCCACCACGAAGCAGTAGATTGAAGTGATGAGTAGGATCACGTACTTGTAGATGGTAGCGGTAGAAAGTTGTTGGCGTTGTCCCTGCCAACTCAGTGTGGTACCCCTGAGAGCCGCAGGGTAGCAGAAGTATGTATGATAGTGGGTCATACGCTGGATGCATGGCGTCTATTGTCTGTAAACCTCCTCCTCTGAGGTGAACAGCGACTGCCAGCCTTCCAAACTGCTCAGTTGTCATTGCCCCTGGAGCAATGACAGCCACATCGCTGTCTGGGGAGGGAAGGTTGACGGTACCATGATGAAGGTCTCGGCGCCGCGTGCGACCTGTTAACACAATATTCAGTTCATTGGCGCTATCATTATGAACCACATACTCAATGGCTGTTTTGAATTGCTGGACGTATGGGTTGCACTCATGAATGGCCTGTTGTGCTCTTAGCAAAAACTGCTCATTCAGGCCACTGTTCGAGGTGTGGGCACGACGATAATCCAGCTCATGGGCTGGATCGTGAAAGTAGATCTGAGCAAAGCGTGGGGTACAACCCAGATCGGCAAGAGGAGCACCAATGTAATGGTAAACCTTACCTTGTATGCGCACTCCAGGATTGAAGCCAGGCATACGTATCTCTCGGACACCGATACTTGCCATTGCCAGCGCGTTGTTGTACTGTTTCGCGTGCTTCACAAAGGCCTGGTTAAGGAAAAGGTTTTTAATAGCATCTGGAGGATGTGATGGAATTGAACCGGGTTTTGGATTCGTAGGATCATGCATAAGATCGACCTTGCCGTGGTTGCAGCAAAATCCTCTTCTCTCCTCATTCCACACCAAAGCAGCACAATGCGAGCATTTAGTGCATTGAAATATTGAGGTCCTGCTCAGCGCGTGCCTGTACTCACCATGAAGTACCTCTCGGAAGAAATCGGTATCATCGTATCGAGCAAGGTTGCGATTGTCATGGCGAGCCTGCTCTAGTCTCACACGGTGTACATCCTGATGGCGCAGGGCATCCCTTACTTGCCGGTCTTCTCGCTGGTGAGGGATTTCTTCTGCACGACGCCTTGTCTCGCGTCCAGTGTTGTCTGCCAAGCGAGCAGTCCGTTCCTCATCCGTTTCTTCTGCACGACGACTTGTTATGCGTCGAGTGTTGTCTGCCAAGCGAGCAGTCCGTTCTTCATCCGTTTCTTCTGCACGACGACTTGTTATGCGTCGAGTGTTGTCTGCCACGCGAGCAGTCCGTTCTTCATCCGTTTCTTCTGCACGACGACTTGTTATGCGTCGAGTGTTGTCTGCCAAGCGAGCAGTCCGTTCTTCATCCGTTTCTTCTGCACGACGACTTGTTATGCGTCGAGTGTTGTCTGCCAAGCGAGCAGTCCGTTCTTCATCCGTTTCTTCTGCACGACCACTTGTTATGCGTCGAGTGTTGTCTGCCAAGCGAGCAGTCCGTTCTTCATCCGTTTCTTCTGCACGACGACTTGTTATGCGTCGAGTGTTGTCTGCCACGCGAGCAGTCCGTTCCTCATCCGTTTCTTCTGCACGACCACTTGTTATGCGTCGAGTGTTGTCTGCCAAGCGAGCAGTCTGTTCTTCATCCGTTTCTTCTGCACGACGACTTGTTATGTATGCGTCGAGTGTTGTCTGCCACGCGAGCAGTCCGTTCTTCATCCGTTTCTTCTGCACGACCACTTGTTATGCGTCGAGTGTTGTCTGCCAAGCGAGCAGTCCGTTCTTCATCCGTTTCTTCTGCACGACGACTTGTTATGCGTCGAGTGTTGTCTGCCACGCGAGCAGTCCGTTCTTCATCCGTTTCTTCTGCACGACCACTTGTTATGCGTCGAGTGTTGTCTGCCAAGCGAGCAGTCCGTTCTTCATCCGTTTCTTCTGCACGACGACTTGTTATGCGTCGAGTGTTGTCTGCCAAGCGAGCAGTCCGTTCTTCATCCGTTTCTTCTGCACGACGACTTGTTATGCGTCGAGTGTTGTCTGCCAAGCGAGCAGTCCGTTCTTCATCCGTTTCAGCTGCACGACGACTTGTCACGCGCGTAACGTCGCGTGTCAGGCGAGCAGCTCCTTCTTCGTCAGATTCCATTGCGCGTGCACGCCGTGCAGCTTCGTTCCTTCGTTCTCGTAAACGACGACTCGATTGGGGCATTGTATAATAGATAATAGAATAGATAATAGAATAGAATAGATAGATAGAATAGATAGATATAACAATAAGACAGTGGGAAGATACAATCGAGACAGTAAGTCGGCACTTTCGTAAGGCCGGAAGTGAAGTCCTCACTGTCCGGAAGTTCGCATGTCGCAGTTACGATTATTCGCCATTTAGTGTTAATGCCCAATTATTCAATTAGCGCCAACGTATTTTGGCTGTTTGCAATTTAAGCGCAAGGAATCAATCAATTCAATGAAAAAAATGAAAAGGAAAAACACGCAACAACAACGCAACAACGTGTTCCGTGATTGGCTGCGGGAAGTGAGGTCTTTGGCTGATGGGTGATTGGCTGCCGGAGGAAGGTCGCAAATCGCAGTTACGATGAATCGCAAATTAGTTTTAATTAGTTTTAAAACATAGTTTAACGGCAACATAGTTTGCCGACGGGAAATAAATGAATACGCTCTCAAATGTGCCATCCGAGGCAGAGTCTGTTCGCCACGTTCGGCACACGTGATAGCTCGCTGCTCTCTGATTGGTTGAATCGTTTTTTGGACATAGCTCGGTAACTATTTCTGCGATTAATTTAAAACCTTGAAAAGGCACATCCTCGGGTCCCCAGCAATATACCTGGCAAGTTTCAAGTATATCGGACCGGTAGTTGTCGAGAAACAGCGGTCACAGACAAACATACATACAAACATACAAACATACAAACATACAAACATACACACAGAGATTACTGGAATTATAGATAGATAAGCACATTTTGAACATAGGGAAGTTCTACAATGAGATCCTCCTCAACAATTCATGAATAGTCCTACTGATTAATCAGTCGTTTTAGGGTATCAAAGTCAAGGAACCTGGCACACTTTAGAAAGCATACCCTTGTACAGCCCTTTATAATCGATTTTTTGAAACTTTAGATCCGTGCTGTACTCCATTAGCATCTTTTCTAGAACTGGGTGATGCAGCTGAATACGAAAGTGATGCTGGGGCTCACCTTCACTGTGAAAACAAGATGCAGTACAGGTGTGAAAGTGTCCATCTGTAGCGGTTACCGCTGGATGCACACAATCGCCTTGCACCGGCCAGAACACGGCCAGACGCGCCTCTCCCGGGCATGCCCGGACTCACTGTTCCCGGGCACGCCCGAACCTCCCGGGCACGCCCGGTCTCGTCTTTCCCGGGCATGCCCGCTCTCGCCTTTCCAGGGCTCGCCCAGAGCGTCCGGGCATGCCCGCTATCGCCTTTCCAGGGCTCGCCCAGAGCGTCCGGGCATGCCCGCTATCGCCTTTCCAGGGCTCGCCCAGAGCGCCCGGGCACGCCCAGCCTCGACTTGCCAGGCCGCAGCCAAACACGCCCGGGCAGATCCAGACTCGCCTTTCCAAGGCTCGCCCTTGACACCCGGGCATGCCCGGTATAGCTTTTGCCAGGGCAAACTTCCCGACATAAATGTGTATATATATTGCTGCCCGATAAACGGGCTTGTGAGAATACCTGAGCTGTTTTGTTTCAATAAAGCAACTCGGACGAATTCCGTCTTTGGTCGCGTCAATTCTTTCGACTCGCGTTGGAGCGCAGTTCCTTCATTGGTGACCTACCGACATGGATACGGCAGTGACGCTTAAACTGCCTACCTTCTGGGAGGCTCACGCGGCTGTTTGGTTCGCTCAGGCGGACTCTCAGTTCGCCCTGCGGGGCATCACCGCAGACGACACCCGCTTCCACCATGTTGTGGCGGCGCTCGGTTCCGCCACCGCGGCCCGCGCCTTGAGCCTCCTCGAGCACCCGCCGGCTGCTGACAAATACGACGCGCTGAAGACACTCCTCCTCGACGCTTTCGCCCTCTCACCGGCAGCACGCGCACGGCGCCTGCTCGCTCTGCCCGAGCTCAGCGACACGCGCCCGTCAGAGCGCATGGACTATATGCTCCCGTTGCTCGGTGAGCACTCTCCGGATTTTCTGTTCCACGAGCTGTTCCTTCGCCAGCTGCCTCACCCGGTACGCCTCGCCCTGGCTGGCACGTTGATCACGGATTCCCGCGCCCTCGCCAGGGAAGCCGATAAGATCTCCTCGGCGGGCCAGCACATCGGCACGGTTACCTGGAGCCCGCCGCCGTCCTAGGCGACGCCCACGACGCCCGAGCGCCCTGCGCAGTTGGAGGCCGAACTGCCGGTGCAACTGGCGGCCGCCACGCCGCAATGCCCGCTTCCGACACGACGGCCGGGGCCTCCACCTGACCGTGCGTGGTGTTATTACCACGCCAGGTTCGGACACAAGGCTCGGACGTGCCGGCCCCCGTGCACTTTCGGCAGGTCGGGAAACGGCCGGGCCGGCGTTCATTCCCAGCCATGAGCACCGGCCACTCGGGCAACTTGCTGTTTATTCGGGACAAAGCGTCTGGGCGGCGTTTCCTGTGTGACACCGGCGCCCAACTGAGCGTCATACCCGCCTCCGAGCAGGACAGGCGGGACGCCGTTTGCGGCCCCTCTTTGGTCGCTGCTAATGGCTCGGCCATACGCACTTTCGGCCCACGCGTCGTCACCCTCTGCTTCGGCAGCCAGCGTTTTCAATGGACTTTTGTGACCGCCTGCGTCCCCATGGCTTTGCTGGGCGCCGACTTCCTCTGCGCGCACGGGCTGCTGGTCGACGTCAAACGTCGTCGCCTTGTCAACGCCGAGACCTTCAGCTCCCTGGCGTGCACGATGAGCAGCTCCGCGCCGACCGAACTGGCGTGCGCCCTCCCGGCAGCGAACGAGTTCGCTCGCCTGCTCGCGGAATTCCCGGCCCTCACGCGGCCGATGTTTTCGGCCGTCGCGGTGCGGCACGGGATCGAGCACCACATACCCACTACGGGCCCGCCGGTCTACGCCAGGGCCCGCCGCCTCGACCCGGCCAAGCTCACCGTGGCGAAGGCCGAGTTCGACGCGTTGGAGCACCTCGGCATCGTGCGGCGCTCCGATAGCGCGTGGGCCTCGCCACTGCACATCGTGCCAAAGCCGGGGGGTGGATGGCGCCTGTGTGGTGACTACCGCCGTCTCAACGACGCTACCACCCCCGACAGGTACCCGATCCCGCATATTCAGGACTTTTCCGCCCGTTTGGCGGGACGGGTCATCTTTTCGAAAATTGACCTGATACGGGGCTACCACCAGGTACCTGTCCGGGCGGCCGACGTCCCGAAGACGGCCGTCATCACGCCGTTCGGCCTGTTCGAATTTTTGCGGATGCCGTTTGGCCTCAAGAACGCGGCCCAGGCGTTCCAGCGCTTGATGGACGGCGTGCTGCGCGACCTGCCGTTTCTTTTCGTCTATCTGGACGATATCCTCGTCGCCAGCACGTCCCGCGCCGAGCACCTCCTCCACCTCCGAACACTGTTCGGTCGCCTCAGCGAGCACGGCTTAATTGTCAACCCGGTCAAATGCCACTTCGGCGCGACGACCGTTGACTTTTTGGGCCACCGCATCACCAAGACCGGGGCCGTGCCGCTGCCGACCAAGGTCGAGGCCATCACCACGTTCCCGCGTCCCCGTTCCATCAAGGCCCTCCAAGAGTTCCTCGGCATGGTGAATTTTTATCACCGATTCGTGCCCCGCGCTGCTCAGCTCATGCGGCCCCTTTACGAGGCCCTCCGGGGCAAGCCGGCCAAGCATGACATTGTTTGGTCCGCGGCCATGGACGCGGCCTTCGCCAGCGCCAAACGGGCCCTCGCCGACGCAACGCTGCTGGCTCACCCGGTGCTCAACGCGCCCATTGCCCTCACTACGGACGCCTCCAACTACGCGGTGGGCGCCGTCCATGAGCAATGGGTGGACGGGGTTTGGCAGCCACTCGCTTTTTTCAGCCGGCAACTCCGGCCGAACGAGTTAAACTACAGCACGTTCGACCGCGAGCTGCTCGGGCTATTCCTGGCCGTTCGCCATTTCCGACACCTCCTGGAGGGCCGCCCGTTCACGGCTTTCGTCGACCACAAGCCGTTGGTCTACGCAATGGCTAAGGTCACGGAGCCGTGGTCGGCCCGCCAGCAGCGCCACCTCTCCCCCGTGTCGGAGTTCACCACGGACATCCGGCACGTCGCCGGCAAAGACAACGCCGTGGCCGACTGTCTTTCTCGGGCCAGCGCGAACACGGTCCACCTCGGCGTGGACTTCGCGCTCATGGCGGCCGACCAGACCACCGACGCCTCGGTGCAGGCACTCCGTGCGGCGGACACGGGCCTCCGCCTGGCCGACATTCCCTTCGCGGGCACCGTCCTGCTCTGCGACGTCTCCCAGGGCCAGCCTCGCCCCATCGTGCCCGTTTCCTGGCAGCGCCGCATCTTCGCCTCCATCCACGGCCTTTCTCACCCGGGCCGGAAAGCTTCTCAGAAGCTGGTGTCGGCGCGTTTCGTCTGGCACGGCCTTCGACGAAACATCCGCGACTGGGCCAACGCCTGCACGGCCTGCCAGCGGGTCAAGGTCCACCGCCACACCCAGGCCCCGCTGGCACCTTTCGCCGTGCCTGAACGGCGTTTCGACCACGTCCACGTGGACCTGGTGGGTCCCCTGCCCCCCTCGCGGGGGTTCACCCACCTGCTCACCATGGTGGACAGGACCACCAGGTGGCCGGAGGCTGTGCCCCTCGCCTCCACCACCACCGCCGACATGGCGCAGGCGTTCATCGCCACCTGGGTCGCGCGCTTCGGTGCACCAGCGGACATCTCGTCCGACCGCGGCCCACAGTTCACGTCTGAGCTTTGGGGCGCGGTCGCCCTTTCGTTGGGGGTCACGCTGCACCGCACCACGGCCTACCACCCCCAAGCCAACGGGTTGTGCGAGCGGTTTCACCGCTCCATGAAGGCCGCACTCATGGCCGGCCTTCAGGACGACGGTTGGGCCGACCGGCTGCCGTGGGTCCTTTTGGGCCTTCGCACGGCCCCCAAGGAAGACCTCCAGGCGTCCGCCGCCAAGCTCGTCTATGGCCAGCCGCTCCGCGTCCCGGGCGAATTCGTGCCCGACGCTACCAGTCCCTGGTCCGCCGCTCGCCAGCGCTCGGACCTCCAGGAGGCTGCCCGACGATTTGCCCCCGTGCCGACGTCCCGCCACGGTGGCCCCCAGTCCTACGTCCCCCCGGCGCTTCGCACAGCGGAGTACGTCTTTGTGCGTCATGACGCGCACCGGGGGCCACTCCGGCCGCCGTACGACGGGCCCTTCCGGGTCCTGCGACGGGGCGACAAGTCTTTCATCGTCGACTTCGGCGGCCGGCCGGACCGGATTTCTGTGGACCGCCTCAAACCGGCGCACATGGACGTCGACCGACCACCACGGTTGGCCCTTCCTCCGCGGCGAGGCCGCCCCCCGTCCACAGTTCCCCCCGCTCGACCACCCACCACCACGTCGGACCCCTCCCCACGACCCTCCAGGGGTTGCTTCGGCCGGGTCATCCGGACCCCCCTTAAATTGACCCTGCCGGTGCAGGTCGATTCTGGAGGGGCGTGTGTAGCGGTTACCGCTGGATGCACACAATCGCCTTGCACCGGCCAGAACACGGCCAGACGCGCCTCTCCCGGGCATGCCCGGACTCACTGTTCCCGGGCACGCCCGAACCTCCCGGGCACGCCCGGTCTCGTCTTTCCCGGGCATGCCCGCTCTCGCCTTTCCAGGGCTCGCCCAGAGCGTCCGGGCATGCCCGCTATCGCCTTTCCAGGGCTCGCCCAGAGCGTCCGGGCATGCCCGCTATCGCCTTTCCAGGGCTCGCCCAGAGCGCCCGGGCACGCCCAGCCTCGACTTGCCAGGCCGCAGCCAAACACGCCCGGGCAGGTCCAGACTCGCCTTTCCAAGGCTCGCCCTTGACACCCGGGCATGCCCGGTATAGCTTTTGCCGGGCAAACTTCCCGACATAAATGTGTATATATATTGCTGCCCGATAAACGGGCTTGTGAGAATACCTGAGCTGTTTTGTTTCAATAAAGCAACTCGGACGAATTCCGTCTTTGGTCGCGTCAATTCTTTTGACTCGCGTTGGAGCGCAGTTTCTTCACATCCAACCTTTGGTAGGTGTTCTGGGCTGTGTTAAGTTCCTGACCACATTGAGATGTTGCTATTCTATAAACCATATCAATGTCTCCTGTAGGGGTGGACACAAAGTGGTTGCTACACCCGAAATGTCAACTTCCCTTTACTTCCCATGGTTGAGAGCATATCGTTATCAACCCTCAGTTGATAAAACGTATCTTTTGGATTAAAATACATTATTGGTAGTGCTGATAGTTAGTATGATAGCATATAGATAGTATGTCCCATACCATATTGTCATGTACTACAAAACTACAGTGCAAGATTTGGTTTGCCCACCAAAAATGTATTGCCCGCAACAATACTACATATGCATGAGTGCATATTATTAGTTCGAAAATACATACTGAAGTATTGGACACCTCTATGTTGATCAGTCTTCATGCTCCAAAATAGCCATGTGCGCTCGCTTTCTGTCCGATTTGACTTGGCGTGACGATCACTCGTGTGGCCATCTGCATTCTGCTTTTTGCTTAATATTGCAAATGCAAAAACTGTGTGATAAACTCACCGTCACTAATGGATGACATGCAACAGTATATTGTTCAATGCATTGTTTTGTACCTTCAGGTTGGGTCTACCGACCAAAAATGAAGTACAAGAAGAGCACTGCAAAGCAGAACAATGTCGAAAGGCAAATGCAGGATTTTGTTTCCTCACACATAATTGGAGGTAAGTACAATGTCACTGCTCAACCTTTATCTCATTATCTATACTACCAGAGTACCCGCCTTATGGGTGATCTTGTTCTAAGCATGCAACACGTTATTTTGACACATACCTTTATTTGGGCGGTGTATAGGCAACTGACAGATCTTTGAATCGCTCCCCCACCCCCAAAAAAATCCCGGGTTATGTGCATGAAGCAAGAATATGTCTACCGCTTATAATTCAAAACACTTCACTGCACTGGAAAATGTGGGGACAGGAATACTGTACTGTCAAGGGTGGGACTTGTAATACGATCTCCCACCTGGAGGTGGCGCTACATGATACATATCTACATAGAGAATTTGCAACCATTCCCCTCTCCCCTACCCTCCCCCAAGACCACTGGCAAAGACAAAACACCCCTATATACTAAATGGGGTCATGGTGATCCTATGTAGCAAGTCTGGATGTAATCGGGCCAGAACTGGAGGAGGAATAGCGTGACGACAAACAAACACAAATAAGAAAGACGTCGAGCAGCACACGTTAAAAAGTCCACCCCCTCCTCCCGCCACCCCCCCTCCCCCCACCCCTAAAAGTTGCTATGGATACATCATTTCATTAAAATTAAAATGGACGATTTTATTTTAATCAAAGCTCGGGTCAATTGGATTAAAATTGACTATTTTCAGATAAAATTGATGATTTTAGAAGTTTGACCTTGAGTTTACCTTTGACCTTTTGACCTCGAAATAGTTTGTTTCCCAATTTAGTGAGGCACTATGCAATTGCTTTTTAATTTTCAAGTCATTCGGATTAAAATTGGGACTTTTTCAGATGAAAATTGATGATTTTAGAAGTTTTGACCAAAAATAGTTTGTTTCCCAATTCATGACCCAATTTGCAAATCCTGTAAAACTTTTAAAAGTCAATCGGATCGAAATGACGATTTTAGAAATTTGACCTCAAGATGATCTTTGGCCTTTCACCTCAAAATCGATAGGCTTCTCAGTTGTGACTATCTCTAAAACTTGGTAAAGTTTCATGACGATCGGTTTAGAGTTGTGACCTGTAGGCGATTGACAAACAGACAGAATACCAAAGTCGACCGACCCATATACTTGAAAAATCTTCGATTTTGCAAGTAACAAAAACGCCGGTCCGTGAATTATAGTAAGGATTTGGGGAGGCTCGGGTAATATGGACCCTTTAAGGACTTTCCTAATTCCAACATGATCCACACTGGATGTGCTCTCATTGTTTTATTAATATCTACATGTTCATATGAAAATAATTCAAGTAATTTTCAATTACTACAAATTCATCAGCATCCATACACCTCAACGGTCAATTATTACCTTGCCATGATATTGCAGCTGGGTCTATATATTACTGGATGGTACGTACCTCCATCAGCATTGAAATACATTTACGAACATTTCTTTACGGACGGCAAGTTTATTTCTCCTAATGTCCATCCAACACTGTATTTTGCAGTTTCTTCACCTCTTTTTCACCCCTCTCTTGGTGGTAAAGGTGGATCGTTCATTCTGCATCCCCCAACCTGCTCCCCCGGACATTATACCTCAAACACTTCTACAGCTGTAGGAGATTGTCAGCTCTCTGCCTCACAGCCCAAGTCACCATTTTACCAACACAACATTCCTCTACGCAAACTTCACCTGCTGCACTCAAAGATGTCCAGGTCTCAAACCTGTTTCAAAGAACCAGCTGTTAATATATCTCATCAAAGCCAGAAAGCTTCAGGAGCTGAAGATGCGCTGAGAAGTCAAACTCTTTCAACACGTGGGCAAGAAAACATCAAGGCAGAAAATAATCCACATTCAGGATATATTTTGCCTCTGTTTAAATATCTGAGTGAGCAGAGGACAGTTCGGGAATCAAGGTCTTCCTCACTGAAGTGTGCTCACAATCTGCTAGACAACAGTGTGCCCGAGCCTAACGGGTAAGACCATCATAAATAGTGCTATACCTGGGTGGGAAATCTTGCCTACAAAGCTCACTTATATATTTATATCTATATCTACATACCTTCTCATTATTTTTGTAGAACCACCTGCGATTGCAACTTCTGTTATTGTGGCGAAGCTCCTCTGCGGCATGAAACCATCTTCTCCAACATGGACAACAATATCCTGCTGCCGGAATTACTGAAAAACCAGCACACGGGTACAGCAGGAGACGGTGGTCAACAGAAGGCTTCCGGATCCTTGTTCGCTTACCTGGTATTACCGGATGAAGATCCAGAACTCAGCATGCACATGTTGGAGGCCTTGATTGACACCACTGGACTCCCCTTGCACCGTGTAGCAGGTCAGGGTGTTGAGCGAGCAGGATAACCGACCTGTGTTGGACATTAAGGGAGAAGGAGGGATGCATTAGTTGTGGGGATTTAAAAGTCATGTACGTTATAATATTGTTATCGAGTTACTCATTGTTGTTCACTCAATATTGGCAATATTTGCTCAGAACGACTGCTATGACCTCTCTCAATAACCATCATCGAGTACGTCGCTTCTCGTTTTCAAAGTTTGGGTTTTTTTCCCTGAATTGATTTCAAATCGAAACTTTACATGGCTAATTAACTTGCAACATCTGATTCGTCAAAGTTATGTGATAAAACCTCGAGCAGAATTAAATAATTGTTCCAAGATTTAAGTCTCCTCTCAGTGTCAATACCTGAATATTAAGAGCCATGTATTGATTACATACGTGCCTGGGGGATGAAGTGAGAATATTGAAACTGAGAATGAAAAGAAGGATGATAGGAGTGAGGAGGAAGGCACGTTGGTAGCATTTCAGAATTGTGGTTAGGTGGAGGGAGTGGCAGGGGCACAAATAGGTAAAGGGGTGTGGTTTGGGGTATGATTGGACTCTCTGGAGTCAGGGATGTGATTCCCAATAGATGGTTGGGTGAAAAACATTCGTGAGTATAGGAAAAAAAACTGTGCTGCAACTCCCAAGGGGGTGGGGGGATGGGGGGGGGGATTTTGAATGTATAGATGTCTCAAGATACATTCTGGGTGCAACCGAACGATGGCACCTGCAAAATGTTCTTAACAGACCTCAACACTTCAGGTCAGTAGTTAATTTAAGCCCAAAACGTGGAAATATGCATCATCTCATAAAGATCAGGTCCCTGGGAGTGTCATTTGGGGAAGTACAGTGAGTAGCACCGAGCATGAAATTTGTTGTATTAGATGGGATATCCAGTGTTACCCAAAGTGAGGGGGGATTGGCCCAACAATACAGGTGGGAATCATAAGCTGGCTTCCCACAATCGCAGGGGAGGGGGAGGGTTGTGTGTCCATGACCTGACGCTGGGTATCCCCCAGCACGTTTGCAAAATTTGGTAGAGATTGGCCCAGCTGTTTTTTTCCCCATACAATTTCAGATGTGGACACAACACATAGAGAATTTCCATGAGGGGGGGGGGGATTTTTTTGTGCTCATGACCTGGACCTGGGTATCCCCAACACATGTACAAAATCTGGTGGAGATTGGCCTGGCCATTTTTTCCGATTTTCAGACCAACACAAACATACAGACAGATAATTTCCTTGAGGTGTGGGGGCTTTTGGGTGGGGTGGGAGTGGGGGGGGGGGGATATCTGAAAATCTTGCCAAGATTCTGAAGTACGTACCCTCAAAAATTTGTGCCTCTGGGTGCTAGGGTTCAGCTTTGAAGGAATAAAGTACACAAAACACACAAACGCTTGAAATTACAAGATAATACAAACATAGATCTCTTAACATGTACTCCACATCCGAGGCAATCCTATTACAGAAAATACAATGAAAATTAAAATATAACAATGCAA
Source organism: Myxine glutinosa (assembly GCF_964187855.1). Taxonomy (NCBI): domain Eukaryota; kingdom Metazoa; phylum Chordata; class Myxini; order Myxiniformes; family Myxinidae; genus Myxine; species Myxine glutinosa. Next base: position 280,565,218 of record NC_136261.1, read on the forward strand.
AAGGATTAGGAGTCCTCATTACAACACCGTAAACACCCCTCTCCCCGAGTGAGAGTCTTCATTGCAACCTTGAGTTCACTGCCTCCCCTCTCCTCCCCCATCAAATTGTAGTAGCCATTGTAACACTGTTAACCCCACGAAGGTACCCAAGTGCATTTATTGTGTTTTTGGCTGTTAATTTAATTACTGAACCCGTGTAAAATTGCAGATATCGCAGCTGCACTCTATGTCTAAACAAGGTGTTAGGGTAAGGAAAGGGTTAAGAGGAGTGTGGACCCATTGAGGAGTAGCACAGAAGAATTGGTAGATGATGCGGATGAGATGGCAGGATTATGAAATCGGTTTTTTTTTTTTGCTTCTACATTTACACGGGAACAGTCAGGGGAGATTCCAATAGTGGAAGAATATCGATCTTGGGGGTGATCAAGGGCTTTTATAAGATATCCATGTACAGGGTGAGCCATAAGTCCCAGGACACTATTTTAGCTGCTTATACAAGACTAGCTGAGGTACCCGGCTTCGCCCGGGTTGAATAAGAATAATACAAATATATGATGAAAAGAACATGTATATTTTAGAGCAATATCACAGTACATTTCCTACATGGCGTTTTGTCAATTTTCAATTTCTCAAAACCTCTGGGTATACAACATTTCTGGTTTTCTTACTTGGTGCCAAGACATAAAGATTGCTTGGTTTTCCAACCCTCGAGCAGCCCACGTACAGCTGGCCATGGGAAGTACCCGGCATTGCCGGGCGGGGGAAGGGAGGGGAGGAGGAACGGGGGGGGAGGGGAGGAGAGGGTGGGGAGGGGAGGAGAGGGTGGGGAGGGGAGAAGAGGGGGGGAGGGGAGAAGAGGGGGGGATGGGAGAAGAGGGTGGGGAGGGAAGAAGAGGGGGGGAGGGGAGAAGAGGGGGCGAGGGGAGAAGAGGAGGGAGGGGGAGGAGGAGAGGGGAGAAGAGGAGGGAGGGGAGGGGGGAGGGGGAGGGGAGGGGGGAGTGGAGGGGGAGGGGGAGGGGGGAGTGGAGGGGGAGGGGGGAGGGGGATTGGAGGGGAAGGGGGTGAGGGAGGTGAGGGGGGAGGGGAGGGGGAGGGGAGGGAGAGGGGAGAGGGGGGAGGGGAGGGAGAGGGGGGGAGGGGAGGGGAGGGGGGAGGGGGGAGGGGAGGGGGGAGTGGAGTGGAGGGGGAGGGGGGAGTGGAGTGGAGGGGGAGGGGGGAGTGGAGGGGAGGGGAGGGGAAGGGGGGAGGGGGGGGAGGGGGAGGGGGAGGGGGGAGGGGGGAACGGCTAGCTTGGCAAGCTATAGCAGGCTTTTTAGTTTTATTTTTACCTCAATGAGGGCTATATATATAGTCCGTGCTTAGAGCCTTAAAGTTCAACATAAAGTTTTTTTAATCAAAAATAATGCAGATGTATAACAATCCACCAATGCAAGTTCAGAAATGAATGCAGATCCTTTACTTTGCGATACAAACGCAATTCCCGCCATTTCCACTCACGATCACGGTTCACAGTGACCGCGCCTCTTCTTCCTCCTACAACTTTGTCTCACTTCTTTCACTCAAAATGCACGAAATTCTGCCGCATGAAATTATGTAGAGGCCTCGTCGGGGGGATATAAGGTAGATAAGGAAGGCGTTGTAACAGAAGAATCAAAATAAAAGTGGAAGAACATAAGGAAATGGGAGCTATTCTGGACCCACAGCCAAACCCGACAAACCATTGCAATACACCCCGAACGTCTAGCGCCGCCACAAACTACACCATGGAATTGCAGCTGGCGCGGTTTTTTTAAACCATTGATATTAAAATAAAACGTAGCCTAAAACTAACGGGATTTTATGCTGATTCCGAATCTGTGTCTAAAACTTTTCTCCGATGTGTAGTTCTTGAGTTATATTTATAAGCGGACATCCAGACAGACACACACACAGACACTCCTCCTTTATATATAGAGATTAGTTTATACCATCTACCAGGATGAGCCAAAGGCCTTGCATTATTTGTATCTTCTAAAAAAAAGAAGAGAAAACGGTATAAATACATGGCATAAACAATATGTTGTATAAGCAGCTAAAACCGTGTCCTGGGACTTATGACTCACCCTGTAGGAGTAGAAGAAGTGAAGAAGAAGTCAGAAAAATTAATGGATGACAAAGCTCCAGGGCAGGATAATATGCAGCCAAGAGTATCGGGTTGTAGAAAGATAACTGAGGTGTTAGCGGATATCTTTAACAGCTCGTTGGAGTCAGGACAGGTACCAGAGGATTGGAGAATAGCAAATGGAACACCGTTATTTAAGGATCCAGAGAATAATTGGGGAACTATAGATAGACCTGTTCGCTTGACTTCAGTGGGAGGGAGTGGAGTGTAGACAGTATTAAGGAATTTCAGTGTAGACAGTAATTAAGGAATTTCAGTGTAGACAGTAATTAAGGAATTTCAGTGCAGACAATAATTAAGGAATTTCAGTGGAGACAGTAATTAAGGAATTTCAGTGGAGACAGTAATTAAGCAATTTCAGTGGAGACAGTAATTAAGGAATTTCAGTGTAGACAGTAATTAAGGAATTTCAGTGGAGACAGTAATTAAGGAATTTCAGTGTCGACAGTAATTAAGGAATTTCAGTGCAGACGGTAATTAAATAATTTCAGTGGAGACGGTAATTAAGGAATGTCAGTGCAGACAGTAATTAAGGAATTTCAGTGGAGACTGTATTTAAGGAATTTCCATGGAGACAGTAATTAAGGAATTTCCATGGAGACAGTAATTAAGGAATTTCAGTGGAGACAGTAATTGAGGAATTTCAGTGGAGACAGTAATTGAGGAATTTCAGTGCAGACAGTAATGAAGGAATTTCAGTGGAGACTGTAATTAAGGAATTTCAGTGGAGACAGTAATTAAGGAATTTCAGTGGAGACAGTAATTAAGGAACTTCAGTGGAGTCAGTAATTAAGGAATTTCAGTGTAGACACTAATTAAGGAAATTCAGTGTAGACAGTAATTAAGGAATTTCAGTGGAGACAGTAATTAAGGAATTTCAGTGTAGACAGTAATTAAGGAATTTCAGTGTAGACAGTAATTAAGGAATTTCAGTGGAGACAGTAATTAAGGAATTTCAGTGTCGACAGTAATTAAGGAATTTCAGTGGAGACAGTAATTAAGGAATTTCAGTGCAGACGGTAATTAAGGAATTTTAGGGGAGACTGTAATTAAGGAATTTCCATGGAGACAGTAATTAAGGAATTTCAGTGTAGACAGTAATTAAGGAATTTCAGTGTAGACAGTAATTAAGAAATTTCAGTGTCGACAGTAATTAAGGAATTTCAGTGGAGACAGTAATTAAGGAGTTTCAGTGTAGACACTAATTAAGGAAATTCAGTGTATACAGTAATTAAGGAATTTCAGTGTGGACAGTAATTAAGGAATTTCAGTGGAGACTAATTAAGGAATTTCAGTGGAGACAGTAATTCAGGAATTTCAGTGGAGACAGTAATTAAGGAATTTCAGTGTAGACAGTAATGAAGGAATTTCAGTGGAGACAGTAATTAAGGAATTTCAGTGTAGACAGTAATTAAGGAATTTCAGTGGAGACAGTAATTAAGGAATTTCAGTGCAGCTGGTAATTAAGGAATTTCAATGTAGACAGTAATTAAGGTATTTCAGTGTAGACAGTAATTAAGGAATTTCAGTGCAGACAGTAATTAAGGAATTTCAGTGTAGACGGTAATTAAGGAATTTCAGTGGAGACAGTAATTAAGGAATTTCAGTGTAGACAGTAAATAAGGAATTTCAGTGTAGACAGTAATTAAGGAATTTCAGTGGAGACAGTAATTAAGAAATTTCAGTGGAGACAGTAATTAAGGAATTTCAGTGCAGACAGTAATTAAGGAATTTCAGCATAGACAGTATTTAAGGAATTTCAGTGGAGACAGTAATTAAGGAATTTCAGTGCTGACAGTAATTAAGGAATTTCAGTGTAGACAGTAATTAAGGAATTTCAGTGGAGACAGTAATGAAGAAATTTCAGTGTAGAGAGTAATTAAGGAATTTCAGTGGAGACAGTAATTAAGGAATTTCAGTGCTGACAGTAATTAAGGAACTCCAGTGTAGACAGTAATTAAGGAATTTCAGTGTAGACAGTAATTAAGGAACTTCAGTGGAGACAGTAATTAAGAAATTTCAGTGTAGACAGTAATTAAGGAATTTCAGTGGAGACAGTAATTAAGGAATTTCAGTGCTGACAGTAATTAAGGAACTTCAGTGTAGACAGTAATTAAGGAACTTCAGTGTAGACAGTAATTAAGGAATTTCAGTGGAGACTAATTAAGGAATTTCAGTGCAGACAGTAATTAAGGAATTTCAGTGTAGACAGTAATTAAGGAATTTCAGTGTAGACAGTAATTAAAGAATTTCAGTGTAGACAGTAAGAAAGGAATTTCAGTGGAGACAGTAATAAAGAAATTTCAGTGAAGACAGTAATTAAGGAATTTCAGTGTAGACAGTAATTAAGGAATTTCAGTGGAGACAGTAATTGAGGTATTTCAGTGGAGACAGTCATTAAGGAACTTCAGTGTGGAGTGCAGACAGTAATTAAGGAACTTCAGTGTCGACAGTAATTAAGGAATTTCAGTGTAGACAGTAATTAAGGAATTTCAGTGCAGACAGTAATTAAGGAATTTCAGTGGAGACAGTAAGTGAGGAATTTCAGTGTAGACATTAATTAAGGAACTTTAGTGGAGACAGTAATTAAGGAATTTCAGTGGAGACAGTAATTAAGGAATTTCAGTGGAGACAGTAATTAAGGAACTTCAGTGTAGACAGTAATTGAGGAATTTCAGTGGAGACAGTAATTAAGGAATTTCAGTGGAGACAGTAATTAAGGAATTTCAGTGTGGACTTTAATTAAGGAACTTCAGTTGAGACAGTAATTAAGGAACTTCAGTGGAGACAGTAATTGAGGAATTTCAGTGTAGACATTAATTAAGGAACTTTAGTGTAGACAGTAATTAAGGAGCTTCAGTGTAGACAGTAATTAAGGAATTCCAGTGGAGACAGTAATTAAGGAACTTCAGTTGAGACAGTAATTAAGGAACTTCAGTGGAGACAGTAATTGAGGAATTTCAGTGTAGACATTAATTAAGGAACTTTAGTGTAGACAGTAATTAAGGAGCTTCAGTGTAGACAGTAATTAAGGAATTCCAGTGGAGACAGTAATTAAGGAACTTCAGTTGAGACAGTAATTAAGGAACTTCAGTTGAGACAGTAATTAAGGAATTTCAGTGGAGACAGTAATTGAGGAATTTCAGTGTAGACATTAATTAAGGAATTTCAGTGTAGACAGTAATTGAGGAATTTCAGTGGAGACAGTAATTAAGGAATTTCAGTGTAGACATTAATTAAGGAACTTTAGTGTAGACAGTAATTAAGGAACTTCAGTGGAGACAGTAATTGAGGAATTTCAGTGTAGACATTAATTAAGGAACTTTAGTGTAGACAGTAATTAAGGAACTTCAGTGGAGACAGTAATTGAGGAATTTCAGTGTAGACATTAATTAAGGAACTTTAGTGTAGACAGTAATTAAGGAGCTTCAGTGTAGACAGTAATTAAGGAATTCCAGTGGAGACAGTAATTAAGGAACTTCAGTTGAGACAGTAATTAAGGAATTTCAGTTGAGACAGTAATTAAGGAACTTCAGTGTTGACATTAATTAACGAACTTCAGTTGAGACAGTAATTAAGGAATTTCAGTGTAGACAGTAATTAAGGAACGGAGAGGGAATATTTGAATAAATACAATCTAATTAAAGGAAATAACCATGGGTTTACCAAACGGAGATCATGTTTAAAAATTTTATTTCCATTCTCTGAAGTTGTTTCTGATTGGATGGATGAGGGAAGCGCAGTGAATGTTGTGTATCTTGACTTTCAGAAGGCATTTGACAAGGTACCACATTGAAGGTTGTTCGCTAAGGTGAGGGCTTATGGTGTGGATACGCAAGGGTACACAAGGAAACTAGATGCAGGAGGAGGCCCATCATGCCTGTGCCACATCAACACCAGACCAATTTTATTTGTCGAAACGATGCATTTTCAATTGGGGAATGAGGGAAGGAATGTCGATGAGACGATGTGGCACGCCCAGGAATTTCCCACGGGTGCCAAAATAAAAATGGGGAAATATATTTATTTTCATTGTTTAAATTATAAAAAGAAAAAAGCAATTTTTTCAGGGAGTAGATCGGTGAAGGCAGTTCTTGGGTAAGAACACACAGCATCCACCACACACCACCTCTTGATGAGATCCCGACAGACACAACACTCCATATGGATGCACACAATCAGCCATCCATACTCGACCGATCTTGAGCTGCCAATATCCATATACCCTGCTATCTACAATGCTTCTCGTTACCTACCTAATTCCAATTTAAACTTATCTACTGTTTCTGCTGCCACTACCTTTCCAGGGAGACCATTCCATGCATTAACTACTCACTGAGTGAAAGACCCCTACCTTACTACCATCTTAACTCTCTTCTCTTTTACTCTCAGGATGTGGCCCCTGGTCCTATCACTGTCCATTGTGCTGAATAATTACTCCGCACTTATTTTGTCTATACGCTTCATTATCTTAAACATTTCTATCATATCCCCTGGTAACCAACTACTTTCTAATGTATAATTCCCTGTCTCCTTCAACCGCTCCTCATAGCTGAGTCTAGCTTGGCCCGGAATCAATCTGGTAGCCCTGCGCTGAACCCTCTCAATGGCAGATGACCCTGAACAGACCCTGAACCCCCTTGATGCATCCTTCCTGAGGTGTGGTGACCAAAACTGTACACATTATTCTCGATGAGGCCTCACTAAATTCCCCTACAGTGTTAAAACGACCTCTTTTGATTTATAATTTATCCCCTTATCAATACATCCGATAACCCTGTTTGCTTTACCTATAGCTTCCTGGCATTGCCCTGTCTGCTTACCCCTCGTATATATTACCACCCCCAGATCCTTCTCCTGTGTGGCACACTCCAAGATTTCCCCTTGCATCATGTAATCTCTATTTTCATTATTCCTACCACCCCAGCACCTTACATTTGTTCAGCTTAAATTGCATCTGCCAATATTTTTCCCAATCTATGCAAGTATCAATACTTTCCTGAATCTGATCACCACCCTCTGCTTTCTACCTTATCTCCAAGCTTTATGTCATCACCAAATATGGAAAGCCTACTCTTCACCCCACTGTCCAAATCGCTGATGTAAATTATGAATAATAATGGTCGTAGTACTGACACCTGAGGTACCCCACGACTGACATCTTCTCGGAAGGACATCCTCCCACTCACAGACACTCTTGTGCAAATAATACATAAAATGGGATTCAAATAGCAGCAGTTGTTCTCACAAGTGAGGGATCTCTAAAACCATCTGTGTAGATGTGTAAGGATTGACTCCAAACTGTGTGGACATATTCGCCTGCCTGGTTAGATGTTTGAACTGGGTTTTCCCCTAACAGTTTAAACCCAAATATCAAGGTGGATATGAGGGGCTTCTGGAGTCCAGGATGACCAACTTGCCACTTTATGCGAGGGATTTACAGGTAAAGAATTCAAACGCATTTCTTGAGCTGCCCTCATACACACAAGTCTGAAAGTAGGTGAATTAGAGTTTCTGTCGAGCTTTTCGTATTGCCAACAGTCTGAAAAGAAGCTTTAACTAGAATTTCCGGAATAAATTACCTTAGCCCAATATTTCAAGTCATTGATGATGGCTTTGTGTTGCTTGGAAAATTGAAGCTTATTGTCTTTCAACTCCGAGTCATTATTGATGTCTCCAATAAGGTTAGAAACGTGTTTTTCCCAGGGTCGAACCCTTTTCTTTGTCCAGACAGAAGGTTTCATTATGGCAGACGAGCACAGGGATTTCTTCCCCCATAAATTTCACTCTTCTCCAGATGGCTTGAAGAGACGTGTCCGGGTTATTTGGAGCACCATGAAGCAGTCGTAGCTCATTTGATTACTCTCTGCACTTGCGCTCTTTTCCTTTTATTTCAATGGTGTCTTGGATCAACAGAGATTTCCTTCCTTTTTTGAGAGGAACCCTTCTTGCCCAAAATGGCCTGTATGCACTAATCATCCCACTCGGGTATGCACTTATCATCCCTACTTCAGCTCTTCCCTCACTTCCTCAGAGCAGTGGCTAATAAAGCTATCCCATTTGGCTTTGAGAAGATTCCAAGAGGGGAATCTGTTTAAATCATCGCGATTCCTTTTCGATTTGAGATTAGTGACAATATGGAAGTGGTCTCTACCCCAACTGACGTTGTGAACCCTCGATTCGCACCTCGCTGCTGCAGGTGAAGAGACAAAGGTGAGGTCAAGTGGGGAAGACTGTCCTGTGGATGGATTGGTATCAGTCCCTTTACCATAATTTAAAAGCATCAAGTCAAAGTAATCGATGATATTTTCGATGCATTCAACATTTCTGTCGGTAAGTTTGGAGCCCCATATAATATTGTGGCTGTTGAAGTCACCACACCAAAAAATCACCCCTTCACGCTTGCGCAAGACCTCCTGGAGCGTGTTATAGATCAACGACTGGTAGGGGTTATATAAATTTATGATGTTAACAGCTTTTGATAATATTCCATTCCAGTTCAGCATTACATTTCATTCCCATGAAGAGAACACCAGACTTGACAAACACCCCACACATCCACTTCCATTCACACTAGCTCTGTCCCTACGTATGAGGGTATAACCAGGAATATCAAATTGGTTGTGAGATTTAAGCCAGGTTTCTGGTGTGGAGATTATATCCGGTTTGGTTGAACAATTACTGATAAAGTTTAATAAACTCACACCCAAGGGCAGCTAAACTTTTTGCATTCCATTGGATAACTGTCATTATTCCAGGGAGGAGTCCTGAGACTGTTTAGGATCCATCCCACTGATTTCATTACCTGACTTACTGAATATTTTATTAACCTACATGGAAGAAATGCCTCCCAATACAGGTGTTTAATGGCTGCAGACGAAATTATGTTCATTTTCTCCGATCTACTTTGCAGTTGGGCTGTATAATTTACTACTTTGTTGATAAAACCCATGAACCCCATTCTTGTAATCTTCATGTCTTCATCGGTGATTCCACTCTCGGTTTGACATTCTTGATCTTTGGTATCGGTTTGAACTCCCACCGATTGTGGTCACTTCATTTATTGGAGTCTTGCTTTTAGGAACCTTGAGAACAGCCTCCACATAGGACAGCTTCCCTTCAGTTTTAACATGTTGGATCTGGGGAATCCTCTTAGTCTAAACGAAAGGCTGCACTGTTATGCCCACCATAGTTGGCACAAGAGATTTTAGTACTGGTGCAGCTACTGTAATCATGGTCTCATAATCTTCATTGTGTTTGCAGCTGGAGCAGTATGCCCAAACTTTTGGCACTTGTAACACCTTAGGGGTGATGGCATATATTCATATTATTACTTACAAAATCGAAGATTTTTCAAGTATATTGGTCGGTAGCGTTTGTTATTCTGTCTGTCACTCGCCTACAGGTCACAATTCTAAACCGATCGTCATGAAACTTCACCAAGTTGTAGAGGTCGTCACAATTGAGAAGCCCATTGATTTTGAGGTCAAAGGTCATCTGGAGGTCAAATTTATAAAATCGCCATTTTTCATCCAATTGATTTGAATATTTAAGGGCATTTACACATTGAGTCAATCCATTGGAAAACCAACTATTTTTGAGGTCAAAAGGTCACAAAGGTGAACTCAAGGTCAAACTTCCAAAATCATCAATTTTCATCTGGAAAACAGTCAATTTTCATCCGATTCACTTGGAAATTGAACAGCATTTGCACATTGAGTAAACTAGGGCATGCCCGTACTATATCTATATCTAAAATTATATCCCCCCCCTCTATTTACATGAAATGGTTTGGTCCAAAGCGAACGGCTTGCGAGTGGTGACAATCCCCCCCCTCTATTTACATGCAATGGTTTGGTCCAAAGCGAACGGCTTCCGGAGTTTGGTAAAGAAATCGCCATCGCGTGCACAAACGCGCAGGAAAGCGAATGAATCGCAAATTCGTTTTTATTAGTTGTAAAACATAGTTTAACGCCAACATAGTTTGCAAACGTGAAATAAATGAATACGCTCTCAAATGTGCCATCCGAGGCAGAGTGTGCCCGCCACGTTCGGCACACGCGATCGTTCGCTGCTCTCTGATTGGTTGAATCGTTTTTTGGACATAGCTCGGTAAGTAATTGTCCGATTAATATGAAACCTTGAAAAGGCACATCCTCGGGTCCCCAGCAATATACCTGGCAAGTTAAAAGTATATCGGACCCGTGGTTGCCGAGAAACAGCGGTCACAGACAAACAAACGTACAGACAGACAGACAGAGATTACTGGAATTATAGATAGACTAGGGCATGCCCGTACTATATCTATATCTAAAATTATATCCCCCCCCTCTATTTACATGAAATGGTTTGGTCCAAAGCGAACGGCTTGCGAGTGGTGACAATCCCCCCCCTCTATTTACATGCAATGGTTTGGTCCAAAGCGAACGGCTTCCGGAGTTTGGTAAAGAAATCGCCATCGCGTGCACAAACGCGCAGGAAAGCGAATGAATCGCAAATTCGTTTTTATTAGTTGTAAAACATAGTTTAACGCCAACATAGTTTGCAAACGTGAAATAAATGAATACGCTCTCAAATGTGCCATCCGAGGCAGAGTGTGCCCGCCACGTTCGGCACACGCGATCGTTCGCTGCTCTCTGATTGGTTGAATCGTTTTTTGGACATAGCTCGGTAAGTAATTGTCCGATTAATATGAAACCTTGAAAAGGCACATCCTCGGGTCCCCAGCAATATACCTGGCAAGTTAAAAGTATATCGGACCCGTGGTTGTCGAGAAACAGCGGTCACAGACAAACAAACAAACGTACAGACGTACAGACAGACAGACAGAGATTACTGGAATTATAGATAGATAAAATGGGAAAACAAACTTTGAGGTCAAACGGTCAAAGGTCAACTCAAGGTCAAACCTCCAAAATCATCAATTTTCTTCTGAAAAATCATCAATTTTCATCCGATTGACCTAACAATAGATTTGCATTTGCACATTAAGTCACTAAATAGGGAAACCAACTATTTTTCAGGTCAAAAGGTCACAAAGGTCAACTCAAGGTCAAACTTCCGAAATCATCAATTTTCATCTGGAAAACAGTCAATTTTCATCCGATTTGCTTGAAAAGTGAACAGCATTTGCACATTGAGTAAATAAAATGGGAAAACAACTATTTGAGGTCAAACGGTCAAATGTCAACTCAAAGTCAAACTTCCAAAATCATCAATTGTCATCTGAAAAATCATCACTTTTCATCCTATTGGACCCGAACTTTGATCAAGATCGTCTAATTTAATCTTGATGAAATGGATAATTTGATGGATCAGTGGCAACCTTTTTGGGGGGAGGGGAGAGGATGGGTGGATTTTGCAAGTATCCTGCTCTGCATGACGTCTTCTTGTTTATTTATTTATTTATTTATTTTAAATACAAAAAGTCGAGGCTCGTGTAAGAGCTAACACACGAAACACAAAAAACATAAACCGCCACATAAAACATATAATAAAGGGAGCGGGAGACAAGATGGGGAGAGAGAGGAAAGCACACAAGTACAACAACAGTAGAGAACAGGGACATGGGTAGATCTGTGGAAGGGAGAGGGCTGGGGAAGGGGTATGGGGGTACAGGTACACGGTATAAAACAAATGGACACTACTAGGAACTTCATGAATAAAGTCGGAGATTGAAAGTGGTGGATTTGGGTTGTATTAACGGGGGTAGAAAAGATCAAGGTTTTGGATGGGGGAAGATAAGAGATGGTGGTTAACAGCTGTTTTAAAGACCTGGAGGGAGGAGTGGGATTGAAGAGAGTGAGAGAGTTTGTTCCAGAGGCGGGAGAAAAGAGGAATGAAGGAGTGAAGGTGAGCAGAGAGTCTTGATTTTGGCAATTTCACTAGAAGAGGGTTGCTGGCAGATCTTGTCCGTCCTGCAGGAATATTTGCGGGACAGAGCCCAGACAGAGCAGGGGGAGCAAGGCCGGAGAGGAGTCGGTAGAAGACAGAAACACCACCAACCTGCCTGCGGTGAGAGAGAGAGAAAAAAATCTGTGGTTTCAAAATTTGACAGTGTGCCTTATCAATGCCTCTTGTGCAATCTCAAATGGTATGGAGAAGATCGTCACATACTGGGATGGATAGAGGCATACCTGACAACGAAAACAGAGGGTTGATGTTGCCATTGACTCTGAGCTCAAACTGTTTATAGATGACACAAAGCTATATAGAATTGACGATAACCAAGCTGAAGCAGAATCCGAACAGAGAGATGTGAAAGCAGTCATGGACTAATGTCGCAAATGACAGATTCCATTCAACAAAGAGAAGTGTAAAGTGATCCATCACGGAAGGAGCAACCAAAGGTTTGCCTACAGTATGGCAGGTGATTCTGGGCCGAATGAAGTGAACACCAAAAAATATGAAAGAGACTTTGGTGTTATGTTTGACGCACATTTATCCTTCAGCCTCCAATGTTGCAGACATACCCAAGACAAATTCCAAACTTACAATCATCAATAAGCACTGTGGAGGAAAGGACGATGGTCATAATAGGGTCCATAATCACTCCTATAAGGTTAGGAGGGTTATAATACATTAGCAGTGGTACCTGGCATTGCCCTGTCTATTTTTTGTGGGGGCCTAAAACACTTACCTACACCCACAAAGCAATGGGGTCGGGGATCATTTTATATTACCTTTCCCATAGCTACAAAGACTTAGGCACTATAGAGCGATTTAAAAAAGAAATCACCCCAAAAAATACAACTTTGTGTTTCAAAATTTTCAATTTTTTTTTTTTTTTTTTTTTTTTTAGCCGAAAACACCACTGGTGCTCAAACATGAACCTCTGAAAGGTTGATGAAGATTCATTCAACCATCTTTGAGAAAAATGGCTACACACAGACAGACAGACGGCTCTCGATGCTTTCTCTGTCAGAGGCGTCAACAAATGGAATCCGCTACTGGAATACGTAATCACTGCGACGATGACGATCAACCAGTTCAAATATGCATTGGAGAAACAAAAGATAACGTAATTATGATGAGCTAGGGAGATTTGAAAGTGTGTTATGTTTGTGTAAATGGATTTATCAAACAGGCTTGGAATGTTCGAGATCACCATTATTGATCACTCAAACATACAGAGGAGCCGGAGCTGCTCACAACACAATCTAAAGTTGAAACAAATTAAACTTATTCAATCTTTATACATAATCTCTCTGGTTTTATGTTAAAGTGTTTGAATGCAATTCCAAGGACAATGGAGAAATATATATATATTATTTTATTATAATAGAGCAAACGTATATGGTTATGTCGTTATGTTTATATGCGACGAAAACTTCTTCTTCTTCTTCAAATTTTTTTAACACCCTCTTAATTATATATACTGTACTAGCAACGGTACCCGCCCTATGGGCGGGGCTTCAATTTGGAGGCGGGGCTTCAATTTGGAGGCGGGGCTTCAATTAGGAGGCCCAAATGAAAAGGCAAAATATCAGAAATTGAATGCTTTTTTTATTTTAAACGATTTATATAAACATCCGTTAAGTCATATCACACGCAAATCATCAAAATCTAATCTAAAGTGTAGTGTAGTGTATTGCCTGATTGAAGCCCTGCAGGGAAGCGAATGATTGAACATCCTCAGGAAGGCCTTTCCACAAAATGGAGTATAGAGGGAGAAAGGAGTGGAGGTGTGTGGAAAGTGTGCAATTAGGGAGATTAACCATGAAGTGTTTGCTGGAAAAACACACGCATGCCAGTGGAGCTGAGGAGGGTTGGAGGACTGAGAGAGCAGAGGGCGTTTGACTGGAAGAGAGGCGATTAAAAAACAGGTCACTGACCTGTCGGTGATGTGAGAGAAACAGACCTTGTGCTTCGGCCCTGTCATGGGAGATTCCAAGAAGGGAACTTTGGATTCCAGAGTCCAGGAGAGACAAATATGATGCTGGTGTGCAAGCCCACAGCAATGGTCCCACGTCACTCACATTTCACACCTCCAACTCCGTTGACCCACCAAAGGCTGTAATAAACCCACATTTGATTTCCAATGAACTGTGCATTTCCATTCAAAAAGTAAGCACTGTGCAACAGCCAATCAGAACTATTGTTTCGTAAGCATCACAAAACAGCCAATCAGAACTATTGTTCCGTAAGCAACACGCAACAGCCAATCAGAACTATTGTTTCGTAAGCATCACAAAACAGCCAATCAGAACTATTGTTCTGTAAGCAACACGCAACAGCCAATCAGAACTGTTTCGTAAGCATCACAAAACAGCCAATCAGAACTATTGTTCCGTAAGCAACACACAACAGCCAATCAGAACTATTGTTCCGTAAGCAACACACAACAGCCAATCAGAACTATTGTTTCGTAAGCATCACAAAACAGCCAATCAGAACTATTGTTTCATAAGCATCACAAAACAGCCAATCAGAACTATTGTTTCGTAAGCATCACAAAACAGCCAATCAGAACTATTGTTCCGTAAGCAACACACAACAGCCAATCAGAACTATTGTTTCGTAAGCATCACAAAACAGCCAATCAGAACTATTGTTTCGTAAGCATCACAAAACAGCCAATCAGAACTATTGTTTCGTAAGCATCACAAGAAAGCCAATCAGAACTATTGTTTTGTAAGCATCACAAAACAGCCAATCAGAACTATTGTTTCATAAGCATCACAAAACAGCCAATCAGAACTATTGTTTCGTAAGCATCACAAGAAAGCCAATCTGAACTATTGTTTCATAAGCATCATGCAACAGCCAATCAGAACTATTGTTTCGTAAGCATCACAAAACAGCCAATCAGAACTATTGTTCCGTAAGCAACACACAACAGCCAATCAGAACTATTGTTTCGTAAGCATCACAAAACAGCCAATCAGAACTATTGTTTCGTAAGCATCACAAGAAAGCCAATCAGAACTATTGTTTTGTAAGCATCACAAAACAGCCAATCAGAACTATTGTTTCGTAAGCATCACAAAACAGCCAATCAGAACTATTGTTTTGTAAGCATCACAAGAAAGCCAATCTGAACTATTGTTTCATAAGCATCACAAGAAAGCCAATCTGAACTATTGTTTCATAAGCATCATGCAACAGCCAATCAGAACTATTGTTTTGTAAGCATCACAAAACAGCCAATCAGAACTATTGTTTTGTAAGCATCACAAAACAGCCAATCAGAACTATTGTTTTGTAAGCATCACAAAACAGCCAATCAGAACTATTGTTTCGTAAGCATCACAAAACAGCCAATCAGAACTATTGTTTTGTAGGCATCACAAAACAGCCAATCAGAACTATTGTTTCGTAAGCATCACAAAACAGCCAATCAGAACTATTGTTTTGTAAGCATCACAAAACAGCCAATCAGAACTATTGTTTCATAAGCATCACAAAACAGCCAATCAGAACTATTGTTTCGTAAGCATCACAAGAAAGCCAATCTGAACTATTGTTTCATAAGCATCACAAGAAAGACAATCTGAACTATTGTTTCGTAAGCATCACAAGAAAGCCAATCTGAACTATTGTTTCGTAAGCATCACAAGAAAGCCAATCTGAACTATTGTTTCATAAGCATCATGCAACAGCCAATCAGAACTATTGTTTCGTAAGCATCACAAAACAGCCAATCAGAACTATTATTTCGTAAGCATCACAAAACAGCCAATCAGAACTATTGTTTCGTAAGCATCACAGAACAGCCAATCAGAACTATTGTTTCGTAAGCATCATGCAACAGCCAATCAGAACTATTGTTTCATAAGCATCATGCAACAGCCAATCAGAACTATTGTTTCGTAAGCATCACAAAACAGCCAATCAGAACTATTGTTTCATAAGCATCACAAAACAGCCAATCAGAACTATTGTTTCATAAGCATCATGCAACAGCCAATCAGAACTATTGTTTTGTAAGCATCACAAAACAGCCAATCAGAACTTCTTCTTTTTTTTTTTTTTTTTGTATACAAGATCGAGGCTCGTGAAAGAGCGAACATTAATCACACAGAAAGACCAACCGACACATTAAACATATAACATCGGGAGCGGTAGACAAGATGGGGAGAGAGGGGGAAGGACACAAACACAACATTTGAGAGCAGGGACCGAGAGACATGGAGACATCGAGAGATCTGAGAGAGGGCGAGGGCTTTGGGGGGGGGGGGGGCATGGGAAGGGGGCGGTGGGAGAGGTATAAAACATATGGACACTGCCAGGACTTCCAGGAAAGAAGTTGGAATTTCAAACAAGGTGGATCTGGGGTGAATTAGCGGGGGTAGAAAAGATCAAGGTTTTGGATGGGGGAAGATAAGAGATGGTGGTGAACAGCTGTTTTAAAGACCTGGAGGGAGGAGTGGGATTGAAGGGAGTGAGGGAGTTTGTTCCAGAGGCGGGAGAAAAGAGGAATGAAAGAGTGAAGGTGAGCAGAGAGCCGAGATTTCGGCAGTTTAACCATCAGAGGGTTGCTGGCAGATCTTGTGCGACCTGTAGGAATATTTGGGGGACAGAGCACAGAGAGAGCTGGGGGTGCAAGGCCGGAGAGGAGTCGGTAGAAGACAGAAAGACCACCTACCTGCCTGCGGTGAGTGAGTGAAAGGCCCTCAGAGATAGCTTCATCGTGGGAGATTCCAATAATTCTGAAAGCTTTGGTTTCAACAGCGTGAAGCCGAGCTAGGTGTGAGGCAGGAGCACCGGCGCATAGGGGAGAACAGTATTCCATTGAGCTGCGGATGAAAGCCTTGTATGTGGTGAGGAGCTCAGGTGTGCCGAGGAAGGACTTCGCACGACGGAGGATGCCCAGTCGGCGACTGGCTTTGGAGGCCAGCTTGGAAATGTGGTTTTCCCAAGAAAGATCATGGCAGATAGTGAGACCCAAAAGCTTGAGCGACAGAACTTCTTGGAGAGGATTGTTGAGAAAGTAGATGGGAGGGTTGTCCAGTCGATCTTTTCGGAGAGACATAGTAAGAGTGTGAGATTTGTCAGGATTGAAAGACATGTTCCACTTGTTTGACCAGTCTGTGATTTTGTCCAGGTCTTCAGAGAGTGAGGAGGCTGCAGACTGCCGATCTGAGGGAAGAGGAATGGAGCGGCAGAGAGTGGAGTCATCAGCAAAGAGATAGAGAGGATTTTCAAGAGAGTCAGAGAGATCATTGATGAAGACCAGAAAAAGCACGGGGCCCAGAACACTGCCTTGAGGAACTCCAGCCTGAACAGGAAGAGGAGATGAGAGAAACCCATTCAGGGCCACACGTTGACGACGACTAGAGAGGAAGTCCGCCAGCCATGCGTGGAGATTTCCATGGATACCAAAGGAGGAGAGTTTGGTGAGCAGAGCGGGGTGCCAGACCGTGTCGAAGGCACGTGATATGTCAAGGGAGACAGCTCTAATTTCCTGTTTGGCATTGAGGACCTCCATCCATTGTTGAGACAGCAGAAGCAGCATGTCCAGAGTAGAGTGACCTGGTCTGAAACCAAATTGATGATCAGAGATCAAGCCATTGGAGAAGAGGAAAGATTTCATATCCGAAGCAATGATGGATTCCATGACTTTGCTGATAATTGGGAGAAGGCTGATTGGTCTGTAGTTGCTAGGATCTGTTTTTGCACCTTTTTTGTGCAAAGCGGTGATGTTGGCTGATTTCCAAGCAGGTGGCAGTTGACCTTGAGCAAAAGAGAGGGTGAAGAGAACAGAGAGAGGGTGAGATAGAGCGGCAGAGCAGGATTTTAGGACCCGTGGGCTGATGCCGTCGGGTCCAGTTGCAGAATCAGAGTCGAGGGTTGACAGAAACTTTTCCACCTTGTCAGGAGGAAAGGACACGGAGTCCAGGAGCAGCAGGGTACGACTGGGTATGGTGGGTACAGAGAGGGATGGGTTTGGAACACAAGATTTAGAGGCAAACACAGAGTTGAGGCATTCAGCTTTTTCACGTGCGGAGTCAGCTGTGTAGCCGTTTGAGGTAAGGGAGGGGATGGAGGGGGAACAAACACCAGAAACGGATTTGACCAGACGCCACCAGGATTTGGAAGAGGGAGACAGATAAGAGAGTTCGGTCTTGAGAACGGAGAGATATTGTTTCCTGGCTCTCCTGAGGGTGGACACACACTTGTTTCGGGCTTTGTGAAAGGAAATGAGATTTCCTTCCGTTGGATTTGCTTTCCAGGAGACGAAGGCAAGTTGTTTCTGGGCAACAGCCTCACCACAAGATTCCGTGTACCATGGACGGGAGGAAGGGTATGACAACTGAAGACGAGATGGGATAAATCTGTGCATGAGAGAGAGCAATTTACTTTGGAAGAATTCCCAGGATGAGTTGATGTCAGAGGTGGTAGAGATGGGAGACCAGTCCAGATGATTGATGGCTGCTTGAAGACCGTGCCAGTTGGCCTGAGTGAAATGCCAGACTCGTCGACGCTGAGCAGGCTCCCTGAGGATGGTCAGAGAGATGTCCACTTTAACATGGACATGATCAGATGATCCGATTGGAGCAGAAGAAGAGCAGCAGACATTTTCAGGGAAGTTAGTCATAACCAAGTCCAGAAGAGAAGATGTTCCGTTGACTGAGATCCGGGTCGGGAAATTGACAGATTGTGTCAGTCCCAGTGAGTCGCAGAAGTCCTTTGCTGAGGAGCCATGGCTGGTGAGAGAGGTACCCACACCCAGCCAACTGGCATGATGACAGTTGAAATCACCACATATGAGGAAGAGAGAGTTGGGATGAGTAGATAGAAGTTGGTCCATATTATCAGACAGCGAGATGTAGATGGAGTCATCACTGTTTGGTGGACGGTACAACACACATATGAACAAGAGGTGGGAGCGAAGGGGAAGCCGTAGCCAGAGGTATTCCTGGGGGTGAGGTGGAGAGAGTGCAGTGCAGGGCGAGTGAGGAAGAGAGTTTTTGATAAAGATAGCAACCCCGCCTCCAGGACGAGGCTCAGGTCTATCATACCGGAGGAGGGAGTAGCCCGGGAGAGATACTAAGGAATCAGAGACATCATAAAGGAGGAAAGTTTCTGTTAAGCAGATCACATCTGGTTTGACAGAAGCAACCTGTATGGAGAGATCAGTTAAGTTTGAACGAAGGCCCCGGATGTTTGAGGTCCATACCGTTAATGAAGAGGAAGGGGGAGCATCAGATACAGAACAGGGGGGAGGAGGGGTAGGGTAAGATGTGGAAGAGGTGGAAGAGGTAGGGAGAGCTGTTGAAGGTGTGTCAGAGATTTCAGAATAGCTCGGAGAAAGGGAAGGATGGGGCGGACAAAAGGTTTGATGGTGATTGGGTGTGGCACAATGAGGTGTTATTTGAGGAGGGGGAAGAGCGAGGCAGAAGGTTGGGGGAGATGGAGGTGAGAGTTGGAAGGGGGAAGAAGCGGGGAGGACGCTTTGAGGAGGGGGAGTGAGAGGGGGGAAATTGAGAAGCAATGAGGGTGGGGAGATTTGAAGGGGAGGGGTGAGGGGGGAGTTTGGGAGGGAAGGGACAAGGGGAGGGATTTGAAAGGGATGGGATATGGGGGAGATTTGGAGGGGAGGGGTGAGGGAGGAGTCTAGGAGGGGAGGGGCGAGGGGGCGTCTTGGCGGGGAGGGGTGAGGGGGTAGTTTAGGAGGGAGGGGGCAAGGGGGGAGATTTGAAAGGGATGGGTGATGGGGAAGATTTGGAGGGGAGGGGTGATGGGGAAGATTTGGAGGGGAGGGGTTATGGGGAAGATTTGGAGGGGAGGGGTGAGATTGGATTTTAGAAAGTGTACGATTTATGGGAAACGAACATTTATTGCAAAATGAGTTTCTTGTGACCTTCGAGTTAAAAATACGTTTAAGGACGCTGGATGGAGGATGGAGTGCAGGAGAGTTTAGGGAATGTAGAAAAAAGGCACTATAGGAGATGGATATTTTTTTTGGGATGAATTGATTTGGTGAGCAAGTCGAAAGCAGCCTTTTAAAGAAGAAGAAGAAAAAGGTGTTATAAAATATGACGGAATACATAACTTGAGGGGAAAGTGTAAACATTGAAGGTTAATAACAGTGAAAACTATCTGGGGAAATGGGGGAGAAACACGTGGTCGAAGAACGAACGAACGAATAAGAATGAATAAACGAATAAGAGAAGGAAATGTTTTTTTTTTTTTTTTTTTTGAGTTGAGATTTACACAAGGAAGTAGGCTATGGGTGAAAAGACTGGGAATACAGAGAACGAAAGTTATTGGATCACAAACGACGGACCACCGAGAGAAAAACAAGGCCTCAAGGTTGTACAGTGTACACTGTACAAGGCCTCAAGACACGACACGAATTAACACGATTTTCAATACAGGTATGAAAGATTTGCACCGAAAAATCTTCGTCGGGACACAATATACGTACAACACCATAAATAAATACAGTTTTAACGAAAATACAAATGGGAACAATCACTTAACTTCGATTTCAAATCGTTCGCGACGCGGCAAAGGCCTTGCTCGCGACACGGCAAACAGACGATCAATTTATGAAAGATAAACACCGAGAAACAACCAAAGTTGCACACAATAACTTCACACACCGAAAGATAAATACAGTTTCGACAAAATACAATTGTGAACAGACTTAACTTCGAATAACGTGGAGACCGAGTGGAGCTTCGAAAATCCCTCCCACCGTCTCCGAGATCTCGCGAGATGAATTGTTTCGTAAGCATCACAAAACAGCCAATCAGAACTATTGTTTCGTAAACATCACAAAACAGCCAATCAGAACTATTGTTTCGTAAGCATCACAAAACAGCCAATCAGAACTATTGTTTCGTAAGCATCACAAAACAGCCAATCATAACTATTGTTTCGTAAGCATCATGCAACAGCCAATCAGAACGATTGTTTTGTAAGCATCACAAAACAACCAATCAGAACTATTGTTTTGTAAGCATCACAAAACAGCCAATCAGAACTATTCTTTCGTAAGCATCACAAAACAGCCAATCAGAACTATTGTTTCGTAAGCATCACAAAACAGCCAATCAGAACTATTGTTTCGTAAGCATCACAAAACAGCCAATCAGAACTATTGTTTCGTAAGCATTACAAAACAGCCAATCAGAACTATTGTTTCGTAAGCATTACAAAACAGCCAATCAGAACTATTGTTTCGTAAGCATCACAAAACAGCCAATCAGAACTATTGTTTCGTAAGCATCATGCAACGACCAATCAAACGAGGATTTCAATAATCTTACAACAGTGAATGCACGGTTTAATACCACAATCCTTGTTTTTAATTGTGTTTAATACCACAAATACGTATTCCATGGGTTCTTTATTCCGTTTTTCTTGTCTTAATAGTTCGTAAATGCCTTCTTTATTACCTCCGCCACCAAAGGTGGATGGAGGTTATGTTTTCACCTCTGTCTGTCTGTCTGTCCGTTTGTGAACAAAATATCTCAAAAAGTTGTGGACGGATTCGGACGACATTTGGCAGAGAGGTAGCATGTGTGACACGGACGAAATGATTCGATTTTGGTGAAGATCCGGATTCGGATATGAGAATTATTTAATTTTTAAGTGATTCTTCACCATTGGGAGATCAGGCCAAAAACGATACGTAGCAGGATATCTCAAAAAGTTATGGATGGATTTGGACGAAACATGGTGGAGCGGTTGTGTGTTTCACAAGGAATAATCAATTCGATTTTGGTGAAGATCAGAATAGGCCTATGGATTCGGATATGAGAATTATTTAATTTTTAAGTGATTCTTCACCATCGAGTGATATGGCCAACCAGGTGGAGGTATGTTCTCCACTGAGTGCCGTTCTAGTTTCTGTCTTTTATCATTTCCATATTCAGGCTGCAAACTTGTTTGCCATGCTCTTTGTTTGTTACAGACAAACTAGCAGTCTTCATCAAGAATGACGTTAAAGAAAATCACAAATAGGTTTTTCTCGATATGATGTTAATTTATTTTTCCTATCAGCTGAAAGAAACTGCTCGACATTCACTGGAGTTGACTTGCAACTGTTATATGAAATATTTTGACCTTACTGTAGGTACAATCCCCAAGCAATTGCAACTCCATGCATGATAGAGAGCCTATCTCGATGTTCTTGGCAAATATCTAAAGTATGTAAAACCATGCGTCGGTTACATCACAGGGCCCTGTTATATGGCTGCAAGGTCAGGATGGGTAAAGGGAAGGAGGATGGGCAGGGAACAATGAACTGTGAAGAGCTACAGAGATGAGACTACTGCAATTCACAAGGCATGGAGATGACCTTTACTTTGATGTTAACTGTGGAATGGCTGGAAAAAGGACGCCTGTTGTAATAACACCAAGTGTTATGTACTGAAGTTGAATAATTTACTTCTTGGATACATGAGAGGTTCAGAAAAACAAGATGTGCCAATTTTCTCTAAACCGTTCATTTGGTTAACTATAAGGGCACCAGATAGAGCACATACCTCCGCTAGTCTGAACAGTTTATGTTTTGTATCCCACAGATAGGCCGGATCTGGATGTTCTCCAAAATTGAATCAATCCAGATTATGGTCGGTCTTCACCAAAATTGAATCAATCCAGATTATGGTCAGTCTTCAACAAAATTGAATCAATCCAGATTATGGTCGGTCTTCATCAAAATTGAATCAATCCAGATTATGGTCTGTCTTCACAAAAATTGTATCAATCCAGATTATGGTCGGTCTTCACCAAAATTGAATCAATCCAGATTATGGTCCGTCTTCATCAAAATTGAATCGATCCAGATTATGGTCCGTCTTCATCAAAATTGAATCAATCCAGATTATGGTCGGTCTTCATCAAAATTGAATCGATCCAGATTATGGTCGGTCTTCACCAAAATTGAATCAATCCAGATTATGGTCGGTCTTCAACAAAATTGAATCAATCCAGATTATGGTCGGTCTTCATCAAAATTGAATCAATCCAGATTATGGTCGGTCTTCACAAAAATTGAATCAATCCAGATTATGGTCGGTCTTCATCAAAATTGAATGAATCCAGATTATGGTCGGTCTTCATCAAAATTTAATCAATCCAGATTATGGTCGGTCTTCACCAAAATTGAATCAATCCAGATTATGGTCGGTCTCCATCAAAATTGAATCAATCCAGATTATGGTCGGTCTTCATCAAAATTGAATCAATCCAGATTATGGTCGGTCTTCATCAAAATTGAATCAATCCAGATTCTGGTCGGTCTTGATCAAAATTGAATGAATCCAGATTATGGTCGGTCTTCATCAAAATTGAATCAATCCAGATTATGGTCGGCCTTCACCAAAATTGAATCAATCCAGATTATGGTCGGTCTTCACCAAAATTGAATGAATCCAGATTATGGTCTGTCTTCATCAAAATTGAATCAATCCAGATTATGGTCGGTCTTCATCAAAATTGAATCAATCCAGATTATGGTCGGTCTCCATCAAAATTGAATCAATCCAGATTATGGTCGGTCTTCATCAAAATTGAATGAATCCAGATTATGGTCGGTCTTCATCAAAATTGAATGATTCCAGATTATGGTCGGTCTTCATCAAAATTGAATGAATCCAGATTATGGTCGGTCTTCACCAAAATTGAATCAATCCAGATTATTGTCGGTCTTCATAACAATAGAATGAATCCAGATTATGGTCGGTCTTCATCAAAATTGAATCAATCCAGATTATGGTCGGTCTTCATCAAAATTGAATGAATCCAGATTATGGTCGGTCTTCATCAAAATTGAATGAATCCAGATTATGGTCTGTCTTCATCAAAATTGAATCAATCCAGATTATGGTCCGTCTTCATCAAAATTGAATCAATCCAGATTATGGTCGGTCTTCATCAAAATTGAATCAATCCAGATTATGGTCGGTCTTCATCAAAATTGAATGAATCCAGATTATGGTCGGTCTTCATCAAAATTGAATGATTCTAGATTATGGTCGGTCTTCATCAAAATTGAATGAATCCAGATTATGGTCGGTCTTCATCAAAATTGAATCAATCCAGATTATGGTCGGTCTTCACCAAAATTGAATCAATCCAGATTATTGTTGGTCTTCATAAAAATAGAATGAATCCAGATTATGGTCGGTCTTCATCAAAATTGAATGAATCCAGATTATGGCCGGTCTTCATCAAAATTGAATGAATCCAGATTATGGTCGGTCTTCACCAAAATTAAATAAACTCTTCCTTGTCACACACCAAACCATTCCACCAGATTTCATCTCATTTTGTTCATAACTTTTTGACATATTGTGCTATATATTGTTTTAGCCCTATATCTCAATGGTGAAGAATCACATAAAAAATTATATCTAATATACGAATCGTCACCAAAATATAATGATTTCATCCTTGTCACACATCCAACATCTCCACCAGATTTCGTCTGAATCCTTCCACAAGTTTTGAAGATATCCTGTTCACAGACAGACAAACTGAAAAACAGACAAAACAGACAGGGGTGACAACATAACCTCTATCCACCTTTGGTGGTGGAGGTAATTACACTATTATTTTTATGGCATATAATGCCCCATTTGGCATATGACAACCCTCATTAAGAGTTTGCTGTTTGGTTTAGTGGTTGAAGACTTCTTCCTTCCTCCACTGACTGGTTTGGGATTGATTACCGTGGCTGCTCATTCTTGTCAACCAGCAGTTGGTGAGCATGACAAGTATGTCAAACAACATTTGATATAAGTTGAGGGAGACCTTAGCACTGCAGTGGATTGGCATAGGCTGGTTTACAGGTTTTCAAGGCGTAAAATGATCGTTAAGAATCCTAAACAGAAATAACAGAGCCAGCAAGACATATAATTGGCCAAAATGGATGAAATGGACTCCAAAAAGGAACAATTAAACACAAGACAAAAAAACTTGTAGAAAAAATAGAAATGGACAGTACTATGGGCTATGGATGGAATTTGCCAGGCAACAGTGCACAAGAAAGCTCAGCGCAAACACGTGGGAGGGAAACTGTTTCAAAAATATTACCGTATAAACATCAAGCCAGATTACAAACCATAATTTCTATGAAAGCACTAACATACATATGAAAGCATTTGTATGCTTTCAGCACTAACACTAACATAAAGCACTAACATATAAAGCATATGAAAGCATTTCATATGAAAGCACCACAGGATGGTGCATGAAAGCACCCACAGAAAACATTTACAAACTCCACATCTACTGCAACTTGTTTAATGACCCCAATTATGTCTAACTTCTGGGGATGGCCAGGGCACTTCATGACGCAAATCCTGCCTGCGAAGAAACACCAATCCAACAGTTTATAGTCAGGTCGAGAAAACATGATCCCAAATGTAAGTGACCTCTGCACCATCCTGTGTAATTAAATATATATATATATATATATATATATATATATATATATAGGGGAAGAGCATGTCTATGGATGGAAGTAAAGGGTCAACAACAGAAGAAGAAATGTTGGCATTGACTCAATGAATGATTCAACTGACTCTTTGAAGGAAAGTCCCATTATGCAGTCCTTCAATGAAGGAAAGGACTCAACAGATCTTGACAGAACTACACAACCGACAGAGATACATAATGAGGAGCTGATGTTGTGAGAACTTCGGAAATCATCTCCTCGCGAGACCCTGCCATGGCAGCCCTGACACCGGAGTGGAATGGCAATACAAGATGAAAGAGAACATGGCCCCATCCTCCAGCCACAACTCTCTATACTCTAAAAACCCAGCGAAAGTATAAAAACTACAATGCGGGAGAATGGTACATGTCCAACCGCTGTAGATGAAGAGAATGTTTGACGAGCCAACCAGGAGAGGTAGCACAAAGAGAAAGAAGGATGAGGGTGGGAGACTGGGGGGTTGATGGGAATGAAGAAGGAAAACAGGAAAGATAAATCAAAGAGAAAAAGGATGAGGATGAGGGACAGTCCAAAGTTGAACCAGACTTTGTGATGTCATGGTTACAGCGTCCGCTCCGAGTCTTGGAGGTTGGTGGTTCGAACCCCGGCCGAGTCGTACCAAATGCGTACTTTAAAAATGGTACTATACGTGCTTCTTCCTTGCTTGACGCTCGCCATTTAAAAAAAGGGAACTCATTCTTATTACTAGTATATAAGTCCCGTCGGACGCACGCACAATGAGACCAAGACCCTTTCATATTATTATTATTAAGAGCTGGCCAACAAATCAGTCGAACCAAAAATGATTCCGCTCAGTTAAGGAAAACGATATCGAACAGAAAGCAAAAAGCTTGAAAAAGGGAACAAACTTGGTATTCAGAAAACTGACAAGTAAAATAGCCCTTCCTTGTTTTGTTGCAAAAACTGAACATTCGAGAGACTTTAACAGATAATAAAACAATTATGGCACTATGGAAAAAGGCCTGACCTTCCAAGCAAAATCAAATGCAACAAATTGGAAACAAGAAATCTCAAGGCAAAGAGAACAAAGAAGAAAGGAAAGAGGACAAGTATGAATTTCACTTAATCGAGGTGATGAGATTTAGTTGGTGGATGTTAAAGATCCCATGGTGTCCTTCGTGAAGAGGAGGCGAGCTATCACCAGCACCCTGAAAAAATTACAAAATTCTGCTCGAACGACTTAGTTGAACGTCAGGCCTGACCAGCTGGTTCGTGAAAGACTTGAGCCAATTGCGGCTGTTGAAGAAAAAAAGAAAATCATGAGATTTTAAAGAGAATGTAAAAATTCAACATAAGTATAAAATCTAAGACAATGAAGAATGATTCAATACGCGACTTTCAAAATGACGTACAAATGCTAACGAGGTCTTTCACGCATGCGCGTGCTCATCCGGACACTTTTAACCTGCCGTTGCTGGGGCAAAATGTGCAATTCAAATGGTATTTTTCAGCATAAAACAAGATGGCAATTTCCAGCTTTGGTTAACCATAATTGTTGTTCCTGGATGCAAGTAAGACTCACCGGAATTTAGGAAAAATACGAGAACAACACTCGAGAGAGCGCATATACCTCAACCAGGCTGAACAGTTTACGTTTTTTATTCCACCGATTCACTGGATCTGCCTCCGGACCTGAACCAAAAATCTAATCGGCTTGTTTTTGTCATCTACCCAACATCTTCACCAAGTTTTGTCCGAATCTGTCCACAACTTTTTGAGATATGCTAGATATCGATTTTGGCCCTATCTCTCAAAGGTGAAGAATAATTTTAAAATTATCGGATATGGATCCAGATCTTCACCAAAATCTAATAATTTTGCCCTTCTCACACACTCAACCTGTCCACCAAGTTTCATCCATAACTTTTTTTGACATATAATGCTCACAAACAGACAGACAGACAAACAGAAGAGAAAAAAACCAGGGGTGAAAACATAACATCCATCGACCTTCGGTAGTGGAGGTAATTGAGTTCCTACCATTTCCAGTTAATACAGGGTGGGCCAAAAGTCACTGAAGGTTTTCTTTTCTTTTTTTTATATATATATATTTTTACTTAATTCTTCATTTATTTATTTCTTTTTACAGATAAAGAAGACCAGGGAGATACATTATAAATAAATGTACTAATGATCAGCGCGTGAAAATTGTTGAATGTTATTACTCCAGTGGGAAATCAATAATTCAAACTCAAAGAAAATTTCGCAATCATTTTAATATTCGAGAACAACCATCAGAAAACACGATTCGGAACTTGATTGCTCATTTTGAGTCAAAGGGGTCTGTTCATGACTCAGCCCGCAGTAAAAAAAAAAAACCACCTTTAGAGGCCATTTTTCCCCGCAAAGCGGGGGTTGGCCTTTTTCGGGAACCGTGGTTGTTGTTGTTTTTTTGGTCCCCTTTTTGAAGCAATGTTTTGCGGCCGGATGCCCTTCCTGACGCCAACCCTTTTTGCCGCCTTTAACGACAAACAGGGAATTACCAGTGAACTGGTACTCAATTTGCCGACCTCGGAAGGATGACAGGCTGAGTCAACCCCCCTGGCGTTAATTCAGCGATCGACCGGGATTCGAACCCAGGATCCTAGGATCCTAAGCCGGCACCCTAGCCGCTAGCCCAACACAACACCAACACCAGCTAGCCCAACTCAGCCCGCAGTGGAAGACCAAAAACAAGTCGTACTCCAGAAAACATTGACCGTGTTAAGGAGAGTGTTAACGAAAACCCAGAAACATCAACTCGTAAACGTGCAACTCAGCTCGGAATGGCAAGCTCATCATTGCGAAGGATAAGGAAGAAAGATTTGTTGCTGTTTCCTTGTAAGATCCAAATGGTGCCATGAGCCACAGACACTAGAGAAATTGAAAAACAACATTTCCGAGGAAATCGCAGCGATTGATCAAGGAGTTTTCTCCTCTGTAATGGATCACGTTTTTGAAAGAGCAAGAATTTGCGAAGAATCCAATGGGAGCCATTTGCATGACATTCTTTTTTAACAATTAAAATCTAAAAAAAACAAATTCCATGAATTAAACTGCCATTTGCGATTTATTTCATTAATTTTTATTCCAAAAAAAAAAGTTATAAAAAAAAAAGAAAACCTTCAGTGACTTTTGGCACACCATGTACAAGCAAGCGGCACACACACACGCACATGTACACACACACACACACAAACGGAGGTGGATACTTCGAAATCTGTTAGGTCTCCATTCCTTTTCCTAAAACCCACCCACATATAGAGATAGCATTCAACAACAGCAACTTGCACGCACGCACACACACACACACACAAACACACACAAACTTATTTTAGCAATAGATGCAAAAATCTACTACAAGTTAACTCATGGCTACGGAACCAAACAAACAGTATTTCTCAGCTCTGTAGCTCCATATTTTACTGTTGTAGAACAATAGCACTTTCTTATATTATATAAAAGCGATATATAGAACAATATCTCACAAAGTTGGGGACAGATTCGGACGAAACTTGGTGGACAGGTTGTGCGTGTGACAAGGACAAATCGATTCGATTTTGATAAAGATCCGAATATGAATCTGGATCCGAGAATTTTTTAAATTCGCGTTGATTCTTCACCATTGAGATGCAGGGCCAAAAACGATATATAGCATGATATTTCAAAAAGTTGTGGACGACAAAACATGGTGGATGAGTTGGTTTGGTGACAAGCACAAGACGATTAGACTTTGGTTCAGGACCAAATCCAGATCTGGCCTATTAGTGGGATAGAAAAGATAAACTGTTCAGCCTGGCGGAGGTATGCTCTCTACCGAGTGCCGTTCTAGTTCCTCATTTCCTCATCAATCCACCAAGTTTTGTCCAAATCCGTCCATAACTTTTTGAGATATCCTGCTGTATATCGTTTTTAGCCCTATCACTCAATGGTAAAGATCACTTTAAAAAATTATATTAGCCAGATCCGAATTCACCAAAATCTAATCATTTCATCCTTGTCACATACGCTACATCTCTGCCAAATTTCGTCGGAATCCGTCCACAACTTTTTGAGATATTTTGTTCACAAACAAACGGACAAACAAACAAACAAACAGACAGACAGGGGTGAAAACATAACCTCCATCCTCCTTTGGTGGTGAAGGTAAATATGTCCTTCCCATCCAAGAAGCACCCAAACCAGATACGGTGTCTTCCTCAGGGAAGTCTACCTAATACATCCAGCTTCCACGTAAATTATAGCTCACACAGGTTTGCGTATTTTCACGTCGTGAAAATGTCCTTTGCCAAAGAGTCAGTTACCGTTACTTGGTAGTGACACTTTCCAATCCAAGGAAAGAATAGTCTTTCCAATTAGAGACGTCCATTATATAATTCACCAAGGCTGCCATGTTTACAGGAGGCACTCCTGAAAGGCTTCACAAGTCCATTCACTGCTATCGATCCATTGGGGATTTTGGGAGAACCTTCAGGCCTTGCACCAGCCCACATTGTCTGGAATTTTTGCAGTATGGGAAGCTGAAAAGTATGTATCCTTTGGGCAAGCTGAGAAAGTTCTCCAAATCTTTTGAAGCACAGCAGTTTCTCTCAGGTACTTTTCCAAGTTTTTTCAGCTTTTTTCAGAAGCTTTGTTATCCATTCCAAGGAACAATCCTTATGTGGCATACACATGCCATCAACATTGCTAATAAAGGGTAATGTGCATGCCCACCGGGCATTCTGGGGTGGATTACTTCATTCCGAAAATCTCATGTTGGCACAAACAAACTTGAAATTTTGATTTTGAAGTACTTTCCTTTTATTTATGTATTTATTTTTGTGTACTAACGAAGTCGAGGCTCGTGTAAGAGCTAACACATATAACATATAATAAAGGGCGCAGGAGACAAGAGGGGGGAGAGTGGGAAGCACAACAACAGTAAGAACAGGGAGATCGGGAGATCTGTGGAAGGGAAAGGACTGGGGTGGGGTACACGGGATAACCAAGATGGACACTACAAAGACTTTCAGGACAGAAAACGGAATGTGAAGGAGGTGGATTTGGGGTTGTTTCGTAAAAACCGTAAAAAAAACCGTTTCTTACCAAAAAAATCTGGATACTCCAAGGTGTTTATGGCACATTTGGGGTAGGTTAACAGGGGTAGAAAATATCAAGGTTTTTGGATAGGGGAAGATAACAGAAGGTGGTGTACAGCTATTTTGAAGACCTGGAGGGAGGATTGGGAATGAAGAGAGTGTGGGAATTTGTTCCAGAGGTGGGAAAAAAGAGGAATAAAAGAGTGAAGATGAGCAGAGAGTTTTGATTTGGCAGTTTCACCAGAGGAGGACTGGACTTGAACTTCACTTCCGGTTTCGCGATCGAGGTGGCGACTTTTGTTCTCTCCCGGCATCCAAAGTTAAGTTATTTTTCCATTTGTGTGTTTGTCAAATTTCCACTCGTTATTTTATCATCTTTGCGTTATTGTTTGTTTCCCGTTCGTTTTGGTTTGAATTTCCTGTAACTCGTAATAAATTAATCGTTTCTGTTTGCCCCGCGTGCGCGGCCTTGTAGCCTGAGGCTTCCCACGTCGAAGTTTGTTCACTTAAGTTCCTTCCTTCGCTGTTTTTGCTCGGTTCTTAGATTTTTCCCTTCTCCCCTGAACTTCCCCGAAACATCGACTCTTTGTCTAACGTTTTAACCCCCCCCCCCCGAAACCCCCCCAAAAAAACAACAACATTAATTTCCCTTTCTCCACGTGCGCTGTTGTCTCATCGTGTGCTTCTGTCCACGTGCGCTGTGTTGCCCCGCCCCCTTTATCTCCTTGTCTTCCACCTTTTGCCCTGTTCACGTGACACGTGGTTGTCCCTCCAGGCTCTTTCTCCCCGTTGGTATTTTTGTGAATATAAGATTGTTCTTCACGGTTCTGTTTAAATGTTTAAACTTTCCCCTGCAGTGTTTTATTCAGTGGTATATTACAACACACTGTTTTTCTTCCTATTTAAAAGGCTCTTTTCAATTTCGTCTTAAACTCATTCCACTTCAAAAAAAAATTCAATCTCTTATAATTCTTCCTCACTACATGCTCTAAATTCACATTCATTCCACCCCTCCTCCATCGTTCTTAAACGGATCGCTAACTTGAAAATCACAATGAACCCAATTTGTTATTAATGTTCGTCTTTCATTAATCATCCACTTTCTAAACTCCCCCCTTGCCCCTCCCCTCCAAATCTTCCCCCTTGCCCCCCCCTTCAAAACTGCCCCCAACCCCTCCCCTTCAAATCTCCCCCCCTACCATCCCTCTCCAATTCTCCCCCCTCCCCCTCCTCAAAGCTGCCTCCTCCCCACTTCGTCTCCCTTCTATCTCATACCTCCACCTCCCCCAACCTTCTACTTTCCTCTGCCCCCCCTCAAACAACCCCTCACTGTGCCTCATCCCATCACCATCAAACCTTTTGTCCTCCTCATCCTTCCCTTTCTTGTAACTCTTCTGTAATCTCTGACACACTATCAACTGCTCTCCCTACCTCCCCCTCTCATCCTTCATCTGACCCTACCCCTCCCCTCCCCTGTCCTGCACCCGATGCTCCCCCCTCTCTCCTCATTAACGGTATGGACCTCAAACATCCGGGGCCTTCCCTCAAACCTGATTGATCTCTCCATTCAGGTTGCTTCTGACAATCCAGACTTGATCGGCTTAACAGAAACTTTCCTCCTTCAAGATGTCTCTGATTCCTTAATATCTCTTCCTGGTTACTCCCTCCTCCGGTATGATAGACCTGAGCCTCGTCCTGGTGGTGGGGTTGCTATCTTTATCAAAAACTCTCTTCGTCACTCTCCTTGTACTGCACCCTCTCCACCCCACCCCCAGGAGTACCTCTGGCTACAGCTTCCTCTCCGCTCCCACCTTTTGTTCATGTGTTCTGTACCTTCCTCCAAACAGGGATGACTCCATTTACATTTCGCTGTCTGACAACATGGACCAACTTCTTTCAACTCATCAAAACTCTCTCTTCCTCATATGTGGTGACTTCAACTGTCATCGTGCCAGCTGGCTGGGTGTGGGTTCCTCTCTCACCAGCCATGGCACCTCAGCAAAGGACTTCTGCGACTCATTGGGACTGACACAATCTGTCAATTTCCCGACCCGGATCTCAGTCAATGGAGTATCTTCTCTTCTAGACTTGGTTATGACAAACTTCCCTGCAAATCTCTGCTGCTCTTCTTGTGCTCCAATCGGTTCTTCTGATCATGTGCCTGTTAAAGTGGACATCTCTCTGGCCATTCTCAGAGACCCTCCTCAGCGCCGACGAGTCTGGCATTTCACTCAGGCTGACTGGCACGGTCTGCAAGCAGCCATCAATCATCTGGACTGGTCTCCCATCTCTACTGCCTCTGACATCAATTCTTCCTGGGAATTCTTCCAAAGCAAACTGCTCTCTCTAATGCACAGATTTATCCCATCTCGTCTTCAGTTGTCTTACCCTTCCTCCCGTCCATGGTACACTGAATCTTATGGTGAGGCAGTTGCCCTGAAACAACTTGCCTTTGCCTCTTGGAAGGAAAATCCAACTGAAGGCAATCTCAGTTCCTTCCACAAAGCTCGGAACAAGTGTATGTCTACTGTTACGTGGTCCCCTCGGTGAATACCTGGTCTCGGTGACCCCCGGACCGTGAGAGGAACTTCGCCAGAAAGCTGTATTATATATGCGCTTTCGCCACGCAATCCATATGAATTTCACCCAAGAGACAACTGATGTTCAAGGATATATTTCAATGGTAATGATACCATACAATTTCAATGATACCACCACGGAGATTTTCCCCGAGCAATCAACAATACACAACCATCAACAATTCCCAATCCACAATCAATTCCCTATGATTAAGATGGCCATCTTATATATGTGTGTCCCGGTGAGTACTCACGACCCCCTTTTGGTCTCGGTCCCGCACAATGTCTCTGGGCCCCTCCTGACCAAGATGATGGTCGGCGTCGCCGCACTCGGGCGGTTGAACGAACCCCGGGTGGACGTGTTTCCACCGGGCAGGTATCGTACCAGGCACCCCGGCTGCAGCCCCTCGTGGCCACGCGAAGCGGGTACGGGAAAGCAAGCCAAAAGCCCCACGCCGCTTGCAAGGCGTGTTAGGCCCCAACGGGCGACCCGTACGCGTCTTTTTAGATGGTGTCGCGAACGGCGCCAAACGCTGGGTCGGTGCACGGCCACACGACAGTTTGACGTCCACCGGGCAGGTATCCGTCCCGGTAACTCCTCTCGCCAGACAGGCTCGGGAACGCCGCTTTTCCACACGGCTCAATCAATCCCACCTTTCGTCGGAGCGGGGCGAGGAAGAAGAATACCCGTCCTTTTTTCCTCGTGTCTTTTCCTCTTCCGTTTCCGGTCACTTCCGTTTCCGGCCACTTTTTCAGAAGGGCTCCTGACCCTCCAACCACAACAACTACACAACAACTACAACCACAACAACTTAATATACTACACACGGATAAGCAAAGACCTGAATGGTAATTCACATACATTCACATAAATATGTAACACTCCCCCCCTTCAAGAAAGAAAGTTTGAACCCAGCGAAAACTTTCTTTGCCGGCCAATTTGGAGAAACAAACCAGATAACTCAACCCCCCCCCCCCCCCCCCCCAGATTAACTCAATCTGGACAAAGCGTCCGCCACGACATTGTCCCGGCCCCGTACATGTTCAATTTCCAAGTTGAACCCCTGCAAAGCCAAACTCCATCTCATCAACCTCTGATTTTTATTTTTCATTCTTTGAATGAAGGTTAAGGGGTTGTGATCCGTAAAGACCTTTATGGGAAAGGACGTGATTCCTAAATACACCTCATAATGTTGAAGCCCTAGCAGGAGAGCCAGGGTCTCTTTCTCCACGGTGGCATGCCTGATGTTTATTGAACTTTTTGGAGTAGTAGCACACGGGGTGGTCCACCCCATCCTCATCTTCCTGTAACAAGACCGCTCCCGCCCCCACATCGCTTGCATCTACGGCCAACTTGAAAGGTGCCTGAAAGTCCGGAGCGGTTAGGACCGGAGAGCTCATTAGTATCGCTTTGACATGGGCAAAGGCCGCCTGACATTTGCCATCCCAAACGAATGGGGTCTCCTTTCTCAACAAACTCGTTAAAGGGGCTACCACATCCGAAAAATTCTTACAGAACCGCCGGTACCACCCCGCCATACCTAAGAATCTCATCAGCTCTTTCTTCCCCTTTGGGACTTGGAAGCGATCGATAGCTTCTACTTTGGCGGTCACTGGTTGTACTTGACCCTGCCCTACTACATGGCCGAGGAACACTACCTGTGCTCTTACAAATTCACTCTTGGCTAAGTTGATGGTCAGACCTGCCTCGGACATCGTCTGAAAAAATGCATGGATTTGCTTAATGTGGTCTTCCATGGTCATGGTGTGGATGATTACATCATCCAGATATGCCTCCACCCCCTCCAGGTCTGCAATGAGCCTATTAATCAGTCGTTGAAATGTAGCCGGCCCGTTCTTCAACCCAAAAGGGAGGACCTTGTACTGATATAACCCATTCGGAGTGACCAAAGCTGAGATTTCTTTGGCTCTATCGGTAAGAGGGATCTGCCAATACCCTTTCAGCAAGTCAAATTTGGTAACAAATTTAGCTGGGCCTATTCGATCAATACAGTCGTCAATCCTCGGGAGCGGATAGGAGTCGGTCTTGGTCACTGCATTCACCCGTTTTAAATCTGTACAACACCGGAAGCTGCCATCGGGTTTCGGAACCAACACACATGGGGAGCTCCATTCACTGTTGCTTGGTTCGATGATGTCATTGTCCAACATATATTGCATCTCCTTCCGAAGGTACTCCATCTTCACCGGGTTCATCCGATAGGGGTGTTGTTTCACTGGAGTGGCCTCCCCCACCTCGATATCATGATATACTAAGTCCGTACGACCAGGTACATCTGTGAACAAATGTTTAAATTCGAACATTAGGCTGGACAGTTGTCCTTGCTGTTCCCTTGTTAAATGACCTAACTTCTCATCCAAATGACTCAACACTTCGGTGTTCGTCAATTTGGGGCAGGCCTGGTCATCCAAGTTATCAAACTTCACACCGGCGTTTCCGTCCATTGTCACCGGTACGACCGGTGAGACAGGAACTACGTCTTCCACCGGTTCCCTCTCATTATATTTCTTCAGTCGGTTGACATGACACAACTGTCGCTTTTTTCGTCGGTCGGGAGTGGTCACCACGTAGTCTGTCTCATTCACCCTCTCCTCCACTGCATAAGGACCGAAATATCTAGCCTGGAGGGGCTGACCTGGAACGGGCAGCAATACTAACACCCGGTCCTGAGGACTGAAATTCCTTATCTGCGAGGTCTTGTCATGTCTCTCCTTCATTTTCCCCTGGGCCCTTCTCAAGTTCCGTCGTGCCACCTCACACGCCTTTGCCAATCGGTTTTTTACTGTGGACACATACTCCACCATCGGTGTCCGGGACTCCTGTAGTAACCACTGTTCTTTCACCAATTTCAACGGTCCCCGCACTGCGTGTCCAAACACCAGTTCAAACGGACTGAATCCCAAGGAATCCTGCACGGACTCCCTCGCCGCAAACAACAATAGGGGTATCCCTTCATCCCAATCCTTGGCACATTCAAAACAATACGTTCGGATCATATTCTTTAAAGTCTGGTGAAACCTTTCCAGGGCCCCTTGGCTCTCGGGATGGTAGGCGCTGGATCTTACTTGTTCCACCCCCAACAGGTGTACCACTTGCTGGAACAGTGTGGACATGAAATTGGACCCCTGATCCGATTGGATGATCTTAGGTAGACCAACCCAAATGAAAAATTTAATCAAGGCCTTTGCAATAACTGCCGCCGTTATTTTCCTCAGAGGCACTGCCTCGGGGAACCTGGTGGACGCGCACATGATGGTCAGTAAGTATTGATGTCCAGCTTTGGTTTTGGGTAAAGGGCCCACACAGTCCACAATGACTCGGCTGAATGGCTCTTCAAAAGCTGGAATTGGCTTTAACGGGGTGGGTGGGATTTTTTGATTCGGCTTTCCCACCAGCTGACAAGAATGGCAGGACTTGCAGAACTCCGCCACATCCCGTCGCAGTCCCGGCCAGAAAAAATGTACCAATATCCTGTCACAGGTCTTGTTCACTCCCAGGTGCCCGGCCCAAGGGGTCTCATGTGCCAAACTCAAGATCTCCTTCCGGTACAGCGGTGGCACCACAATCTGATAGTGAACTTTCCACTCATCGTCTGCGGGCACCTCCGGGGGCCTCCATTTCCTCATTAGGGTTTCCCCCTTCATGAAATACCCCACAGGTATCTTCGTAGCCTCTTCTTCCGTAACGGCTTTCTCAATTAACCTCTGGATCTCCGAGTCTTCGTGTTGTTCTTCCACTAGTCTCCTTCGGACCAGTGCGGTTTGCTCCACTTCGTTCTCCTCGGTCCCCGACGGACACTCCACGTCCCTTTGCGTTCCAGACGCTACCATTTCTCGAAATTCCTGGGAATCCCTCCCCTGGTTATTTCCCTTTTTTTTTTTTTTTTTTTTTTTTTTTTGTATACAAGATCGAGGCTCGTGAAAGAGCGAACATTAATCACACAGAAAGACAAACCGACACATAAAACATATAACATAGGGAGCGGTAGACAAGATGGGGAGAGAGGGGGAAGGACACAAACACAACATTTGAGAGCAGGGACCGAGAGACATGGAGACATCGAGAGATCTGAGAGAGGGCGAGGGCTTTGGGGGGGGGGGGGCGTGGGAAGGGGGGGGGGGTGGGAGAGGTATAAAACATATGGACACTGCCAGGACTTCCAGGAAAGAAGTTGGAATTTCAAACAAGGTGGATCTGGGGTGAATTAGCGGGGGTAGAAAAGATCAAGGTTTTGGATGGGGGAAGATAAGAGATGGTGGTGAACAGCTGTTTTAAAGACCTGGAGGGAGGAGTGGGATTGAAGGGAGTGAGGGAGTTTGTTCCAGAGGCGGGAGAAAAGAGGAATGAAAGAGTGAAGGTGAGCGGAGAGCCGAGATTTCGGCAGTTTAACCATCAGAGGGTTGCTGGCAGATCTTGTGCGACCTGTAGGAATATTTGGGGGACAGAGCACAGAGAGAGCTGGGGGTGCAAGGCCGGAGAGGAGTCGGTAGAAGACAGAAAGACCACCAACCTGCCTGCGGTGAGTGAGTGAAAGGCCCTCAGAGATAGCTTCATCGCGGGAGATTCCAATAATTCTGAAAGCTTTGGTTTCAACAGCGTGAAGCCGAGCTAGGTGTGAGGCAGGAGCACCGGCCCATAGGGGAGAACAGTATTCCATTGAGCTGCGGATGAAAGCCTTGTATGTGGTGAGGAGCTCAGGTGTGCCGAGGAAGGACTTCGCACGACGGAGGATGCCCAGTCGGCGACTGGCTTTTGAGGCCAGCTTGGAAATGTGGTTTTCCCAAGAAAGATCATGGCAGATAGTGAGACCCAAAATCTTGAGCGACAGAACTTCTTGGAGAGGATTGTTGAGAAAGTAGATGGGAGGGTTGTCCAGTCGATCTTTTCGGAGAGACATAGTAAGAGTGTGAGATTTGTCAGGATTGAAAGACATGTTCCACTTGTTTGACCAGTCTGTGATTTTGTCCAGGTCTTCAGAGAGTGAGGAGGCAGCAGACTGCCGATCTGAGGGAAGAGGAATGGAGCGGCAGAGAGTGGAGTCATCAGCAAAGAGATAGAGAGGATTTTCGAGAGAGTCAGAGAGATCATTGATGAAGACCAGAAAAAGCACGGGGCCCAGAACACTGCCTTGGGGAACTCCAGCCTGAACAGGAAGAGGAGATGAGAGAAACCCATTCAGGGCCACACGTTGACGACGACTAGAGAGGAAGTCCGCCAGCCATGCGTGGAGATTTCCATGGATACCAAAGGAGGAGAGTTTGGTGAGCAGAGCAGGGTGCCAGACCGTGTCGAAGGCACGTGATATGTCGAGGGAGACAGCCTTTTCCGAGTTGTCTTCCCGTACCTCTAAGGGTTCCAACTCCCCCTCTCTTTCTTCCTCCTTCTCTTCCGCGTGCTTTCTACCCATAGCCCGAGTCACTGCACAGGATGGAAAGATACCCGGAATCTCCATCTC
Organism: Myxine glutinosa; assembly: GCF_964187855.1. NCBI lineage: Eukaryota > Metazoa > Chordata > Myxini > Myxiniformes > Myxinidae > Myxine > Myxine glutinosa. The sequence continues at coordinate 280,603,911 of NC_136261.1, forward strand.
TAACCGAGTGGTGTTATTTTCCTTACTGGGCTTGTCCACCATTATTGGATTACCCGAAACTCGCCCCCCGGCCAAATCATTCCCGATAATAAAAGAGATTCCCTCCACAGGAAGGGTGGCTTGTAAGCCTACGGTGACCGGCCCGGATACCAACTCAGAACTCAACTGGATGACATGAAGCGGAGCTTTAACATAGCCCCCGACCCCCTGTAAAAGCACACTAACCCCAGTTGCCGTCTTCTCCGACAATGGCAAAATGCCCTCCAGCATCAACGATTGGTGGGCTCCTGTGTCCCTCAATACCCTAACTGGCTTCTGGTTACTCGGGTCGCCATCCAGCGACACGAACCCCTCTGAAATGAAATGTTTGTAGCCCTCCTGAACAAGGTTCTCCCGGGACGCCGTACCTTTGACAGGGGAATCTTCCCCCAGCTCTGCTCTCCAAGAATGATTTCTCACACTTGCCAGTGCATTCGGAGTCGCACTAGACTGATTCCGTTCCGGGTTCTCCCTTTTCCGGAGGTAACATTGGGACATCAAGTGTCCAGTTTTATGGCAAAAAGCACAAGTAGGCCCGGGGGAGAACCTCGGGGTCGGCCTTGAGCCCCCCGAAAAATAAGTTTGTCTTGGGCCCGTAGCCCTCGGATTTCTAACCGTTGGGGTATCATAGTTGTCCCCATAATCATCTCGAGGCCGCCGCCATGTAAGGTCGTTCTCCGCACCGGGTGTTCCATAACTCCCCTGCTGAAGTCTAGGCGAGGAGTTAGGTTTGTGGACCCCTATTCGGTGGGTTAAGGCATAATCATCTGCCATGGTGGCTGCGTCCCACAACTTTGGTACTTTCTTTTCCTGCAGGTACACTTTGATGTCCTCGTGGACACACTGCTGGAATTCCTCCACCAGGATCAAGTCCCGCAATGTTTCGAAGTCTTTCCCGACTCCTTTTGACTCACACCACCGATCAAACATGTTTTCTTTCACTCTGGCAAACTCCACATGGGTCTCACTCTCCCTCTTCCTGGCATTCCTGAATTTTTGCCTGTAAGCTTCCGGAACCAACTCATACGCTTTGAGGATGTGCGTCTTCAGTACCTCATAATCTGCACATTGGTCCATTGGTAGCGCCGAATAAATTTCCTGAGCTTTCCCCACCAGCACACTTTGCACGAGTATGGTCCAGGCCTCCTCCGGCCAGTTTAATTGTCGAGCCACTTTCTCAAAGTGTGGAAAAAATTTCGCGACTTCTTTTTCACTGAACGGTGGAACCAGCCTCACATGTCTGCCCACATCCCAGGTTTTCTGGTTAGGTGTCGACCCCGTCAGCAAGGGTGGTGCCTCTCCCCGTTCTCTCATTAACTCCAGCTCCTTGAATTTGATTTCTTGCTGAAGCTCCATGTCACGTTCCTTTAATTCCCTTTCCGCTTTTCTCTCCTCTGCTTCGAGGTCCCTTGCAGCTCTCCTCTCCTCCGCTTTTCTCCCTTCTAACCTTTCCTGGAGTTCTCGTTCCACTCTCCTTTCCTCTGCTTGTTTCTCTTCTCTCCTCGCTTCTGCTTTCCTTTCTTCTTCTTTTAACCTTTCCTGGAGTTCTCGTTCCACTCTCCTTTCCTCTGCTTGCTTCTCGTCTCTCCTCTCTTCTGCTTTCCTTTCCTCTTCTGCTCTTTCCTTTTCTGCTTTCCTTTCTTCTTCTGCTCTTTCCTTTTCTGCTTTCCTTTCTTCTTCTTTAATCCGTTCCTGGCTCCGTAATTGCAACTCCAGTTTCCGGAGCTCAACATCTTCTGGTTCTTCGGGTAGCCACTCCCAGGCTAACTCGTCCCATGTTCCTAATCCCACCATAGATTGTATCACCGTGGCCTGCAACTCTGCCTTCCTCAAATTAGTTCGGACCTCCAAGTTAAAATGTTTGGCCAATTTCAAGAGGTCCGACTTTAGCAACGCTCGGAACTGTGCCTCACTCGGGGTTACCACAAAGTTCTGTGCCACAAACGCCATGGTGCCTATCGTTAACACCTGTTAACCTTCACCCAAGACTTTACCCCAATTTCTCAAAAAAATTTACCAATTAATAATTAATTAATAAATTTTAATTAATAAAAAATTATTATTTTATTATGTTATACAATTTTAAATCCCGGACGTAGACCCAATTGCGAAACCGCAAATCGTAATTTGGACGAGCCCCCAATTCTGTTACGTGGTCCCCTCGGTGAATACCTGGTCTCGGTGACCCCCGGACCGTGAGAGGAACTTCGCCAGAAAGCTGTATTATATATGCGCTTTCGCCACGCAATCCATATGAATTTCACCCAAGAGACAACTGATGTTCAAGGATATATTTCAATGGTAATGATACCATACAATTTCAATGATACCACCACGGAGATTTTCCCCGAGCAATCAACAATACACAACCATCAACAATTCCCAATCCACAATCAATTCCCTATGATTAAGATGGCCATCTTATATATGTGTGTCCCGGTGAGTACTCACGACCCCCTTTTGGTCTCGGTCCCGCACAATGTCTCTGGGCCCCTCCTGACCAAGATGATGGTCGGCGTCGCCGCACTCGGGCGGTTGAACGAACCCCGGGTGGACGTGTTTCCACCGGGCAGGTATCGTACCAGGCACCCCGGCTGCAGCCCCTCGTGGCCACGCGAAGCGGGTACGGGAAAGCAAGCCAAAAGCCCCACGCCGCTTGCAAGGCGTGTTAGGCCCCAACGGGCGACCCGTACGCGTCTTTTTAGACGGTGTCGCGAACGGCGCCAAACGCTGGGTCGGTGCACGGCCACACGACAGTTTGACGTCCACCGGGCAGGTATCCGTCCCGGTAACTCCTCTCGCCAGACAGGCTCGGGAACGCCGCTTTTCCACACGGCTCAATCAATCCCACCTTTCGTCGGAGCGGGGCGAGGAAGAAGAATACCCGTCCTTTTTTCCTCGTGTCTTTTCCTCTTCCGTTTCCGGTCACTTCCGTTTCCGGCCACTTTTTCAGAAGGGCTCCTGACCCTCCAACCACAACAACTACACAACAACTACAACCACAACAACTTAATATACTACACACGGATAAGCAAAGACCTGAATGGTAATTCACATACATTCACATAAATATGTAACACTACCCTCAGGAGTGCCAGGAAGCACTCACTATCTCTCCACACTCAAGAATGAACTCCCAAAACTGTCTCCTTCCTCCAAATCCTGGTGTTGGTTAAATCTGGTGTTGTCTGGTCAAATCCGTTTCTGGTGTTTGTTCCCCCTCCATCCCCTCCCTTACCTCCCTTACCTCAAATGGCTACACAGTTGACACCGCACATGACAAAGCCGAATGCCTCAACTCTGTGTTTGCCTCAAAATCTTGTGTCCCAAACCCATCTCTCTCCGTTCCCACCTTACCCAGTCGAACCCAACTGCTCCTCGACTCTGTGCCCTTCTCTCCTGACAAGGTGAAGTTTTTGTCAAACCTCGACTCTGATTCTGCAACTGGACCAGACGGCATCAGCCCACGGGTACAAAAATCCTGCCCTTCCGCTCTATCTCACCCTCTCTCTGTTCTTTCACCCTCTATTTGCTCAAGGCCATCTGCCAGCATCTTGGAAATCAGCAAACATTACCGCTTTACACAAAAAAGGTGCAAAAACAGATCCTTGCAACTACAGACCAATCAGCCTGCTCCCAAATATCAGCAAAGTCATGGAATCCATCATTGCTTCAGATATCAAATCCTTCTTCTTCTTCAATGGCTTGATCTCAGATCATCAATTTGGATTCAGACCAGGTCATTCTACTCTGGACATGTTGCTTCTGCTGTCTCAACAATGGATGGAGGTCCTCAATGCCAAACAGGAAATCAGAGATGTCTCCAGTGACATATCACGTGCCTTCGATACGGTCTGGCACCCAGCCCTGCTCACCAAACTCTCCTCCTATGGTATCCATGGAAATCTCCACGCATGGCTTGCAGACTTCCTCTCTGGTCGGAGTCAACATGTGGCCCTAAATGGATTTCTCTCATCTCCCCTTCCTGTTCTGGCTGGAATTCTCCAAGGTAGTGTTCTGGGCCCTGTGCTTTTTCTGGTCTTCATCAATGATCTCTCCGACTCTCTGGAAAATCCTCTCTATCTCTTTGCTGATGACCACTCTCTGCCGCTCCATTCCTCATCCCTCAGATCGGCAGTCTGCAGCCTCCTCACCCTCTGCAGACCTGGACAAAATCACAGACTGGTCAAGCAAGTGGAACATGTCTTTCAATCCTGACAAATCTCACACTCTTACTATGACTCTACGAAAAGACCGACTGGAAAACCCTCCCATCTACTTTCTCAACAATCCTCATCAAGAAGTTCTGTCGCTCAAGCTTTTGGGTCTCACTATCTGCCATGATCGTTCTTGGGAAAACCACATTTCCAAGCTGGCCTCCAAAGCCAGTCGCCGACTGGGCATCCTCCGTCGTGCGAGGTCCTTCCTTGGCACACCTGAGCTCCTCACCACATACAAGGCTTTCATCCGCAGCTCAATGGAATACTGTTCCCCCCCTCTGGGCCGGTGCTCCTGCCTCACACCTAGCTCGGCTTCACGCTGTTTAAACCAAAGCTTTCAGAATCACTGGAATCTCCCGCGATAAAGCTAACTCCGAGGGCTTTTCACTCACTCACCGCAGGCAGGTTGGTGGTCTTTCTGTCTTCTACCGACTCCTCTCCGGCCTTGCTCCCCCAGCTCTCTCTGTGCTCTGTCCCCCAAATATTCCTACAGATCGCACAAGATCTGCCAGCAACCCTCTTATGGTTAAACTGCCAAAATCAAGACTCTCTGCTCACCTTCACTCTTTCATTCCCCTTTTCTCCCACCTCTGGAACAAATTCCCCCACTCCATTCAAACCCACCCCACCCTCCAGGTCTTTAAAACAGCTGTTCACCACCATCTCTTATCTTCCCCCATCCAAAACCTTGATCTTTTCTACCCCTGCTAATTCACCCCAGATACACTTTTTTGAAATTCCAACTTCTTTCCTGGAAGTCCTTGCAGTGTCCATATGTTTTATACCTCTCCCACCTCCCCCCAAGCCCTCTCCCTCCCACAGTTCTCTTGATGTCCCGGCTCTCAAATGTTGTGTTTTTGTCCTTCCCCCTCTCTCCCCATCTTGTCTACAGCTCCCCTTATGTTGTATTTTATGTGTCGGTTTGACTATTTGTGTGATTAATTTGAGCTCTTTCACGAGCCTCGATCTTGTATTCAAAAAAAATGAAAAGAGGATTTCTGGCAGATCTTGTGCTTGGCTCTCTGGCAGATCTGGCAGATCTAGTAGGAGGACTTGGGGGACATAGCACAGACAGAGCTGGGGGAGCTAGGCCGGAGAGGAGTCGGTAGAAGACAGAAAGACCACCAACATACCTATGGTGAATGAGTGAAAGGCCCTCAGAATCAGCTTCATCGCGGGAGATTCCAATGATTCTAAAAGCTTTGGTTTCTACAGCGTGAAGCTGGGCTAGATGCGAGGCAGGAGCACCGGCCCAGAGGGGAGAACAGTATTCCATTGAGCTGCGGATGAAAGCCTTGTATGTGGTGAGAAGCTCAGAAGTGCCTAAAAAGGACTTTGCACAACGGAGGATGCCGAGATGGCGACTGGCTTTGGAGGCTAGCTTGGAAATGTGATCATGGCAGATAGTGAGACCCAAAAGCTTGAGTGACAGAACTTCTTGGAGAGGATGGTTGAGAAAGTAGATGGAAGGGTTGCCCAGACGGTCTTTTCGGAGAGACAAAGTGAGAGTTTCTTTTTTTTTTTGGCAGGATTGAGATTTGTCAGGATTGAAAGACATGTTCCACTTGTTTGACCAATTTGTGATTTTGTCCAGGTCTGCAGAGAGTGAGGAGGCTGCAGACTGCCGATCTGAGGGATGAGGTATGGAGCGGCAGAGAGTAGAGTCATCAGCAAAGAGATAGAGAGGATTTTCAAGAGAGTCGGAGAGATCATTGATGAAGACCAGAAAAAGCAAAGGGCCCAGAACACTGCCTTGAGGTACTCCAGCCTGAACAGGAAACGGAGACGAGAAAATTCCATTTAGAGCCACATGTTGACTGCGACCGGTCAGGACGTCCGCAAGCCATGCATGGAGATTTCCATGGATACCATAGGAGGAGAGTTTGGTGAGCAGAGCTGAGTGCCAGACCGTATCGAAGGCACGTGATATGTCAAGGGAGACGGCTTTGATTTCCTGTTTGGCATCGAGGACCTCCATCCATTGTTGAGAAAGCAGAAGCAGCATGTCCAGAGTAGAGTGACCAGGTCTGAAACCAAATTGATGATCAGAGATCAAGCCATTGGAGAAGAGGAAAGATTTGATATCCGAAGCAATGATGGATTCCATGACTTTGCTGATAATTGGGAGCAGGCTGATTGGTCTGTAGTTGCAAGGATCTGTTTTTGCACGTTTTTTGTGTAAAGCGGTAATGTTTGCTGATTTCCAGGATGCTGGCAGATGACCTTGAGCAAAAGATAGGGTGAAAAGAACAAAGAGAGGGTGAGGTAGAGCGGAAGGGCAGGATTTTAGGACCCGTGGGCTGATGCCGTCTGGTCCAGTTGCAGAATCAGAGTCGAGGTGAGACAAAAACTCCTCCACCTTGTCAGGAGAGAAGGACACAGAGTCCAGGAGCAGTTGGGTTCGACTGGGAAAGGTGGGAACAGAGAGAGATGGGTTTGGGACACAAGATTTTGAGGCAAACACAGAGTTGAGGCATTCGGCTTTGTCACGTGCGGTGTCAACTGTGTAGCCATTTGAGGTAAGGGAGGGGATGGAGGGGGAACAAACACCAGAAACGGATTTGACCAGACGCCACCAGGATTTGGAGGAAGGAGACAGGTTTGAGAGTTCAATCTTGAGAGTAGAGAGATAGAGAGTGCTTCCTGGCTCTCCTGTCCTGAGTGTAGACACACACTGACACTTGTTCCGAGCTTTGTGAAAGAAACGGAGATTGCCTTCAGTTGGATTTGCCTTCCATGATTTGACCAACTCAAAATTCAAAATCGTTAAAAAAAATTCGAGGAACAACTCAACAACATCCAGGATAGCCCGAGGTCACACTCGGACTCACACACTCCACTCCTGTATACATTGCTCGGACAGCAATACTGCAGTTAAGAGACAAGTCCTGATCATTTTAACTACAATATACTCGTTCATTTTCCTGTAGAATGAGTTTTCCTCCCGATCGAACCCACCGTGGAATGCAATCCATATTCACATTTTGTTTCTTGCGGTTTCTTGTATCTTCGGTGCTGATAGTGCAGCTATCTTTGCGTCCGCTTGTTCTGTACTTTCAAAATCAACTCCCCACAATGTTCTCGCCACTTAATCACGTCGGACAGAGATTTGGCGCCATTTTTTGTACACTCGAGTTGCACTCCGCACATCCTGAACCGAGCCGGGAGCTCTCGGCTCGACTTGCAAGTGGATACGCAGTTTCATTCCACCGTCATTCTCACCTTCATCGCTTTATCATAAATTATTATTATTATTATTATTATTCGGGAATGCGTGCAAGTTGGACTGGAATTCAACGTCTCTTTCGAGGAACAAGGTGCCGCCGATGCGGTGCCCCCTGAGTACAATTATGGCGGGAATTTGGAATTTGTTCAAGATAGCCGCACATGATGCTCTGTTCTTCATGGAAAGACACCGCGGGAATCTTTCAAAATCCACCAGGTATAATGCGAGCCGGCAGGACAGCCGGCTTAACTGTTATATAGAGCCGGTTGGGGGAATCGAACCCGGACTGGAGTTCAAAGGGTGTGTGTGCTACCTCTGGGACTCTTTCTTTTTTCAAACACAGAGAGGGAGAGAGAGAGCGGGGGGGGATTGAGTGGAGGAAGGGGGAGGGACACGGCCACGGGAAGCGGAGACATTGCTGAGCTGAGAAGAGCGAGCTGGTTTGGGAAGAGCGGGGGAGCCGGAACGATAAGACTTCTTTGAAGCCAGAACGCTCTGTTCTTTGTTTGGGAGAGAGAGACCTCTGAGAATCAAGACGCTTTCTGTTTAAATGTATAATAAAAATAATACTACCAAGTTCCCTCACAAGGAACCTCAAGGCAGGCGGACGCCATTACGACAATCAAGCTTGTGCAATGGTTGCCAACCTATCCTATGGTTGTTTGTCCGTGCTCAATCCATTTTTAAATGCCGAGCAACGAAGCAGCACGTACCATTATTAAAGTCTGCTACGATTTGGCCGGGATTCGAACCACCGACCTCCCAGACTCAGAGCAGACACTCCAAGGACAACACGAGTCCGTTTCCTGCATTCGCGCCATATTGTGACGCCTCATCTGAACGAGGTGGATAAATACAAATATACAATCCTTGCTCATGTGGCCGAAGGTTTGCGAATAATATGAACGCCAGCCACTGAATAAAATACCTGTAGCTTATCTAGGCCTTGGCCTAATGTTGCAACTCAAATTTGGTAGCATTTTGACTGGTGGGGCTAAAGAAGAAGATTTTTGAAGGAATTTGCTAAGTCCGCCATTTTGATACACTTCCCTGACTGGAACGAGCTTTGCAATCCCCGTTACCAGGCAGGAGTGAAACCTTGCCGCCAGATTTCAGCCGGATCTGCCCAGCGGTTTAATCCTTAAGGAGGTTAAGAATTAAACATGACAATAGCTATTTGAAAACAAAGCAAAATGATCTAGATCGGTTGACGAAATTAATATAATATTACTCATTAAACCAGGACACAATTCTTCTTCTTTTCCTTCTCATTCTTATTCTTCTTCTTCTTCGTTAACACCCCAATTATGACTGTCGGCCGGGTAAGAATTGAGAACAGGGTGTTCAGTTGCCAAGCAGCTAGCTAGTGCTTGCCAAGCCAGCCGTTCCTTAACGGTTTTGAATGGATTGCTTAAGCCGCTTGGCGAGCGCTCGTTGTCCACTGCATCCCACTTTTCACAGAAGAATTTTCCATTATTTAAATATATATACGTATATATATATATATATTTCAATTTTCAATTATTTAATTAGAAGTAAATATTTAATTATTCCATTATAAGTAAATATTTAATTATTTAATTATTCCATTATAAGTAAATATTTAATTATTTAATTATTCCATTTGAAGTAAATATTTAATTATTTAATTATTCCATTTGAAGTAAATATTTAATTATTTAATTATTCCATTAGAAGTAAATATTTAATTATATAATTATTCCATTAGAAGTAAATATTTAATTATTTAATTATTCCATTAGAAGTAAATATTTAATTATTTAATTATTCCATTAGAAGTAAATATTTAATTATATAATTATTCCATTAGAAGTAAATATTTAATTATTTAATTATTCCATTAGAAGTAAATATTTAATTATTTAATTATTCCATTAGAAGTAAATATTTAATTATTTAATTATTCCATTAAAAGTAAATATTTAATTATTTAATTATTCCATTAAAAGTAAATATTTAATTATTTAATCATTCAATTATTCCCATCGTGAGGCACATTTTCAATTGGCTAATATTATGAGCTGGGTGTACCGGGAACGATCAGCAATCTCCGATCGCAGGCCTCCAGTTTGTAATTGTTTTTCGGGGCGCCGGCGATAACTCGCCTCCTCTTCATAAACGATCCAGTGAGGATGTTTAAGAAGGAAGACGGGATTCGAACCCAGGCTAGGCAGCTCGGGGGTGCATGTGCACACCTCTCGGTCACACTGCTAATACACCAACAAATTAGGGCACAATTCTGAAAAGAAAGTAATTGAAAATCCAGATCCAATTACTGTATAAACACAACTGCTCACGTTCCCTGAGGCTGCTCCTTGTGCAGTTGGACCTGAGCAATGGCGTCTCTGATTTATTTATTATTGATACTAAATGTTCGTCAGAATCCGAGGTCTTTCACAAACTCCCAAAACAATAGACAAAGAGTTTCATGTGTGAGTGCAGACTGTGGTATCACAAGTGTTAATCCCCAGCTGCGTCCTTATCTTTCCTCCCACCTTCCCAAACGTACAACTGGGGGAATGGGAGGGGTTCGGAGAAAGCCATAACGATAAAAGGAGATGAACCGAGCACGAAGGAGGAAAAGCGACGATTGGTTGGGAAACGTTACAACATTAAGGGAAATCCATAGGGAAATGTAATTAGGGGGAATATGGCAGCATTATGCGAGTTGTCTCCATTTGTGTCCAGCTTACTGCTCTTCCTCCTCCTATGCAGATACCTCTTTGTGAGATGTCTGCAAACAAAGAGGAATTTTGCATGGGAAGAGGAAGGGTTGGAATGTCCTGCAATCTTCAGCCGAGAGTTTTTTTTAGTTTTTTTTTTTAAAGAAACGTCTTTTGGAGAACGGGACCCGACGTTGAATGCAGTACTTCAACGTGCTTAATCCAGGTGTGGGAACTGCGTGCACATCAGCGATTGGTCAGGATGGACGGGCGCATGCGCTGCTGTGTGCTCATCCCAATCAGAGGTGCAGCCAACGCTTCTGGGTGCTCATCACAAACAGAGGTGCAGCCAACGCTGCTGGGTGCTCATCACAATCAGAGGTGCAGCCAACGTTGCTGGGTGCTCATCACAATCAGATGTGCAGCCAACACTGCTGGGTGCTCATCACAATCAGAGGTGCAGCCAACGTTGCTGGGTGCTCATCACAATCAGATGTGCAGCCAACACTGCTGGGTGCTCATCACAATCAGAGGTGCAGCCAACGTTGCTGGGTGTTCATCACAATCAGAGGTGCAGCCAACACTGCTGGGTGTTCATCACAATCAGAGGTGCAGCCAGCACTGCTGGGTGCTCATCACAATCAGAGGTGCAGCCAACACTGTTGGGTGCTCATCACAATCAGAGGTGCAGCCAACACTGCTGGGTACTCATCACAATCAGAGGTGCAGCCAACACTGCTGGGTGTTCATCACAATCAGAGGTGCAGCCAGCACTGCTGGGTGCTCATCACAATCAGAGGTGCAGCCAGCACTGCTGGGTGCTCATCACAATCAGAGGTGCAGCCAACACTGCTGGGTGTTCATCACAATCAGAGGTGCAGCCAGCACTGCTGGGTGTTCATCACAATCAGAGGTGCAGCCAGCACTGCTGGGTACTCATCACAATCAGAGGTGCAGCCAGCACTGCTGGGTGCTCATCACAATCAGAGGTGCAGCCAGCACTGCTGGGTGCTCATCACAATCAGAGGCGCAGCCAACCCTGCTGGGTGTTCATCACAATCAGAGGTGCAGCCAGCACTGCTGGGTACTCATCACAATCAGAGGTGCAGCCAGCACTGCTGGGTGCTCATCACAATCAGAGGTGCAGCCAACACTGCTGGGAATAGAAACTTTTGTGCTGCTTGGCAGGCCATGGTATTTTCATCTTTGAATGCGAGTATCCATTTTGGGTTTTTAAATACTAGTTAAACTATTGATGCAAATTATACACTACTAATACACTACTGATGTACACTACTAATGATGCAAATTGTACACTACTAATACACTACTAATGTACACCACTAATGATGCAAATTGTACACTACTAATACACTACTAATGTACACTACTAATCATGCAAATTGTACACTACTAATACACTACTAATGTACACTACTAATGATGCAAATTGTACACTACTAATACACTACTAATGTACACCACTAATGATGCAAATTGTACACTACTAATACACTACTAATGTACACTACTAATCATGCAAATTGTACACTACTAATACACTACTAATGTACACTACTAATCATGCAAATTGTACACTACTAATACACGACTAATGTACACTACTAATGATGCAAATTGTACACTACTAATACACTACTAATGTACACTACTAATGATGCAAATTTTACACTACTAATACACTACTAATGTACACCACTAATGATGCAAATTGTACACTACTAATACACTACTAATGTGCACTACTAATGATGCAAATTGTACACTACTAATACACTACTAATGTACACCACTAATGATGCAAATTGTACACTACTAATACACTACTAATGTACAGTACTAATCATGCAAATTGTACACTACTAATACACTACTAATGTACACTACTAATGATGCAAATTGTACACTACTAATACACTACTAATGTACACCACTAATGATGCAAATTGTACACTACTAATACACTACTAATGTGCACTACTAATCATGCAAATTGTACACTACTAAGACACTACTAATGTACACTACTAATGATGCAAATTGTACACTACTAATGTACACTACTAATGATGCAAATTGTACACTACTAATACACTACTAATGTACACCACTAATGATGCAAATTGTACACTACTAATACACTACTAATGTACACTACTAATCATGCAAATTGTAACACTACTAATACACTACTAATGTACACTACTAATGATGCAAATTGTACACTACTAATACACTACTAATGTACACTACTAATGATGCAAATTGTACACTACTAATACACTACTAATGTACACCACTAATGATGCAAATTGTACACTACTAATACACTACTAATGTACACTACTAATGATGCAAATTGTACACTACTAATACACTACTAATGTACACCACTAATGATGCAAATTGTACACTACTAATACACTACTAATGTACACTACTAATGATGCAAATTGTACACTACTAATACACTACTAATGTACACCACTAATGATGCAAATTGTACACTACTAATACACAACTAATGTACACCACTAATGATGCAAATTGTACACTACTAATACACTACTAATGTACACTACTAATGATGCAAATTGTACACTACTAATACACTACTAATGTACACCACTAATGATGCAAATTGTACACTACTAATACACTACTAATGTACACCACTAATGATGCAAAATGTACACTACTAATACACTACTAATGTACACTACTAATGATGCAAATTGTACACTACTAATACACTACTAATGATGCAAATTGTACACTACTAATACACTACTAATGTACACTACTAATGATGTAAATTGTACACTACTAATACACTACTAATGTACACTACTAATGATGCAAATTGTACACCACTAATGATGCAAATTGTACACTACTAATACACTGCTAATGTACACTACTAATGATGCAAATTGTACACTACTAATGTACACTACTAATGATGCAAATTGTACACTACTAATACACTACTAATGTACACTACTAATGATGCAAATTGTACACCACTAATGATGCAAATTGTACACTACTAATACACTGCTAATGTACATTACTAATGATGCAAATTGTACACTACTAATGATGCAAATTGTACACTACTAATACACTACTAATGTACACTACTAATGATGCAAATTGTACACTACTAATACACTACTAATGTACACTACTAATGATGCAAATTATACACTACTAATACACTACTAATGTACACTACTAATGATGCAAATTGTACACTACTAATACACTACTAATGTACACCACTAATGATGCAAATTGTACACTACTAATACACTACTAATGTACACTACTAATCATGCAAATTGTACACTACTAATACACTACTAATGTACACTACTAATGATGCAAATTGTACACTACTAATACACTACTAATGTACACCACTAATGATGCAAATTGTACACTACTAATACACTACTAATGTACACTACTAATGATGCAAATTGTACACTACTAATACACTACTGATGTACACTACTAATGATGCAAATTGTACACTACTAATACACTACTAATGTACACCACTAATGATGCAAATTGTACACTACTAATACACTACTAATGTACACTACTAATGATGCAAATTGTACACTACTAATACACTACTAATGTACACTACTAATGATGCAAATTGTACACTACTAATACACTACTAATGTACACTACTAATGATGCAAATTGTACACTACTAATACACTACTAATGTACACTACTACTGATGCAAATTGTGTAACGGAAGGAAAATTCAGCTGTCATGGCCAACCTGCCCTCTTCCCATTATATTTTGAAATGCACGTTATTTAATTTTTTTTTGAAACGCCCTTTTCGTTATTAAAATTCTTTTGAAATCATTATTGTGACGACGTCTCCTTTTCAGCCTTTGTAACAGTTGTTTTTGTTGTATAGCCCCGGACAGTTCTATTGAACAAGCCCGCAGCATAGAGACAGGTGATCGATCTCCCAGGAACGACCCAGAGATCCCCCACATCCAGGATGGTGTACCCCGGCCTTCACAAAGTCAGGGCCACAACAGAGTTAGACACAGAAAGAGACAAGGGATCATGTGGACCAATCGGCACTCTGACCGTGACTGCGCTGCCCTGACGAATCTGGGCAGCAGGGAGGAATGGGGAAGATTTGGCCCCAACTTGCGTTGGGGGTACAACCACCACGAAGAGGCATCCCCGATAGTTGTCCTTTGTAACAGTGGGATGAAAATGGGAAAAAGTCTGAGCTCAGTCGAAGTTAGCCAATCACCACTCAGTTAGTCTGGGGCTGCACACCATGTGACTGCATATATATATATATATATATATATATATAAAGACTGTGAAAAAGTTACTTTCTGACAAACTTCCTACTCTTTGTTACAAAAATTTCAAACTTTGACTTGCCACTCCAAGTACCTTTCTCCACTGATTACCATCCCAACTGATGTTCTTCGCCATTTCAATCTCTCGACTTTCTTCCGTTTACACAGAGATGGCTTTTTTACAGCAACTCACCCATAACGACCACTTTCGATAAGAGACCTTCTGACAGCAGATGTGTCAACCTGAGTCCATGATGTTTGTACCTGTTCTTGCACAAGTTCAGTTGTTGATTTTTCTTTTTAATTCTCAAGGAACTTATCTTTAAGTATTGATCATTTATGTTGCTGAGTTTCTTTGGTTCCTTCCAATCCGTTTTGTATATTTAACTTGTCCAGTCTCATTATGCTTCCGCATTGTTTATGAAATGCTCCGTCTGGAAACACCTGCGTTACTGGATATTTATGACTGGGAATTTGCTTTCTTGGTGTAAAAACGATTATCGAGTCTCGTCGGGTTCGATATCTTGGACATCGCGTGGGTTTATATTACCCGCAATCTGAAGGAAATGACAAATTCGTGAAAAGATAACGTGGTGGCTGAAGTCTTTTGATTTATTTGGAGAGAAAGAAAAACGGGAAAACAAAACAAAATCTAAACACAAATTATGGGAAACGTTACAGAACGCACGGAACAATCCTACAAATGGGATTTCCGCAGAAATCGCAGGAAATAATTCCAAACTTTAACTAGCACGGCACTCGGTAGAGCGCATACCTCTGCAAGGCCAAAATGTACGTTTTGTATCCCAATAATAGGCCGGATCTGGATCCGGACCTCAACCAAAATCGAATCGGCTTGTTCTCGTCACCGAACCAACTTATCCACCTCGTTTCGTCATAACTCGTCCATAACTCTGATATATCCTGCTCACAGACAGGTAGACAGGTGAAAACAACCTGCGTCCACCTTTATCATTATATAACACCTTTTATTTAACGAAATATGAAAACGTGACATGAACATGTTCACTTTCTTATGAATGTGGCCGAAGACCTTTGCTCAGTAGTAAAACACACACACACACACACACACACACACGAGCCAACTGGCGTCATTTGCTTGAGGTCGTACAGGAGTGTGGACCACTCCAAACACTCAGGGTGATCTCGCGGACACTGTGGACCCTTTATATATTACATTCCATTCTGCATATGGAATATAAATAGTTAAATACCAATGTTTTGATTCGCAAGTGAAAGCCACGCTGCGCCCCTCTCCCCACCGTGGGGGGCACACATACAAAAGCTGATCAGACAAAATACCGTTTTTCAGGCTTTCACATTAATTTGATTAATAATTAAAAGTGTTTATTGTGACGCGACCTTCTGCAGGTGAAAAGAATGCGGTACAGCAAATTTGGCTAAATGATATACTGTATTTATATGAAATGGTCTGTTGGCAAATCAAACAATATGACCACTTGACATGTGCAGACCTATGGATCTTGGATTGGGGAGTCACCTGGACATACATCCGAGTATTTACTTTCACCGGTTTCAGCGAGTGTGCCTTTAATCTCCAATTAAGGTTTAAATATTAGGCCTTATAGTTATGAACGAGTGAACGATCTCATTTATGCAAACAATACAATAGTAGTACCGAGATAAAGTATATAAAACATTTCATAAAAACAGATGGTGACTGTGCCCTTGTCTTGTCATAACCGAAGCAGTCTCTTGGCCTGGAGTCGTGCTGGGCGGATTGCCATCCCTCTCCCAGCAATAGTTCGGGCAGAAATTTGTAATTTGTTCAGGATGCCGGCGATGGCTCGCCTACAAGACACCGTGGGATCTGCAACGTCCACCCACTAATGTTGGCAGAGGGGATGCCCAGTTTAACATCCGTACGAGGGACGGCTCACACATTTATGAAACACAGGAGTGACAGTTTATAGCTGGGTCAGGATTCAAACCTAGGATAGACAACTCGCAGACAAGTGTGCCGACCTCTAGGCCAGCGTTTCGAAACCTGGGGGTCGTTTGGGGGTTTTCCGGGGGTCATAAATAACATATCAATTTGTTGAGCCCATTTTTAGGAACCTAACAAAGGTACATACCACATACAGTATTTTGTTCGCGTATGCACGTACGTCACGACCCCCAGGTTAAGAACCGCTGCTCTAGGCAATCCTGTCAGCCCTGTTTATTACATACTAGCAGAAGTACCCGGCGTTGCCGGGCGGGGGAGGGGTGGAAGGGGAGAGAAGGAGGAGAGAGGGGGGAGGCAGGAGTGGGGGAGAGGGGAATGGGGAGGGAGGGAGGGGAAGGGGAGGTTTGGGGGAGAGGGAGGGGAGGCAGGAGAGGAAGGGAGTTCATATATATGCTGGTGGGTGAATGTGGTGTTCATCACGTTTGAGTTAAGTGTGATGCCGATCAGGAAGAAGAAGAAGCCGTACTACCAACTTCGTACACTTCCGAAATGGTTTGATTTATTTGTATTCAAATGTCTGGTAGTTTTGTATTTATTTATGCGAATGTGTACTTGTATATAACTGTCATTAATTTAAAAAGGCTTCGGCACCATCGAGCGATTTTTCTTTTTTTAACTCCAGAAAAACGAACTTTTTATTTTCAATTTTTTGGTTTTTTTGCCAAAAACACTCCCAGGCACACTGATGAACCTCTGAAAGTTTGATGAAGATCCGTTCAGCCATCTCTGAATAAAACGCGCACACACACACAGACAACTCGCGTTTATTTATATATAGATGTAGACATGGTGTCATGGCCAATTATTTGTAAAAATTTCCCCGAAGTGTATTTTATTTTTATTTTATCTTTCAGAAAACAGGTGAACAAACAAAAGAATAAAGTGGTTCAGGCAAATCCTCCCACTCCCAGGATACAAAAACATATCAGGCATTTTGGATGTGGTGTTGCAAGTGCAAACGTTATGACAATTCGCAATCAAGATGCAGTTACTTATCGTACAGAAGAGGTCGTAGTTGGTCATAGAATACCGTATGGCATTAGAGTGTACAATGTCAGGAAATTATAGAGAAACTCCTGCGAAAGACACCATCGATTTTACTACAATGGAGACAATACCAGGTCTCATGGCATACAGATCAACAAAAGTAACTATAAAGAGGAAGAAAAGAAGAAGAATAGCTGGGAGAATGCCCTAAAGGTATGCAGACTTGCCTATGAGCTGTCTATCCTGGGTTTGAACCCCAGTCCAGCTATAAACTATCATCCTGGTGTTTCACAGGCAGGGTGATTCATCAACGTGTGTGCCGTCCCTCAAATGGACGTTAAACGGGCATCCAGTCTTGGCATTCGTTGGTGGACGTTAAAGATCCGCACGATGTCCTTCGTGAAGCGTAGGCGAGCCATTGCGAGCACCCTGACCAAATTTCCTGCTCCAACATACAGGAAACACTGCATCAGTGGCACAGCCACATCCCTGGAAAAAGAAGTTGCAAACCTGCAGCGACATGCTGCACATGAAAGAAGAAAAAAGAAAAAGGAATAGTCAAAGATTTCTTTATTGTATTGGACTAAACATTCAAAACAGCTTCCACATAAAATTGCCTTTCCCAACCCTCCAAAATAATAAGACCTGTACAGTGAATGCACCCAAGTTCAAAATCCTCACGTGATTGGTGAAATACTTGGCTGCAAAAGTTCAAGTTTGGCCCATTGTTTGCCCCCTTTGATCACAGGGTTTGGCCAAAAGCCATATTAGAAAAAAATAAATAACTGCACAGCTTGGAGTTTGACTGGAAGAGAATACTGAAAATGTGGCTTAAACCTATTATCCAGGCAAGAATAAGCCTGGAGTACTGGAAAGAAGAGGAAAGTGGTGAAGACCAACAAGAAAAAGGGAAATTATAATCCTACATCTCGGAAAGAAAGTTGAAAGCAAAATGACGTTACAAATGCTCAACTACCACATCTCTCAAGCAAATTGCACAACTCTTAGTAGATTCTAACAACATGATAACATTGCTGAACAAGACAAAATCAATCCTGTTCATCTTCTCAACAAAGATGGAGAAATAAAATGATTTTTTGGTCTCAAAGCAAAGACACAAAAGTTCAGGAAATGAAGACGTGCAGCTTCCCCACAATGCATTTAACATTGTACTCCAGGAAATGTGAGGGTGCCCTGTAAGATTCTACACTTCCTGTGGGAGGGGTCTTGCAACCCCAGGTACAGTCAGCCGAGGTATCAGAGCATGGAACTGAGGGCGGGAGATCTGAAAAAAAAGACAAGTATTAAAACCATGAACACCGGAGCTTATGGAGTTTGTTAATTGGTGAGACTCACCGAGTGCAAGACAATCAAAATAAACAGCAAGTCAGATATTTTGAGATCTCGGACAAACACTCAATGTGCCACAACTCATACCTTGATGTATTGCAGGTCTGACAATGCGCGGACGGTGTAATCTGGAATAAACATGTTCTGCAGGACCAAAGGGTGGTTTGTCGACTCTGACACATCAGAAGAGTCAGCAACCTCTTCCAAACCACCTGGTATGAACAGGCAGCCAATCATTGACAAATAGTACAACAACAAAGAGAGAAGACTGATGATATGTCGTCTTTAATGAACCATGTCAGGTTGCACGATATATTTGCACAACCACCTACACCAATCACTCAAATCAATTAAATGTATATCGCTTTTTATTAAGTAAAATGTCAAATCAGTTGGGACAGAGAGAGAACAGGTAAGAAGAATAAAAATTAATAAAAGCAACTGTAAAATGAGAAGGCCACTCGGTAGAGCGTATACCTCAACTAGGCTGAACAGTTTACCTTTTGTATCCCACTGATAGACCACATTTGGATCCAGACCTGAACCAAAGTCTAACCAACTTGTTCTTGTCAACTAACCAAGTCTTCCATGAAGTGTTGTCATAATCCATCCACATCTTTTTGAGATATTGTGCTGTATATCATATTTGGCCCCATCTCTCAATGGTGAAGAAAAACGAAAATTTTTTTCTCGTATCCGGTTCCAGCTCCGGATCTTCATCAAAATCAAAGCAATTCGTCCTCATCACACACCCAGCCTATCTACAATGTTTTGGCTGAATCCGTCCATAACTTTTTGAGAAATAGTGCTGGACATAGTTTTTGGGACTCTTTCAATGGTTATGAATCACTTAAAAAATATTATAATACAGTGAGTCCCCGGTTTGCGAACACAACGTGTTCCTGAAAATGGGTTCTTAAGCTGAATGTTCGTAAACCGGATCCCCTTTAAATACATGTATTAAGTGGTTAATTGGTTCCTGGACACAAATTAAATCCTACTTTTTACATAAAAATGTAATTAAATGTACTTTTTAAAATAAAAAGGAATAAATACATTGATGCTAAAAATTGTGCTCGAGTGAGAACAGTTGCCAGAGTGTGCGGCAACGTTTGCTAGAGTGAGATGTGCATGAAAGAATTTTCGGGAACTGAGTGGCATGCTGACGAGGAGGGGAGTGTCGTTAAAGCTGAAGGGAAAGGTGTATGCTGCATGTGTGAGAAGTGCTATGATTTATGGGAGCGAGACATGGGTAATGAACGTAGAGCAGCAACGAAGGCTGGAAAGGGTGGAAATGCGAATGGTTCGGTGGATGATCGGTGGATGTGTGGAGTATCGTTGAGAGAGAGGAAGACAAATGAGGAATTGGGAAAGATTATGGGAATAGAGCCTGTGATGGATGCTGTGAAGATAAACAGGATGAGATGGTTTGGTCATGTGTTGAGGAAGGATGAAGGTGACTGGTTGAGAAGAGTGATGGAAATGAATGTCGAAGGAAGTAGAGGACGGGGAAGACCGAGAAAGACTTGGCTAAAGATGGTGGAAGAAGAAATGTGGGCAAGGGGGTTAACAAGGAGAGATGTAGAAAATAAGGCAAAATGGACAAGATTGTCATGGGGCCCACAAGGCTAACCCCCGCTCTAGCAGGGAAAATACCCTTAAAATGCCTGTTGTTGTTGTTGTATGCTATAAATACATACAGTAATCTATCTATAATTCCACTAATCTCTGTGTGTATGTTTGTTTGTATGTTTGTCTGTGACCGCTGTTTCTCGACAACTACCGGTCCGATATACTTGAAACTTGCCAGGTATATTGCTGGGGACCCGAGGATGTGCCTTTTCAAGGTTTTAAATTAATCGCAGAAGTAGTTACCGAGCTATGTCCAAAAAACGATTCAACCAATCAGAGAGCAGCGAGCTATCACGTGTGCCGAACGTGGCGAACAGACTCTGCCTCGGATGGCACATTTGAGAGCGTATTCATTTATTTCCCATCGGCAAATTATGTTGCCGTTAAACTATGTTTTAAAACTAATTAAAACTAATTTGCGATTCATCGTAACTGCGATTCGTAACTGCCGTTCGCTTTGGCTTTGCGAATGGACCAAACCATTTCATGTAAATAGAGGGGGGGGATTGTCACCGTACTCGCAAGCCGTTCGCTTTGGACCAAACCATTTCATGTAAATAGAGGGGGGGGATATAATTTTAGATATAGATATAGTACGGGCATGCCCTAGTAATAATAATAACAATAAAGCATAAAAAGCACTATTTTCACCATGGTTACTGGTACTACTTGCTTTAAGCTTTTCAGCCATTGTTAATCGTTATTACGGAAAAAAGTAAAAATGCTCACTAAATGCACAACATATACGTACAAATAGTTTTTGGGCAATCAACAGACATGGCAGTTGGGGGAGGTCAATGTGTTCAAAAGCAGTTCGATACAGTACAGTATAGTGCCACCAAAAAGGGCAGCCGCATCATGGGAACATGAATGAATCCCTGTGCCCCGCCCACGCAATGGTGGTTTTCCTGAGTGTCCGATTTCCTGTGTGTTCGTGGAATGTTCGAAAAGCCTATTAAACAACCCATTTTTGTTTTACATAAAACGTTATTAAATGGACTTTTCAAATCAAGAATGAATAAATTTATTAGAGTATATCAAATGTGTGTAGTGTAAGGGGTGACGACAGATAACGAGCTAATTAGAGAGGGCAGGACAGTAAAAGACCCCATAGAAAGAATGCTGTCTCTTGTGCCGGTAAGGAACCCATGGAGAGAATGCTCTCTCTCATGCCGGTAAAACACCCCATAGAAAGAATGCTGTCTCTCTCTTGTGCAGGTAAGGAACCCATGGAGAGAATTCTGTCTCTCATGCCGGTAAAAGACCCCATAGAAAGAATGCTCTCTCTCATGCCGGTAAAAGACCCCATAGAAAGAATGCTCTCTCTCATGCCGGTAAAAGACCCCATATAAAGAATGCCGTCTCTTGTGCAGGTAAGGAACCCATGGAGAGAATGCTCTCTCTCATGCCGGTAAAAGACCCCATAGAAAGAATGCTTTCTCTCATGCCGGTAAAAGACCCCATAGAAAGAATGCTGTCTCTTGTGCAGGTAAGGAACCCATGGAGAGAATGCTGTCTCTCATGCCGGTAAAAGACCCAATAGAAAGAATGCTGTCACTCATGCTGGTAAAACACCCCATAGAAAGAATGCTGTCTCTCTCTTGTGCAGGTAAGGAACCCATGGAGAGAATGCGGTCTTTCATGCCGGTAAAAGACCCCATAGAAAGAATGCTGTCTCTTGTGCAGGTAAGGAACCCATGGAGAGAATGCTCTCTCTCATGCCGGTAAAACACCCCATAGAAAGAATGCTGTCTCTCTCTTGTGCAGGTAAGGAACCCATGGAGAGAATGCTGTCTCTCATGCCGGTAAAAGACCCCATAGAAAGAATGCTCTCTCTCATGCCGGTAAAACACCCCATAGAAAAAATGCTGTCTCTCTCTTGTGCAGGTAAGGAACCCATGGAGAGAATGCTGTCTCTCATGCCGGTAAGGAACCAGTGGAGAGAATGACATGTGAAATGGCAGAATAGTGATGGAGGGAAAACCATGTGAATGAGGTGTGAATGGGTAATTAACTCTCAAGGTCCGATTTCCTGCATTTAGTGCTTAGTGTGGTATGTTCAAAAAGGCCATGTTCGTGTGAATGGATTGAACGTTCGTAAGACGAAACATGATTATAAAGTATCATGTTTGTATGAATGGATACTCAGAAAGCAGGGACTCCCTGGACCTGAAACCAGATCTTCACCAAAATCAAATTGATTCGCCCTTTTCACACATCCACTTGTCCACCACGTTTCAACCCAATCAATCCAGAACATTTTGAGATATGCTACATATAGTTTTTGGCCCTGTCTCTCAATGCAGAACAATCATGAAAAAAGTTTCCGTATCCAGATCTCAACAAAAATCAAATCAATTTTTCCTTGTCACACACCCGACCTGTCCACCAAGTTTCGTCTGAATTAGTCCATAGCTTTTTGAAATATCCTGCTCACAGACAAACAAACAAACAAACAGGGGTGAAAACATAACCTCTGTCCATCTCCAGCGGTGAGGGTAAAGATGGGGTTTTGAAAGATTAAATAAATAGCACCGCAAAGCGGGTGTAACCCCTCAGCCCATGCATGGTGAAAGGAAGCATTGATGATAATCTGTTATTTGAAGCGAAGTTGTATACCGAGTAGGAACTGCAAGTAATGAAATTTTCGCCCATTAACCCGTTAACCCATTTCGCGCCCATGAACCTTCCTCGACTCAACCCCAACACACACTGCAAAATGGATTTAATCGGACAAGTCATTCTGGTCAAAATTGATGGAAACCAATTTCTAGATGGCTGCCATGGCGGCCATATTGAAAATCGCAGCACGCCCATTTTCGAAAGGCACCTTGCTCTACTCAACCCCAACACACACTGACAAAATGGATTTAATCGGACAAGCCATTCTGCTC
This sequence comes from Myxine glutinosa, assembly GCF_964187855.1. Lineage (NCBI taxonomy): Eukaryota > Metazoa > Chordata > Myxini > Myxiniformes > Myxinidae > Myxine > Myxine glutinosa. The sequence continues at coordinate 280,627,308 of NC_136261.1, forward strand.
GAAATTGACGGAAACCAATTTCAAGATGGCTGCCATGGTGGCCATATTGAAAATCGCAGCATGCCCATGAACCTTCCTTGACTCAACCTCAACACACTGCAAAAATGGATTTAATCGGACAAGACGTTCTGTTCGAAATTGACGGAAACCAATTTCAAGATGGCTACCATGGCGGCCATATTGAAAATCGCAGCACGCCCATTTTCGAAAGGAACCTTCCTCTACTCAACCCCGACACACACTGCAAAAATGGATTTAATCGGACAAGCCGTTCTGCTCGAAATTGACGGAAACCAATTTCAAGATGGCTGCCATGGTGGCCATATTGAAAATCGCAGCGTGCCCATGAACCTTCCTTGACTCAACCTCAACACACTGCAAAAATGGATTTAATCGGACAAACCGTTCTGTTCGAAATTGACGGAAACCAATTTCAAGATGGCTACCATGGCGGCCATATTGAAAATCGCAGCACGCCCATTTTCGAAAGGAACCTTCCTCTACTCAACCCCGACACACACTGCAAAAATGGATTTAATCGGACAAGCCGTTCTGCTCGAAATTGATGGAAACCAATTTCAAGATGGCTGCCGTGGCGGCCATATTGAAAATCCCAGCACGCCCATGAACCTTCCTCTACTCAACCCCAACACACACTACAAAAATGGATTTAATCGGACAGGCCGTTCTGCTTGAAATTGACGGAAACCAATTTCAAGATGGCTGCCGTGGCGGCCATATTGAAAATCGCAGCAAACCCATTTTCGAAAGGCACCTTCCTCGACTCAACCCCAACACACATGGCAAAAATGGATTTAATCGGACAAGCCGTTCTCCTCGAAATTGACGGAAATCAAAAGTTTTACGGAAGCCCGGATGGCGGCCGTGGCGGCCATATTGAAAATCGCAGCACATCCATTTTCGAAACGAACCTTCCTCTACTCAACCCCAACACACACTGCAAAAATGTATTTAATCGGACAAGCCGTTCTCCTTGAAATTGACGGAAACCAAAAGTTGACGGACGCCCGGAGGCCCGCCCGCCGCCAGTGATGACAATACCCCTTAGCCCATTGGGCTGAGGGGTGAAACCTATAATCGTGGAGGCTTATGGATTTTAAAAAGCAACAAATCATATTGCTGAAAAGCATATCTGAAGAATGTGTGAATGCCAAAAGTCTTCATTGACATACACGTGAGGAAATAAGCCAGGGAACCAGGAAGAGCGCTTGTCATTTTTAGGTATTGAAGCGATAGATGGAGCAGATTGGTATTTAAAATTGGCAGATTGGTATGAGGGTATTTAAAAGTGTCTGGCTATAAATTGAGATCAATTGTTCATTAGGGAAGTGCAAAAACAGGATTGAAGTAGATAATTGGTTGCTAAAGTGTTGATTATTTATCACGTTCAGGCTTAGGTAAGTCATGGGCTTCAGGATGTAAAGATTTCAGCAAATGAATGGCAAAAGTGTTAAATGAGTTGTCAGAAACGGGAGTACTTTCAAATCAATGTCAGTCACATGATCAATATTGTGGGATGAAATGACATCTAGTAATTAATCGGGTGGGATAAGCTGTGTTGCTGCAGATTTTTCTGAAAGTGGCTCATGGAAGTCATCAACATAACCACTCTCTTCATGGGGGCACAGGGCCCAACCCACAAATATAAAAATCGAGAGGATGAACGATTTTTTTATTGCATATAATCACTGGAATCCATTCTCCTGTTTGCTATGTATTGCCCTTTTAAAATGTTTTATCACATTTATATGGTCGAAGCAGTAAGGGCCGGTAGAGAAGCATTAACATAAATCAGGAACACATGCAGACAAAGACAAGCCAACACCGTACTTTCATTCAGGCAAACAAAGCCGGGGTGTGTCGTGCTCTATCCTCCAATTGCTGAGAGTCCAGCGAGGAAGCAGCATGTGCCATTACTAAAGCCTTTCTTGATAAATAACTCGGTTAAATGGAAGTTTGAAATGCGGTAAACCAACTGCCTTCTAATGGGCACAGCAGTTGTACAGCATTTGAAGTACAGTATGCCATTAGTCAGAGGGGCACATCTCGTTTTACTCATTCACCTTCCAACAACTTCCACGAGCCTAAACCATGTATTAATATCTATATATATATATATATATATATATATATATATATATATATATATATATATATATATATATATATATATATATATATATACAGTATATATATATTGCTCAAAAAGTATCCGACCTTTATTTTTCGTGCATAAAAAAAAAGAAGCTAGGGAGGCGTTGATTGGTGCACGTATGTAGGCGATCCTAATGCACACGCGTGAATTTTTTCACACCTGCAGAAGCTGTCACTCGACGGCAGACCGCCGATGAGTGAGGACATGTAAGTGAGCGCCGTCGGATTTTCGTTTTTGACAAAATGACGGAAAAACTTGAACAACGCTACTGCATCAAATTTTGTGTTTCATCAAACTTGCATCAAAACTGCAACTTGGTTTCTGGGTCGTACCCATAAACCCAGGACTCATCGCCAGTGATCACTGTGTTGAGGAAGCTGGGATCGCTGTTCACAGTCTCCAGCATGTCCTGTGCGATCTCCAAACGGAGTTGCTTCAGCTCAATCGTTAGCAGCTTTGGTACGAACTTCGCTGAGATTCTCCTGAAGCCCAAATCCTCCTTCATAATGGAATGAACGGTGTTGAATCTTGCGGATCGTTTCCACTTGGGAATCGCCAAGCTTTACACAAAATTTGATGCAGTAGCGTTGTTCAAGTTTTTCCGTCATTTTGTCAAAAATGAAAATCCGACGGCGCTCACTTACATGTCCTCACTCATCGGCGGTCTGCCGTCGAATGACAGCTTCTGCAGGTGGGAAAAAATTCACGCGTGCGCATTAGGATCGCCTACATACGTGCACCAATCAACGCCTCCCTAGCTTCTTTTTTTTTTACGCACAAAAAATAAAGGTCGGATACTTTTTGAACACAGTAGTGTATATATATATATATATATATATATATATATATATATATATATATATATATACACACACACACACACACACACACACACACACACACACACACACACACACACACACACACACACACACACACACACACACACACACACACACACACACACACACACACACACACACACACACACAGTCACGTGAAAAAGTAAGTACACCCCATGTAAAGTTTTGACTTTTTCAACATACAGCCATTTGATCTTCATTTCAACAATATTGATAGATAAAGGTGATATAATGTAACAAATATCATGAAACATTTACATTTTGTAGTTCATTGTGTAATTTAAATAAACATAAATGCAAATTTCGCATGTGGAAAAAGTAAGTACACCCCCACATTTATCACTACTTCAAATACCTAAAATTAGAATCAGGTGCACCAGCTCAGGTGCAAATGATTAGAACATCGTTAGAGAGGATCTTGGAGGAACCTGTCTTATTTAAACCTCAGACATTTAGTTTGGTTTGCTCTTTGTTGTTGAAGTGTGCGGCGTCACCATGCCGAGATCAAAAGAGTTCTCCGAGGCCTTCAGAAAGAAGGTTATAGATGCCTACGAGTCTGGGAAGGGATTTAAGAGGATCTCCAAACAATTTGAAATCAATCATTCGACTGTCCGGAAGATCATCTACAAGTGGAGAAGATTCCAAACAACTGCCAACTTGTTCAGGCCAGGCCGCCCCAGCAAGTTCAGCCCGAGAGCAGACCGCAAGATGCTGAAAGAAGTCTCGAAGAACCCCAGAATGTCATCACGGGACCTACAGGTAGCTCTTGCCACTGTTGATGTCAAAGTGCACGAGTCTACCATTAGAAAGAGGCTGCACAAATTTGATCTACATGGGAGGTGTGCCAGGAGGAAACCTTTGCTGTCCAGAAAGAACATCAGGGCAAGACTAAAGTTTGCCGATGAACACCTAGGCAAAGACCAGCACTTCTGGAACAATGTGCTCTGGACAGATGAGTCAAAGGTAGAGCTATTTGGCCACAGTACCAGAAGACATGTTTGGCGAAAACCAAAGACAGCATTTGACCACAAGAACCTGATACCAACTGTAAAGCATGGTGGTGGAAATATTATGGTTTGGGGCAGCTTTGCTGCATCAGGGCCTGGGCAGCTCACCATCATAGAATCCACAATGAATTCTTCATTGTACCAGAGGGTGCTTGAGGATAATGTGAGGCCATCTGTCAGAAAGTTGAAGCTCAACCGAAGGTGGATGTTGCAACATGACAATGACCCTAAACATACCAGTAAATTCACCAATGAATGGCTGCAAAGAGATAAATGGAGTGTTCTAGAATGGCCAAGTCAAAGCCCGGATCTAAATCCCATCGAGATGTTGTGGGGGGATTTGAAACGAGCTGTGCATGCAAGAAGCTTTAGAAGAAGCACAAGGTTCTCATGCAAGAAGCACAAGAAGCTGTGCAAGCTTTATTGGAAAGCTCTTGGTGAACGTCATCTCGGGATATGCTCCGCAGGTTGTTCGAAGCGATGAAGAGAAGGACAAGTTCTGGTGTGCGATAGAGAAGCTGATGGAAAACGTGAAAGATGAAGAAGTTGTTGTGGTAGGAGGAGACCTAAATGGACATGTGGGAAGGAGTATGGATGGTTTTGAGGGAGTTCATGGGGGTTACGGATATGGTGTGAGAAATGGAGAAGGTGAAAGGATTTTGGAGTTTGCTGATGGAGCTGATTTGTTGATTTGTAATACTCAGTTCCAGAAAGAGGATAATAAGCTTGTTACATACACGTCAGGTGGGTCGACGACAACCGTTGACTACCTGATGGTGCGTAGGCGAGATAGGGGGCACCTCCGGGGCACAAAGGTGATCCCGGGGGAGGAGGCTGTTTCACAGCACCACTTGGTTGTCTGCAACATAAGGGTGAAAGGTGCGAGGAGAGCTCGGCGGGTGAAGTACCAACCGAGAATGAAGGTGTGGAGGTTGAAAGAGGTGACAGTAAGGGAGGCATTAAAAGAGAGGCTGAGTAGGGTCGAGGATGATGTGGTTGAGCTTGAAAGTGGTTGGATGTCAATGAAAGCTAGTCTGTTGGGAGCCGTTGGTGAGGTATGTGGATGGACAAAAGGACCACCGAGGCACTCGGAAACATGGTGGTGGGATGATGAAGTTGGAAAGAGGATTGACGAGAAGAGGAAGAAGTTCAAGGAGTGGCAGAAGGCGAAGGGTAAGGGAGCAGAAACAGCAGAGCATGAAAGTTATAAGGCAGCCAGGAAGGCTGCAAAGAAAGAGGTAGCAAAGGCGCAGGAGGCATGAAGGAAAATGTTCGGAGATCGCTTGGATTCGGAAGAGGGTCAGAAAGCAGTATTCAGGATTGCAAAGCAGATAGCGAAAGAGAGGTGTGATGTGATGGGGGTGAGTTGCTTGAAGGATGAAGTGGGACAAATCGTTGTCGACCCAGATGGAATTAAAGGAAGATGGAAAAGATATATGGAAATGCTGTTGAATACAGAGAATGAATGGGATGGCAACATAGAGAGTAACCCAGTTTTAGGACCGGCAGAGAAGATAACTGAGAAGGAAGTTGAGGAAGCGATAAAAGCAATGAAGGGTAGAAAAGCGGGAGGGCCGACGGGAGTTGTGGGAGATATGTTGAAGCCAGCAGGAAGTTGGGATGTGAAGAGAATGACAGAGATGTGTAATCTGGTGGTGAAAGAAGGCCGCGTTCCAGTGGATTGGGAACTGAGTACCCTCGTCCCTCTATACAAGGGGAAAGGTGACCCTCTGGAGTGTGGCTCGTACCGAGCGATAAAGTTATTGGAGCATGGAATGAAGGTATTGGAAAGGGTGTTGGAGAGGAGGATAAGGAAGAAAGTGAAGATCAACGAAATGCAGTTTGGATTTATGCCAGGAAGAGGAACGACAGACGCGCTTTTCATTGTGAGGCAGTTGCAGGAGAAGTACATGGAGAAGAGGAAGAAGTTGTTTCTTGGATTTGTTGATCTGGAGAAAGCATTCGATAGGGTTCCACGCAAAGTATTGACATGGGCATTGAGGAAGTTAGGAGTGGAGGAATGGTTGATCAGAGTAGTGATGGCAATGTACAAAAGAGCGCGCACAGCTGTAAGGACGAAGGACGGGAACAGTGGTGAGTTTGAGGTGAAGGTGGGAGTGCATCAGGGGTCGGTACTAAGTCCACTACTATTTGTAGCTGTGATGGAGGTGCTGGCTCAGAACGTAAAGGAGGGTTTACCGTGGGAGTTGTTGTATGCAGATGATCTGGTGTTGATTGCGGAAAGTATGGATGGATTGAAGGAAAAGATGAACAAGTGGAAGGAATGTATGGAGACAAAAGGTCTGAAGGTGAATATCGGAAAGACGAAGGTGATGGCAAGTGGTAAAGCATGTGGTGAGGTGGAAAGAACTGGGAAGTGGCCCTGTGCTGTGTGTAGGAAGGGTGTCGGAGTGAACTCCATTCAATGTACAATGTGCGCAGAGTGGGTTCATCAAACATGTAGTGGTCTGAGAGGGTCATTAACCAGTGTGGCAGCTACATTCAAATGTAAGGTGTGCACAGAGGGAGCTGCAGATGGAGGAAATGTTGAGTTGGATCTTGGAGACGGCGTGAAGCTGGAAGGTGTGAAAACATTTTGCTACCTCGGAGACATGCTGAATGGAGAAGGTGGATCAGACTCGGCAACGGTTGCTAAAGTGAGATGTGCATGGAAGAAGTTTCGGGAACTGAGTGGCGTGCTGATGAGGAGGGGAGTGTTGTTGAAGCTGAAGGGAAAGGTGTATGCTGCATGTGTGAGAAGTGTTATGATTTATGGGAGCGAGACATGGGTAATGAATGTAGAGCAGAAACGAAGGCTGGAAAGTGTGGAAATGCGAATGGTTCGGTGGATGTGCGGAGTATCGTTGAGAGAGAGGAAGACAAATGATGAATTGCGAAAGATGATGGGAATAGAGCCTGTGATTGATGCTGTGAAGAGGAACAGGTTGAGATGGTTTGGTCATGTGTTGAGGAAGGATGAAAGTGACTGGTTGAGAAGAGTGATGGAAATGAATGTAGAAGGAAGTAGAAGACGGGGAAGACCGAGAAAGACTTGGCTAAAGATGGTGGAAGAAGAAATGCGGGCAAGGGGGTTAACAAGGAGAGATGCAGAAAATAGGGCAAAATGGAGAAGATTGTCATGGGGACCGCAAGGCTAACCCCCGCTCTAGCAGGGAAAATGGCCTTTAAAAATGCATGTTGTTGTTTGGAGCACAATGAGCATGGAGAAAAGAAAAAAAACCAGAGAATTGTCTGAGGAGGCCAGGCACAAGATTGTAGCCAAGCATGGCCAAGCATGGACAGGGCTACAAGTTCATCTCCAGAGACCTTGATGTTCCTGGGTCCACCATACGCAATGTTATTAGGAAGTTTAAGGCCCATGGCATTGTAGCTAAACTCTCTGGACGTGGCCAACACGCAAGAGAAAACTTGATCGAAGATTGCATGAAGGATTGTTTGAATGGTGGAGAAAGCACCTAGATAAACTACCAAACAGATTCAAGCTGACCTTCAGACACAAGGTACGACAGTTCCAACTCGCACCATCCGTCGCCAACTCAATGAAAGGGGGTTCTATGGTAGGAGACCCAGGAGGACCCCACTGCTGAGAGAGACATAAAAAAGCCCGAATGGAGTTTTCCAAAACACACCTGAACAAGCCAAAATCTTTCTGGGAGAATGTCCTGTGGACAGATGAGACCAAATTCGAGCTTTTTGATAAAGCACATTATATTGTAACGAATTTGAGAAAGTGTAAAGAATGTGAGAATTATGGTTTTGTTGTGTGGAAATGTCACCCTCCGTAATGTAAAGAAAGGTCGAAGCTCGTCCTCTTAGTTAATTCCATAAACCTACACGCAGGGCACCATATATCCTTTTAAATAGTTATTCCCTTATTCTATGTAGTTTAAGGCTGTGTTTCCCAATAGGTTGACTCTCCATTGCACCGAATTAAATAAGAGTAGGTCCCATCTGCAAAGTGTCAGGTTTGGATGGTTTTCGCCGCAAATGGACTCCATTGAGCACGCGGTCGGTTGGAAGAAGAAAGGCGTGTGTCCACCTCGTCATAGAGGGGAGGAGTGAGCCAGCCCCGAACAACCAACCAGGTATAAGGGGTTTGGCTTGAGAGGGTGGAGAGAGAACAATCTGGGAGGTTCGCAAAGGTTCAAGGGTGGGGCTTATATAACCCGCGGGAGACGCCCCCACCAGAGATGCGCTGGAGATGAGCAGATGAGTCCAAGCAGCCGTGATACGTGCCGCGCTGCAGGAAATACGGACCGAGGCAACGCAAGGAGCGCGCGACGCAGCAGTGCAGAGAAAGGAACTTCGCCCGCGCAGTTTGGGGGCTCGGCTTCTTGACGGCGGTGCCTTCTGGCCCGACCGTGCCCAGTCCCCGCTGAACCTTCCTTGCCTCTCAAAGCCATCCACCCCAAGCCATTCGTTCCTGCCATCATTTCCCCGTGTAAGTGTGAATGTTCGTCTGTCGTACACGTTGTCCTGGGGTTTATTAATTAAGACTGTTAATAGGTAAGCTAATGATTTCACTGTCTCCTGCTCCTTCCATTTCCCTGTATATAACCTTGACTGCTCTTTTTGCTTTGGCTTGTGTAAATAATTAATAAAGCCTGTTATTCCTCCGTACTTCTTCTTCTTCATTCTCGTTCGGTCGCTTTAGTGGTTTCAATATTGAGTGTACGTGGCGCGATTCGGCCAACGTTCAGGATCGGGTTTAGTGAAGGCTAATGACTCGAACTTCGGGTTGCTAAAAACCGCTCGGCAACTAGACCATCCAAACCGGGGTTCGAGCGGTACTCGTCTCCCTAGTCTGCGGAGGGACGGATAAAGGTATTCGGGATAAACCCTGGACCCATAACCCTGATCCGTTCCATCCCGCGGGATAGCGTTACAAGTGCCAGGAGCGGAGACGGTCAGCTTAACAAGACAAGGGACGAACCACCCCTTGCTAAGGGGGAAGAGCCGTACTCCGTATCCGTAACAATATCTATGTTTGCAGAAAACAAAATGAAGCCTTCAAAGAAAAGAACACCTTCCTTACAGTCAAACATGGAGGAAGTTCAGTAATGTTTTTGGGTTGCTGTGCTGCCTCTGGCAGTGTGAATGTATGCATGGCATCATGAAATCAGGAGATTACCAAGGCATTTTGGAGCGCAATGTTCAACCCAGTGTCAGAAAGCTGGGTCTCTGTCGAAGGTCATGGGTCTTGCAGCAGGACAATGACCCCAAACACACTTCAAAAAGCACCAAGGAATGGTTCAAGACAAAATGCTGGACTGTTTGGAAGTGGCCAGTAATGAGTCCAGATCTAAATCCAATTGAATACCTGTGGGGAAATCTGAAAACAGCAGTTGGGAGAAGACACCCTTCAAATCTAGGAGAACTGGAGCAGTTTGCACAAGAGTGGGCCAAATTGCCAGTAGAGAGGTGTAGAAAGCGCATTCATGACTAGAGGAAGCACTTGACTGCAGTTATTTTGTCCAAAGGCCGTGCTACCAAATATTAAGTCGAGGGTGTCAATAATTTTGTCAATGCCATTTCTTTTTATTTCCTGATTTAAAATGATATATTAAGTTCTGAATCAAAAACAAAGGTTCAGTAATATTAACAGTGAAATAAAGAATTGTGGAGACCAAATACTTTTGTCAATTGTAACTTATTTTTAGAGAAAATTGTGAGTTATTTGAAAAAAGTGCAAGGGTGCCAATATTTTGGGCCATGACTGTATGTACGTATATGTATATATATATATATATATATATATATATATATATATATATATATATATATATATATATATATATATACATATACATATATATATACATATATACATATATATATATATATATATATATATATATATATATATATATATATATATATATATATATATATATATATATATATATATATATATATATATATATATATAGTCAGCAAAAAAAATTGGAATATGATTGAATATAGTCAATAATAAAAACAAAATTGAATATATATGTATATGTATATGCATATATATACAATTTTATAAACGAATCAAATTCCTGCGAGGGGCTAAGTGTGAAAAAAATTCTGACTCTTATGCGGGGCTCGAACCACGGACCTCCGTTGATAACACGTCAACAGCCCACTGCGATATGACTCTTATGCGGGGCTCGAACCACGGACCTCCGTTGATAACACGTCAACAGCCCACTGCGATATGTGTGTGTGTGTGTGTGTGTGTGTGTGTGTGTGTGTGTGTGTGTGTGTGTGTGTGTGTGTGTGTGTGTGTATGTATATATATATATATATATATATAAAATAAATATATATATATAAATAAACTTACAAAATAAGTCATATGGGGTCATTTAAAATTCATGGATTAAGTCACAGCAGTTTTATTTTTGCATACAGAATCGAGGCTCGTGTAAGAGCTAAATAAGAGCTCATGTAAGAGCAGTTGTAAATAAATAAATAAATTTCTCACCAATAGTCGAATGAATCGGAGACGGAGCTGGTGAAGCACGTGGTGAATATGAAAGCAGTGGAGTGCCAAAATACGAGAAGGACCCAGTCTCAAACTTCATTCCTTCTTGGCCAACAATCACCTCGACACGTCCCTATTTTAACAAATAACAACTTGGATTACTTTCTTAAACCAACATCTCCGCATAATCAAACACCACATCAACAGTTCATTACTTCAAATGATAAGCTCCAAGTGAGAAATAAGTTTTTTGAATCTTAACCTTCGATTAAATTTCACTTGTGTATAGAACGCTTGAGAATAGACAGTGAATTTGAAGCCCAGGCCAAACAGGGAAGAATATTTTACAGAACAAACAAAAATATTTCAACCAGTAAACTTTGAAATATACAAGATAAAAAAATGGAATAAAAGGTGGCAGTCAGGTAAGAAACGCTTCAATTTTTTTTTTACTGTACATAAATAAATAAGCAAACGAGTAAATAAATAAATGAACAAAAAAAAGCAAACAAATTGAGAAATCGCAGACCTGCAAAATGAGAATGAACCCATCTGTGGCCTCCCCCTGGCGGTACAAGAAGTGATCTGATGTTGTTTCTGCTTCAATAGGTAGTGTCGGCTGGCGGTGGTACTCATTTGTCACCACTGGCAACCGCAGGAGGCGAAGCAGTGCTTTTCCAGATACATCTTTAAACGCTGGTACTTCTGTAATGGTGAATATAGTCAGATGTCTAGTATGATCTAGTGTGTATGCATGTGAGGATTGTGAGTGCTCTAGTGTGTTTAGTATGATCTAGTGTGTTTAGCACCACACACAATTAATATGTGTTTGAATTGCAGAATAATACAGAATCATAAATCTCTTGTTAAAGGAAGTGCATTACCAAGGGAGAAAAGAAAAGGAAAAATATTAAAAGTGTGGGAGAGAGGGGAGGGTGAGGGGAGGGAGAGGGGTGAGAGAGGGGTGAGAGGGGAGGGAGGGGGGAGAGAGAGGGGAGAGAGAGGGGAGAGAGAGAGGAGAGAGAGAGGGGAGAGAGGGGAGAGAGAGGGGAGAGAGAGAGGGGAGAGAGAGGGGAGAGAGAGAGGGGAGAGAGAGGGGAGAGAGAGAGGGGTGAGAGAGGGGTGAGGGGGGAGGGAGGGGGGAGAGAGAGGGGAGAGAGAGGGGAGAGAGAGAGGAGAGAGAGGGGAGAGAGAGGGGAGGGAGAGGGGTGTGAGAGGGGTGAGAGGGGAGGGAGAGGGGTGAGAGAGGGGTGAGAGGGGAGGGAGGGGGGAGAGAGAGGGGAGAGAGAGGGGAGAGAGAGGGGAGAGAGAGAGGGGAGAGAGAGAGAGAGAGAGAGAGAGTGAGGGGTGGGAGAAAGAGGGGGGGGGGGGAGGAAAGAGAGGGAGAGAGACAGAGAGAGAGAGAAAAGCAGTCATATAAATTAGTCATTGCAACCTTTCCCTTTGAAACTCAAAACAATAGGCTTCAGTCAGTTGTTGTTGTTGTTTTGTGTGCTGCCTGTGGCTGCTGGTTGCATCATTTCTCTGGAAGTGCGTTTGCGCCGCTGATGCAGTGCCCCAATTATCAGTGAGCTGGTACCCAATTTGCCGACCTCGGAAGGATGATATGCTGAGTCGATCACCCTGGCGTTAATTCCTCGATCGACCGGGATTACGAACTCAGGATTCTCGGATCCCAGGCAAGCACCCGAGCCGTTAAGCCAACACCAGGTTACTTCAGTCAGTCATTGACTGGGACTTAAAATTGGCCCTGGCATTTGTAAGCACAGTGGCTCAAATTTCGGCTATAGACAGTTTATTTAATTTTTTTTCTAAAAGCTTTTATTTCAAGGCTGATTCAAAGTACATGTCCCAGCTAAAATAAGTTATGTTCTTTGTATCACAAGTGGGCCCGTCAGATTAAACTTTCATTGGTCTTCGCGGCCTTGTAGCATACCTTCCTGCTGTAGTGCTTGAGTATTTTTAAAAATGATATATCACCTGCCACAAAGCCAAAGACCACTTGAAGTGGGGGCTACACAAAGGAAAATATAGATATTAAACAGAAAGGAGAAATCTATTGACAATCCTCTTGAATTGAGGGAGGATGGGACTGAGGGGAAAGCAGGATGTAGGTAAACTGTTCCAGAGTGATGCAGCACGGGGGAAAAAAAACATAGGGGCAATACCCCTGGCACTCACCTGGTAAACAGTAAACTGCACTGACTAAAGGTATTTTAAACCAATTTCAATGCTTGCTAAAAGACAGGGCAGCATGTAGAATCATACTAACATAATCATCACACTTTAAACAAATAAAAAAATACGTATTTTGGGGGGAAACCCCTCCCTCCCACCCTGTGTACCTCCTCAGACCCCAATTTTTCCAATGCCTTGAGCAAACATTGGTACATTACGGATGATGAAGGTTGTGGTGAAGTTTCATCAAAATTGTGTGTGTAGTTTCTGAGAAGAAAGCAAATATCTATTTTGGGGGGTCAAACCTGGATCCACTTTGACCCATGGTAGACCCCCTTAGACCCCGATTTTTTTTAATGCCGTGAACAAACTTTAGTCACAACACAACAAATATCATTTGTGCCAAGTTTGGTCACAATCCCTTCAGTGGTTTCGGAGAAGTTTCAAGTGTTTACAGACTGATGGACGGACTGACGACACGCCATCAGCATAAGCTCCCCTGAACTTCGTTCCATGTGAGCCAACTCGAGGAATACCTCATAATCTTACTCCTCGAGACAGATATAGTGTATGGAAGGGAATAAACTGCCAAACGTGTAGAGCAACTGAAAGGATTTCAGGTGCAACAACCTGTGAGACCCTCAGAGCACACTCCGTGATAATATATATGAATTAGCCTTTTACCAAACACACATGTCCTTGGGCCAGGGCATGGTTGGGGGTGGGAGGAGGGAATTATACATTCATTATTACTATTGTCAAATGATACTACTATTATTATTGTTGATAATATTATAAGTATTAATGGATATATGACTTGTTACAATGTTGTCATTGTTTCGTTATTTATTTTGTAATTATAATGCCATGCCATGGAAGGGCCTATTAAACTGCTCGATACACCTTAACATGGTGCACGTTTAGAAAATGGGAAATCTTCCAGATCATTTGTAGTTAATCATCAACTTATATTATCAAAAGCTCCAGTAGAACCCCACAACAAAAAAAACCCCAAAACAAACAAACAAACAAACAAACACACACACACACACACACACACACATACCGCCCCCCCCCCCCCCCCATCACCTTATAGTAGATTAGTTGTACGCAACGCAATAGCGAAATAAAAATCTTGAATTACTGAACAGGGTTAACCTCGACTCATTGAAGAAAATTTTGTAATTTGTTGTGCGATAAACATGGGACATGACGTATTAGTACGATTTTGCCGTGCAATCTTATTGGCCCATTTGGGCTGTTGAGGAAGGATCTTTGGGGCTGTCGAATATGGGAGTTAATTTCAACTAAGAGCGCAACAAGAAATGGAGTACAAATTGGTGGTAATAAAATATTTCAATACGAGGACCACATTGTGTAATATATACAGTGCCTAAACAAGGTCTACACCCCCTTTCAAAAAGTTCACCTTTTGTTGCCTTACAGCCCAGAATTAAATTGTATTAAATCAGAGTTTTTCCACCTTTTATTTACAAATCGTAACCCTTAATTTCCACGTGAAAAACAAATTCTACAAATTTCAGAAAATTAATTTAAAATACAAAATGAGAATATCATGGTTGGATAAGTGTCCACCCCCCTTATAATAGCAATTGTAAATTAGCTCAGGTGGAACCAATCACCTTCAAAAACACACACCAAGTTAATTGGCCTCCACCAATGTTAAATTGTAGTTATTCTGATTATTTCAGAATAAAATCAGTTGTTCCTGTAGGTTTCCTCTGCTGGGTAGTGCATTTCACGGTAAAGACTAAACCATGAGCACCAAAGAGCTTTTAAAATACTTCCGGAATAAGGTTGTGGAAAGGCACAGATCAGGGAATGAATATAAAAATATTTCAAAGTCCTTGAACATCCCTTGGAGCACAGTCAAGACAATCATTAAGACGTGGAAGGCATATGGTACCACCGAGACCCTGCCTAGATCAGGCCATCCCCCAAACTGGATGACCAAGCAAGGAGGGGACTGATCGGAGAGGCCACAAACAGGCCAATGGCAATTTTGAAAGCTACAGGCCTTTATGGCAAAGACTGGTCACTGTGTGCATGTGACAACAATATCCCAAGCACTCCACAAGTCTGGCCTGTAAGGTAGGGTGGCAAGAAGGAAGCCAATACTCAAAAAAGCCTACCTTGAGTCCTGTTTGAGGTATGCAAAAAACCACTAACCACTGAAGTCATGTGACAAAAAGTTTTGTGGTCTGACGAAACCAAGATGGAACGTTTTGGCATAAATGCAAAACGTTACGTTTGGCGCAAACCCAACACAGCACATCACCCAAAGAACACCATCCCTACTGTGAAGCATGGAGGTGGCAGCATCATGATATGGGGATGTTTCTCATCAGCAGGGACTGGGACACTTGTCAGGATAGAAGGGAAAATGGATGGAGCAAAATACAGAAAAAACCCAGAGGAAAACCTGCTGCCCTCTGTAAGAAAGCTGAAATTGGGACAGAAGTTCACCTTTCAGCATGACAACGACCCAAAGCAAACAGCCAATGCTACACTGGAGTGGCTAAGGAACAAAAATATAAATGTCCTTGAGTGGCCCAGCCAGAGCCCCGACCTAAATCCAATCGAAAATCTGTGGCATTATTTGAAGATTGCTGTCCGTCAACGCTCCCCACGCAACTTGGCTGAGCTTGAACAGTTTTGTACAGAATTGGAAAATATTGCCCAATGAAAGTGTGCAAAGTTGGTAGAGACCTAGATCCCAACAGACTCACAGGCCTAATTGCTGTCAAAGGTGCTTCTACCATGTATTAACTCAGGGGAGTGGACACTTATCCAACCAAGATATACAGTCACGTGAAAAAGTAAGTACACCCCATGTAAAGTTTTGACTTTTTCAACATATTTCAGCATACAGCTATTTGATCTTCATTTCAACAATATTGATAGATAAAGGTGATAAAATATAACAAATGTCATGAAACATTTACATTTTGTAGTCCTTTGTATAATTTAAATAAACAAATGCAAATTTCGCATGTGGAAAAAGTAAGTACACCCTTGGCTCTAATAGGTGGTATTGCCCCCTTTGGCAGAAACAACCTCAAGTAGGTGTTTCTTATAACTGTCTACCAGTCTCTGACATAGACTAGGAGAAATTTTTGCCCACTCCTCCATGCAGAATTCTTTCAGCTGTGCGATGTTGGAGGGGTTTCTTGCATGCACAGCTCGTTTCAAATCCCCCCCACAACATCTCGATGGGACTTAGATCCGGGCTTTGACTTAGCCATTCCAGAACCCTCCATTTCTTTCTTTTCAGCCATTCCTTGGTGGATTTACTGGTATGTTTAGGGTCATTGTCATGTTGCAATGTCCACCTTCGGTTGAGCTTCAACTTTCCGACAGATAGCCTCACATTATACTCAAGCACCCTCTGGTACAATGAAGAATTCATTGTGGATTCTATGATGGTGAGCTGCCCAGGCCCTGATGCAGCAAAGCTGCCCCAAACCATAATATTTCCACCACCATGCTTTACAGTTGGTATCAGGTTCTTGTGGTCAAATGCTGTCTTTGGTTTTCGCCAAACATGTCTTCTGGTACTGTGGCCAAATAGCTCTATCTTTGACTCATCTGTCCAGAGCACATTGTTCCAGAAGTGCTGGTCTTTGCCTAGGTGTTCATTGGCAAACTTTAGTCTTGCCCTGATGTTCTTTCTGGACAGCAAAGGTTTCGTCCTGGCACACCTCCCATGTAGATCAAATTTGTGCAGCCTCTTTCTAATGGTAGACTCGTGCACTTTGACATCAACAGTGGCAAGAGCTACATGTAGGTCCGGTGATGACATTCTGGGGTTCCTAGAGACTTCTTTCAGCATCTTGCGGTCTGGTCTCGGGCTGAACTTGCTGGGGCGGCCTGGCCTGAACAAGTTGCCAGTTGTTTGGGAATCTTCTCCACTTGTAGATGATCTTCCGGACAGTCGAATGATTGATTTCAAATTGTTTGGAGATCTTTTTAAATCCCTTCCCAGACTCGTAGGCATCTATAACCTTTTTTCTGAAGGCCTCGGAGAGCTCTTTTGATCTAGGCATGGTGACGCCGCACACTTCAACAACAAAGAGCAAACCAAACTAAATGTCTGAGGTTTAAATAAGACAGGTTCCTCCAAGGACCTCTCTAACGATGTTGTAATCATTTCCACCTGAGCTGGTGCACCTGATTCTAATTTTAGGTATTTGAAGTAGTGATAAATGTAGGGGTGTACTTACTTTTTCCACATGTGAAATTTTCGTTTATGTTTATTTAAATTATACAATGGACTACAAAATGTAAATGTTTCATGATATTTGTTATATTATATCACCTTTATCTATCAATATTGTTGAAATGAAGATCAAATAGCTGTATGCTGAAATATGTTGAAAAAGTCAAAACTTTACATGGGGTGTACTTACTTTTTCACAAGACTACTACTTTTGCATTTTTGATTAATTTTCTGAAATTTGTGGAATTAATTTTTCACTTGGAAGTTGTGGGTTACGATATGTAAATAAAAGTGGAAAAAGTCTATTTTAATTCCAAATTTCTCCACAGACTGGCCTGGTCCACCGGCCCTCGGAGTGGACCAGCACACCGGGCATTAGCCCGAACTGCCCTATAGTGAGTCCTGGAGCATGGCTTCACTGACCCAATATGCAAATCCTGTTCAAATTTCAAATAAATCAGATGAAAAGTGATGATTTTGTGACCTTGACATTTTAACCTAAAAAAAACACCTCGCTTTTGACTCGCGCTACCGGGTGGTTAGATTTTGTGAAGATCGGTGTAGAATTGTGACCTGTAGTTGTTTGACAAACAGACAGACATAAAAACAGACTCGACCAACCACTGTGCTTTTTATTTTGTATACATGGTGGAAGAGCTAGCACACTGAACGTATAAAGACTTAACAGACAAATACAGGACACAAAACACCTGTATGGAGAAGGAAACTCCAAGGAGGAAAAACTAGAAAATTAGGAGGGATTTGGGTGGAGATAATAAGGATAAACAAGCGTTACGCCTAGGTCCCCCATCGGTGAAGTGATGTGAGTTGACAAAGTGGAAGACGGAGAAAACATGCTATGATATGATATTTCGCTCACAAGGTTCAGACATACATGGAGGTGGCCATCTTGGATTTTGACGTGGCGACCAAATTTTCAATGGCGTTCTTCCTTATGCCGAGATACACCCACACACCAGATTAGAAGTTGGTACTTCGCTTATTTTTCAAGATATTCCGCTCACAAGGTTCAGACATACATGGCGGCGGCCATCTTGGATTTTGACGTGGCGACCCAATTTTCAATAGCCTTCTTCATTGTGCCTAGATACACCCAAACACCAGATTAGAAGTTGGTACTTTGCTTATTTTTTCAAGACATTTCACTCATAAAGTTCAGACATATATATGGTGGCGGCCATCTTGGATTTTGACGTGGCGACCCAATTTACAATAGCGTTCTTCCTTATGCCGAGATACACCCACACACCAAATTAGAAGTTGGTACTTCGCTTATTTTTCAAGATATTCATCTCACAAGGCTCAGACATACATGGCGGCGGCCATCTTGGATTTTGACGTGGCGACCCAATTTTAAACAGCCTTCTTGCTTGTGCCTAGATACACCCACACACCAGATCAGAAGTTGGTACTTCGCTTATTTTTCAAGATATTTCGCTCACAAGGTTCAGACATATATATGGTGGCGGCCATCTTGGATTGTGACGTGGCGACCCAATTTTCAATAGCCTTCTTCCTTATGCCGAGATACACCCACACACCAAATTAGAAGTTGGTACTTCGCTTATTTTTCAAGATATTCATCTCACAAGGTTCAGACATACATGGCGGCGGCCATCTTGGATTTTGACGTGGCGACCCAATTTTAAACAGCGTTCTTCCTTGTGCCTTGATACACCCAAACACCAGATTAGAAGTTGGTACTTCTAGTCAGGTTCACTGTGTATTTTCGTTGGTTTTTCTTGGAGATTTGCAAAACTATACTTTTTTGGAAACTTTATAGTATAACCAATCGGAAAAGTGATGTTTTCATTTGCATGGAAGGTTCCATGGCGGCCATCTTGGATTTTCAAAATGGCCGCGCTAAAAATTGATATTTCTCAATATCTTGGCTTCTAGATGACCTAGGGTCTTGATTTTAACAGCTAAACCTACATTTTCTGGGGCAAGAAATCCAATCGTACCAAGTAAAATAAGCTAAAATAATCATAGAGCCAAATATTATGTTGACGAATGTTTTATTCTGTAGTACAAAGAAGATAACCTGCATGGAGAGTTGTGAATTTCAGGAATAGGTATCCTCAAGCATTAATTTTAGGGCAACCTCTTGGATGCTATGTACCTGGACTTCAGCTAAAAATCAGCTTGAATATCATGGCGTAGGAGAACACATCAGATCAAGTATTTATATAGGGACTAATCGATTACAGCGTCTCTGACAATAAACACGTTTACACATCGTCATCACTCTCATCAGACATCACATCGTGGGAGTCCTCATCGTTCTGGCACTGGGTGCTGCACTGACAGAGGTCTGTGTATGTTAAGTTCTTTGATCTGCAAGAACATCTGGAAGATGAACAGTCTGCCTTGCATTGACATCTAACCATCTCGATGATGGCCTTGGGGGCTGGGAGGACCTCAGTTGTGGTGGGCTTGACCTGACCATCTGTGTCCTTGTAGAAGCCACTTTTCAGTGGATCCAGGAACTCCTGCTCAGGGATACTTGCCTGACCCCATACTCTGGCCTGGATGTGGACTCTGAGGATGTGCTGCTTGAGAGCCCCAAGGGTAGGAGGAAGTTTGTCACTTTCTGCCATGTGCTTAGAGAAGAGATGCCATCGTAGCTCTGGGATCGCCTCGATGTGAATGCCCTTTGGTGAGTATGCAGCACATACAAATGTAGATAATGTAGAGAGCATATCTTGTCACCTCAGTGGCATCTTCTAGCATCTGCAGAGCCTTGATGACATTTGATGTAGACTTGCAGCCATGTTGCCTTGCCTATTCTAGAGAATCTCCCAGTATTGTCTGCCCCCGTGAATGCATGGAAGGCGGGCAAAGCCTTCGCTCTTTCGGGACCTAGAGCTGTCCATATTGGCTCTACTTGGACAACTCCAGATGTCATCGAAATTGATGTGTTTCTCAGCAAGAGGTCATAATTTGCTATGACCAGCACTAGTACGTCTGTGTCTGGAGAGAAGAACATCAACTCTGCATCACGTGGGTTCCGATGTGATGCCAGCACTGCCTGTTGGATCATCAGTGTGTCTGCTTCTTCGTGCACTGTGCATTGAGAAGACCCATCAGCATTTTGCTTCGTGTATCATGGTGCACAGTCAGTGCCAGTCCCAGAACTTGGGGGTTTTCTCTTGCATGTTGTGGCCTGAATGTTGCAGAATCACTGCTTGGATTGTACTTCACCTGTCTGGTGGACTTGAATCCATACATGATGTTTTGGCTCAATGTGAGTGCCGTTCTGTCAACAACACTGGTCTTCGCTTCGGTCTCCAGCTCATCCATGGGCCCCACCATGATCCAGCGGATCATGGTGTATAGTTCAGCTGGAACATCATCGATGTTGCTAGACACTGGTATGGCACATTCTGGCTTGTCCTTCTTTGTGAAGTCTGCAATGCTCTTGCGTATCGCATGTGCTGATTTGTAGATGGCCTTCATGTTCTTCACGTCATCCTCTTCACTTGTGATAGCAGCATGGACCATGTCTTCCTCACATGCGTCTGGAGAGTAGAGGACGGCTGATTTCCTTCGATTCTTCTGTAGAACAGACTTAACGGTGGGCAGCTCAGTGAGGATCATTTCCTTCAGCCAGCGTCTAGTGAATGCAGGGTAATGGTGGTCAAGGCCTTCTGCACCAAGCATGTTGACATAGGTGGTTTCAATATCGTCCATTGAGAGGTAAGCTTGGTTTTGAGTTTGAAAATCGATGAGGTTGATCAGCTCAATCAGACTTGCCCTTTGCAGCAAGTGCTCTTTGTCTGTACTTCTGGTAGTTTCATCTCGCACAACGTGGAACACATGTCTTGTCCAACATGGCTTGTGGTACCTCACGTCTATTGCGTGTGCATCAGTGGGTGAGATAGATGTGTTCAGCCTTGTTTTCAATGATGCATCGTCAGACATCTCCACAGCTTTTCTCAGTTGTTTACCAGCATTTTCAGTCCGAACTGTGAACAACTGCTGGTCATCATCCGTCTGACAGAAGAAGCACTGGTCCTTATCCAGTGGCACAGTGCAGGACCGTGTAAACGGCAATGAACATAATGAAGAACCAGAAGTTGGTGGACCTTTTTTTTTTTTTTTTTTTGTATACTGAATCGAGGCTCGTGAAAGCTGACATTTACTTCACAAACAAATCAACCAGACAAACAAAATATATAAAAAGAGGGAGCGGAAGACAAGAGAATGGGAAGCACACAAACACTTGAGAGCACACAACATTTGAGAGCAGGGAGATGTGTGGGAGGGAGAGGGCTTGGGGGGAGGAGGCGTGGGAAGGGGTGGGGGCGTGGGGGGTGGGAGAAGTATAAAACACAAGGACACCAAGGACTTCCAGGTCAGAAGTTGGTATTTCAAAAAGTGGAATTGGGGTGAAATTATCGGGGATAGAAAAGATCAAGGTTTTGGATGGGGGAAGATAAGAGATGGTGGTGAACAGCTGTTTTAAAGACCTGGAGGGTGGAGTGGGATTGAAGAGAGTGAGGGAGTTTGTTCCAGAGGCGGGAGAAAAGAGGAATGAAGGAGCGAAGGTGAGCAGAGAGTCTTGATTTTGGCAGTTTAACCATAAGAGGGTTGCAGGCAGATCTTGTGCGACCTGTAGGAATATTAGTGTGCATCAGCACTAATGACTGACTGCACACCTGACTGCACACCAAACAGCACACCTGACTCATCCATCTCTGTGCTTCCTCTCTTCTGGCCACGTTTCTTTGGAATATATGACCCATTAGACAGTTCATGATCTCTGCGGTCCCTTGCACGTTGTATCAGTTCTGTGTTTGTTGCACTGGCGTAGCAAGTGCGGTGCCAAACAGCCTTCTCTTGGCACAGTGTTTCTTTTGTGCTGTCTTTCAGTCGTATTTGCACTTGAACAAAGTTGCCATCTTTCAAGCTGGCTCTCTCTCTTATCACCCCCAAGAGATGATTGTAGGAGTCTATTCTGGGGTGTAATACCAAGGCTCCTTTCCCAGTATCACCAGACTGGCACAGCAAGCATAGCTCCCAGTTCATGGATTCCTCACACACGTGTTGACCAAGCTCACATACCTCACTCATGATGGATTAGGACCTGCAAATACACAAAATCAAAACTACAGCTAGAAGGGTCATATGCAAATTAGAAGAGTCGCGAAATTCTTCCACGAGAATCTAAATGGATTCTCGCGCAGTGTCGCGAACTTCTAGGCCTGGTACCAGATATTCTGCCACTTGTTTCATTGATTTATTTGCTAGCTGTACCATTACATGGGTCTCAACAAATGTATATATTCATTACTGTGTGGGAGCATGAACCTACGCCAAAGACCAATGTCAGGCATAGGACCACGTGGCTAAACTTGTGACAATCCAAAATGCCACAATTATTGACAATGGGCAAAACATACAGTACTCTGGTCCTCGCTGGACCAGTTGCAACGGTAGTTGTCACTACACTCACTAGGTGGCACTGCAATCACATTACTGCACATCTTATGATTAGTGTGGAGTTTATAATAGGACCAGGCATTATAATAGTGATGTAACAAGTGTAATGGTCTAATGGACAGTGGAAACACGATACATGTATATCAAACTATGGAAAAAATAGTAGGACAAAAGGCATAACTGACCGTAACTGGTCTAGGGATGGGTATATGCCATTTTACTTGGTACGATTGGATTCCTTGCCCCTGAAAATGTAGGTTTAGCTGTTAAAATCAAGACCCTAGGTATTCTAGAAGCCGAGCTATTGAGAAATATCAATTTTTAGCGCGGCCATTTTGAAAATCCAAGATGGCGGCCATGGAACCTTCCGTGCAAATGAAAACATCACTTTTCCGATTAGTTGTACAATAAACTTTCCAGAAATGTATAGTTTTGCAAATCTCCAAAGAAAACCAACGAACTTAACAATCTGAACATAGTGAACCTGACTATTCGCTTATTTTTCGAGATATTTCGCTCACAAGGTTCAGACATATATATGGTGGCGGCCATCTTGGATTTTGACGTGGCGACCCAATTTTCAATAGCGTTTTTCCTTATGCCGAGATACACCCACACACCAAATTAGAAGTTGGTACTTCACTTATTTTTCAAGATATTCATCTCAAGGTTCAGACATACATGGCATCAGACATACATGGCGGCGGCCATCTTGGATTTTGACGTGGGTTGCACCCACACACCAAATTCGAAAGCGGTCCTTCGCTTACGCACACCCGCACACACGCACGCAAACACGCACAGACGGACGGACTGACACACGGACGGAGGGGAAAACCATAGTCCCCCTTTCGCTCCGCTGTGCGACGGGGGACAAAAAAGATCATGGTTTTGGATTGGAGAAGATCTGAGATGGTGGTGAACAGCTGTCTTGAAGAACTGGAGGGAAAATGAGATTGAAGAAAATTTGGAAGTTGATTCCACGGGTGAGAAAAAGGACGAACAAATGAGTGGAGGTAAGCAGTGATCCTGAATTTAGATATTTTTTTACCAGAAGGGGGTTTATGGTGGACCGTGTGCCTTGCAGAAACCTGGGATGGAGGGAGGGTGGAGAGGGGAGGGGGGTTTGGGAGGAGTGGCGGAAGTTAGGGAGAGGGGTGGGAGATAAAGCACGGAAAGGGCAGAGGGTGCAAGACCAGAAAAGAGGCGGTCGAAGACCGAGAGACCACCATCCTATCTGTGATGGTGAAGTGACATAGACTCAGCTTCATCCCAGGAGATTCCAATAATCTTGAAGGCCTTGGTTTCCACAGTGTCAAGCTGAGCAAGATGTGAGGCAGGATCATCAGCCTATAGGGGAGAGCAGTACTCCATCAAGCTGTGGATGAAGGCCTTGTAGGTGGATAGGAGTTCAAGTGCGTCAACGAAGGACTTTGTAAGACGGAGGATGCCCAGACGGTGGCTAGCTTTGGAGGCCAACGTTGAAATGTAGTTTGCCCAAGAAAGATTGTGGCTGAAAGTGAGACCCAGGAATTTTAGACACTGAGCCTCCTCAAGAGTATTGTTAAGAAATTAGATATGAGGGGGCTCTATTTCTCCATATTTCTCGCACCGACAAGACCAACCTTTATTACCGGGTGCCGCAATCTTTAAAATGCTGTGCATTGTGGTATATCTTATGTAACATTGAATGTACATTTTTGGTTATGAATAACAATTATTTTGATAGAATTAAAATTGTTCAGTTACAATACATTGTTTGCTTTTAAAATCTTTCATCTAAACTTTAAAAAATAGACACTGCCATGGCAGCAAAAACTAGAACGGCACTCTTCGACGTCACCTGATATGCCTCCACCCACATTATTAAATCTTTACAATACCTGCACCAAATTCGATTTAAATCCATTCAGCTGTTCTCAAGTTATCACATTTCTACCTGACATGACCTCTGACCTTTAGCCTCTTCACCTCAAAATTTCATCAGTTGATGTTTACATCATTATACATACCTGTACCAAGTTTGAATTAGATCACTTCAGCCATACTCAAGTTATAGACATATTACAGACTTTGACCGTTGACCTCTTGACCCCAAAATCTAATCAGTTCATCTTAACATCATTCTACATAACTGTACCAAATTTGGTCAGAATCCCATCACTGGTTCACAAGTTACCACGGTACCAGGATTTTTACCTAACATGACCTCTGACCTTTGGCATTTGACCTCGTGACCCCAAAAATTTAATCAGTTCATCTTTATCTCGTCATACATACATGCACCAAGTTTGACTAAAAACCCTAGAGCCATTCTCAAGTTATCGCGGTAACGAAAACCTATCACGGACGGACGGACAAACTGAAAACAATGCGTCAGGCGACTTCGACGGCGGAGGCATAAAAAGGCTTGGGGATTAACACGTGCATTGCAGCACAATCGATTGGTTGAGAATTACTTCAAGTCTCCAGTGAGCCATTAGCTTATGAGTGACGAACAAGCTTTTTTTTTTTTTTTTTTTTTTTTGTATACAAGATCTTACAGTGCTAATCTGATCGATATATAGTAACATATCACTCAGTAAGAGTTAGGTACCTTCCACATGCCAGGTCGTTCGTCATACTGTTTTTCATCGTTAGAAGTCATCCATTATGCTGATATTAAACACCATCCAAAATGGCTCTGTCATGGATTGGCAAAAACCTGCTTTTGAGTTAACTAAATTTCCAGTCCTGAGCTGGAGTTTATTTTTGGGTTGCGAGTTATACATACAAACTGGTATATTCCTGAGAATTTTATCCTGAGAATATACACGGTAGTGGATTATACACCAGTGATTACGGTGTTTATGCAAAGTCAGGAAAGTCTACACTAATCTTCGATAAAATAATATTTTTTGCCCCAATGAAAAGAAATGATAGCTTTCTGTATAAGGAAGTGATGGTTCTCTTCAATCTTTTGTGGTATATAATACCCATTCCTCAATTGCAAGTTTGTCCTTCGCCCACAAAAGTTTCCTGAACTGCCTCCACTTAGTGTAATTTTCCAGGAACGAGGCCTGAACGATCGAAAAAAACAGATCGGCAGATGTGTTAGAACAATACAATTTAGTTTATGTTGGACTAGGAGTGTGACAACAATACCTAATTTTTGACATGGTGTCTATCTCTCACATCATCACGTGCAGTCATGTCACGTACTCAGACACAAAATATTCCTTAATGAAAACGTAGTAAAGGTAAACACCATTAAGTTTGCTTTAATCTTCTGCCAAGTTAATGGAGATGTGTAACTTTCTTCTGGTTCTAGCATGGAGGAGTTCAAAACTTCAAGAAGAGTCTGTGATGCAACTATTATTCCATAATTTCCTGGAAGCCGGGTTGGTTTACCAACCTTTTCACCTCAAAGCTGAGGAGTTTTCAAAGGCCATCCATGAAAATGAAATTTGTCGAACACCGTGTGATTGTTTGCATGGCTAGCACGTTAGTGAACGCCCTCATTATCACAGAATTAGGGCCAACAGAATGGTGTAGACCTAGAGGTACGCACAAGCACTTCTAAGCTGTCTAGCTTGAGTTTGAATCCCAACCCAGTTAGAAACTGTCATCCCAGTGTTTCACAGGCAGGGTGATTCATCAATGTGGGTGCCGGGTGCCGTCCCTCGGATGGACATGAAATGGGCGTCCCATTTGCCAGCATTTGTTGGTGGATGTTAAATATCCCATGGTGTCCTTCGTGAAGAGTAGGCAAACTACCGCCAGCACCACAGCAAAAGTCCAAATTCCTACCCTACCATGACCAGCAGACGAGATTGCATCAACAGCACAGACATGCCCTCAACCAATTATCCTACCATGCAGCCTTCTGCTGTACACGAATGAAGAAGAAGAATCAGATTTGCATAGCTTAGTTGACAATATAATGCATTCAATCATGAGGTTAAACAGTACAACCAAGATTTGCAAGTGGAAACACTGACAGCACCTTTAAGGAGGAAACGATGAGTTGTGAGAAGAAGCTGATGAGAGATGCGCAGTTTTGGGGGCGGTTGAAGGCCCAGAGTCGCTGGGAAAATTGGAGGAAGGGGCATGGAAACAGTCTCTGTCCACTCCTGTTCTTTTCTTTTTCCTCGCTTGTCCACTGCCAGAGTGAAGGCACATATTGAGGTAAATAAAGATTTGAGCTTGCATCGCGCAAGCTTTTTTATTTTGTTAGTTGTGACACAGCTACAGCATGTAAAACAGTTTCACAACAATTGATTTGAAGACATGTTTAAAAGGATTGGATCACAGCATTATGAGCAAGTCATAAAATCCAAAGAGGTCACTACAAGAAAAGGACTATATATCAGAGCATCCAAGCAACATAGGTGTGAGAAACACTGGGATGCACACTGCTGTTCTACCTTTGCATTTATGCAGGCATTTCTGCTCTCTGAAATTATGATGCATTAGCACGTGGTCTGCTATTTGAACATGAAGAAATACTTTTGCTGGTGAAGGCTCGTATCGATGGACAGGCAGAACAATTGACGGAATAATGAGGACATTGTTCGAAGTATGTTAACCACCGTGGGAAGCAAGGAGACTGATGTTTGAGGGGTTAAACCTTCGTCGGAGCAAAGGAGGGCAACACCCTTTCTATCATTCACAAGGAGGAATTGTCTCAGTATATGGTCATCTTCAAAGGATGTACAGAGGTCTATGATGGCCCACAGGGTTATGCAGCAACAAAACTGCCCATCATGTCCTTTGATTAAGGGTGTGTATTTATATATATATATATATATATATATACACAAAGTGCATTCAGAAAGTAATCAGACCCCTTCACTTTTTTCACATTTTGTTATGTTGCGGCCTTATGCTGAAATCGTATAAATTCATTTTTTCCTCATCAATCCACACTCAATACCCCATAATGACAAAGAGAAAACAGGATTTTAGAAAGTTTTGCAAATATTTTAAAAAGAAAAAACTGAAATATCACATTGACATAAGTATTCATACCCTTTGCTATGACACTTGAAATTTAGCTCAGGTGCCTCCCATTTCTCTTGATCATCTTTGAGATGATTCTACACCTTGATTGGAGTCCACCTGTGGTAAATTCAATCGATTGGACATGATTTGGAAAGGCACACACCTGTCTATATAAGGTCTCACAGCTGACAATGCATATCAGAGCAAAAACCAACCTTGAGGTCGAAGGAACTGCCTGCAGAGCTCAGAGACAGGATTGTGTCGAGGCACAGATCTGGGGAAGCCTACACAAAAAAATTTCTGCTGCATTGAAGGTTCCCAAGAGCACAGTGGCCTCCATAATTCTTAAATGGAAGAAGTTTAGAACAACCAGGACTCTTCCTAGAGCTGGCCGCCCGGCCAAACTGAGCAATCGGGGGAGAAGGGCCTTGGTAAGAGAGGTGACCAAGAACCCGATGGTCACTGTGGCTCAGCCCCAGAGATCCTGTGTGGAGATGGGAGAAACTTCCAGAAGGACAACCATCACTGCAACACTACATTTTTGATGAACCCACTCAGCGCACATTGTACATTGAATGGAGTTCACTCCGACACCCTTCCTGTACACAGCACACGGCCACTTCCCAGTTCTTTCCACCTCACCACATGCTTTACCACTTGCCATCACCTACGTCTTTCCGATATTCACCCTCAGACCTTTTGCCTCCATACATTCCTTCCACTTGTTCATGTTCTCCTTCCGTCCATCAAGTCTCTCCCCAATCAACACCAGATCATCTGCATACAACAACTCCCACGGTAAACCCTCCTTTACATTCCGAGCCAGCACCTCCATCACAGCTACAAATAGTAGTCGACTTAGTACCGACCCCTGATGCACTCCCACCTTCACCTCAAACTCACCACTGTTCCCATCCTTCATCCTTACAGCTGTGCGTGCTCTCTCGTACATTGCCATCACTACTCTGATCAACCATTCCTCCACTCCTAACTTCCTCAATGCCCATGTCACTACTTCACGTGAAACCCTATCGAATGCTTTCTCCAGATCAACAAACCCAAGAAACAACTTCTTCCTCTTCTCCATGTACTTCTCCTGCAACTGCCTCACAGTAAAGAGCGCGTCTGTCATTCCTCTTCCTGGCATAAATCCAAACTGCATTTCGACGATCTTCACTTTCATCCTTATCCTCCTCTCCAACACCCTTTCCAATACCTTCATTCCATGCTCCAATAACTTTATCGCTCGATACGAGCCACAGTCAAGAGGGTCACCTTTCCCCTTGTATGGAGGGACGAGGGTACTCAGTTCCCAATCCACTGGAATGCGGCCCTCTTTCACCACTAGATTACAGATCTCTGTCATTCTCATCACACCCCAACTTCCCACTGCCTTCAACATATCTCCCACAACTCCCGTCGGCCCTCCCGCTTTTCTACTCTTCATTGCATTTATTGCTTCCTCAACTTCCTTCTCAGTTATCTTCTCTGCCGGTCCTAAAACTGGGTTACTCTCTATTTTGCTATCCCATTCATTCTCTGCATTCAACAGCATTTCCATATATCTCTTCCATCTTCCTTTAATTCCATCTGGGTCCACAACGATTTGTCCCACTTCATCCTTCAAGCAACTCACCCCCATCACATCACACCTCTTTCGCTATCTGCTTTGCAATCCTGAATACCGCTCTCTGACCCTCTTCCAAATCCAAGCGTTCTCTGAACATTTTCCTATATGCCTCCTGTGCTTTTGCTACCTCTTTCTTTGCAGCCTTCTTCGCTGCCTTATGACGTTCATTCTCTGCCTCTTCTGCCCCCGTACCCTCCGCTTTCTGCCACTCCTTGAACTTCTTCCTCTTCTCGTCAATCCTCTTTCCAACTTCATCACCCCACCACCATGTTTCCGAGTGCCTCGGTGGTCCTTTTGTCCATCCACATATCTCACCAACAGCTCCCAACAGACTATCTTTCATTGACATCCAACCACTTTCAAGCTCAACCACATCATCCTCTGCCATACTCAGCCTCTCTTTTAATGCCTCCCTCACTGTCTTCTCTTTCAACCCTCATGTCTGGTCCTGGTTATTGTCTCCCCTCGTTCGACAAGCCTGAATCCAAGCCTGGTGGTGGAGTTGCAGTTTACATCTAGAACTCCATTTCTCTCTGTCTGTGCACTGTTCTTACCCCTCCAAACCCACAGGAATACCTTTGGCTGTGCTTTCCCCTCTGCTCCAACGTCTTCTCTGTCTTTGTGTTGTACCATACTCCTAAATGTGATGCCTCCATTTACATACCTCTCTCAGCTGATGTAGACAATCCCAACGTTCTCTTACTCATTATGTGGTGGTTTGAATTGTCAACATGTCAATTGGCTGGGTGTTGGTACCTCTCTTACCAACAATGGCAGTGCAGCAAAGTATTTATGTGACTCCATGGGCTTAACTAGATCTGTGAACTCTCTGACCTGGATTTCTGCCAATGGCAAATCCTCCTTATGGACTTGGTAATAACCAACTTTTCTGCTAATGTCCCCTGTTCTTCCACTCCTCCAATTGTTTTGTCTGATGGTGAGAGTCAACATCTGGCAATCTCAAGATTGAACTTTCAAACTAGTTTCTTTCCTCTAAAACATGGTGGTGCCTTGTACAGGCTGTCTCTGGAGTAATCCCCCCCCCCCCCCCCCCACACCTTCACTCACTTCAAATGGCACTACAGCTGACTTTGCTTGTGAGAGGGCCGGATGCCTCAATTCTAAGGTTACTTCCAAATCTCGTGTCTCCAACCCGTTGCTCTCTTTACCCACCCTACCCAGTTGTATCAACTGCTCCTGGACTCTGTGTCTTCTCCCTTGGACATGCAGCTTCTGCTCTCCCAACAATGATCCTATCATCTCCTCTCCCTTTCAAGACTGGAGTGCCCCAAAACAGTGTCTTGGGCAGAGTCCTGTTCCTAATCTTTTTCAACAATTTTTTAAACTCTGGAAATCCTCTACCTCTTTGGCGATGACTTGACCATCTGCCATAACATCCCTCATCCTTCAGAAAGGCAGGCTACAACCTCTTCCCTCTTCAGACCTTGATAGAATCACCAGCTGGTCAACACTTGGAATATGTCTTTCAATACTGACAAACCTCACACTCACTCTGTCTATCCTGAAGGACCGTCTGGTAAACCCTTCCATCTACTTCCTTGACAAACCTCAAGAAGTTCAGTCACTGAAACTTTTGGTCCTCAGTATCAGCCATGATCTTCCTTGGGAAAATCACATATCTAAGTTGACTTCCAAAGTTAGTCGCCGACTGGTCATCCTCCATCGTGCGAAGTCTTTCCTGGGAACATCTGAACTTTTATCCACCTACAAAGCCTTCACCCACAGCTTGATGGAGGACTTTGCACCATTGTGCAAGCTTGATTAGCCTAATGGCCTCCTCCTGCATTGAAGTTCCTTGTAAGGGAACTCATATTTATTTCCATTGGCATTATGTTGCCATTTGCTCCAGCTCATGCACAACAGCTGTGGGATTCCCCCTTGACCGAATATTTACAGGCCTGCTTTTCTGATGTTGCATTTCACACAAGTTGCAACATGTCGCAAGGAACCAAGCTATTTCTCCAAGAGCACAATGATCTTGAATTGCTGAAAACCACTTGATAAAGCATGTGCATATCCTCTTACCATGATGGTGTGTTATTCAACCAAATGAGAAGGAAAGTAATTAGCTAACCAATAAATATTTTTTATTACCTTCTGCTGTAGTTCCATGTTCATTGATCAGTTCAGCCTTTGGTTCTATTTTGAAAGACAAGTCTAAGCATTATGTGACAAATATTTTTATATTCTTACCAACAGCTTGAGTCTCACTGAGCACCTCGGTGCGGATTATCTCCTCCACTACATCCTCCAGCGTTACGATCCCCAACACCTCGTAAAATGGATCTCCTTCGCCCTCGCTGTTAACCCTCTGCACCACAGCCAGCTGTGAACGACCTGAAAACACAATTCTCCACTGACTTTCATACGAGAAAACCCTTTTCTGCAATGTCCATGATCATTCTCAAATCCCACATATACGAAAGTGTCAATCAGCATACATTTGTTTACCCATTACTTTATGCTGCTGCCACATCAAATGCAAATGAATCCTGCCTGACCCCCATCTCTTCTGTCCCCCACCCCCAGTCCAATGTGATATCCACAGCCACACCCACATTCTCAATCTCAATAGCCACAACCCACCCTCCCCCCCCCCCCCCCCCCCCTCCAGTGTCATCCGATCTCATACCTCGCTTGAATTCATCCAGCATGGCATCTAGGCGAGTATCGGAGAAGACAAAGTGGAGTGAACGGCCATAGAACCTGGTGAAGCTACGCAATGGAGTGCAGTCTGCAGGGTCCAAACACTCAAGGTCGCACACGCAGAGAAGCTCCACCACATTACCTCTCTCTTCCTCATAGACAGGAACACGGGAATAGCCACTCCGCATGACTTCAGACATGGTCTGCACACACCAGCCAGCTGTGACCAATATTAAGCTTCTTAAGCCACCACCATCAGCAGCAGACCACCACCCTAAACCAACACCATTGACTGGCAGCCACTACAGGCTAACATCAAAATCGGTGTTCTCAAAAAGCTTGTAGCCAGTGACTTATATACACCTACCGAATAAGGAATTGTGAGCTGTCTCGGCTGAAGTTAAAGAAAGAAAAACTAGACATAATTTGACATCACGATGTTGACTGATATGCCCCCGCCAACATCAAGTCTTTGCTTACTCTTACTTTGACCTAAAACCTCAAAACCATTTGACCTCAATATCTAATCTGTACATATCATGGTACATGTACTTAGTTTTGTTAAAATCCCATATTCAATGGTATCATAACAGGAGTTTTAATGTGACCTCTGACCCTTGATCTTTTAGTAACAAATCATCTATCATAGATGGATGCACTGATGGGGGTTTATACATACTTCTAACAAAGTTTGATTTAAATCCCTTCTCAAGTATCAAATTTTTACCTAACATGACCTCTGACCTCTTGACTCCATAATCTAATCAGTTTATCT
This sequence comes from Myxine glutinosa, assembly GCF_964187855.1. Taxonomy (NCBI): domain Eukaryota; kingdom Metazoa; phylum Chordata; class Myxini; order Myxiniformes; family Myxinidae; genus Myxine; species Myxine glutinosa. The sequence goes on from NC_136261.1 coordinate 280,659,783, forward strand.
TTACATCATTATAAACACTTTTACCAAGTTTGGCTTAGATCCCTACAGTCGTTCTTAAGTTATTGCGGTAACGAAAACCTATCACGGATGCACGGACAGCCTGAAAACATAATGCCTCCAGCGACTTCGTCAGTTGAGATTTTACCTTTTGCTTGGATGTTTTTTAAAAATCAACTGTGAACTAGATGTGTTTTTTTTTTTTCTGTTAAAACTTTTAAACATGCTTTTGATAAGATTCTCATGATTGATCAAACTGATCGTTGGAATCCTGTCGGCATAAAAACAAGTATTTCTGGTTTTCATGTGGATCACATGCCGCTTGCATGCCATTATATCAAGTTGTCCACCAGATTGTGCAGTGCAACACTGTTCCATGCTTGTGTTACTTCTTGCTGATGCTTATGAACTTTCTGATCTTGCTGATGTTTACAAATAAAGTAACGGTAAGGTGGAGTGAACTAGACAAGAAAGTTTAGAGGAAGCTTTCACGTCAAATAAACACGAGCAAGTAGGAATGGAGATGGCAAAACATATTTTCAAGTTTGGTCAACAATTATTTACTGTCAAACAGTACTACTTATTAAAACCAAGAAAAACTGAAAGCCTAACTGTGAAATATACAAGCAATATTTTTATATTGATAAACTGCAGAGACTGATTAAATCCTCCACTTACAATCAATGAATGGATTTAAAGCAAACGAGCTAACAAGACCTTAGACTAATATAACACAAACTTTTAATCTGTTAGTAAAAGGAAAAGAGTCCGTCCGTGTGCGTGTCCGACCGTCCTTCACGCTTTATTCCAAAAGTTTCCTGTTGCCGTAGAATAATAACAAGTAAACGAAAAAACATGTTTTAGGGCTACACACTTTTACTTAAAAAAAAAAAGTTTTAAACCTATTAAAAAAAACAAAAACATTTTTTAAATTAAAATTTGATAGATGAAAATGTACCAGAAAAGAGGAGGGCCAAATTTCAGCTGTCTAGGACATATGGAACCTAGAAAACGAACGGCTCAATGATTTGAAACGGAAAAAACAAAGTTCAGATGAAGTAAAACAAGCATTCTGAGTATTGCGCTGCAATACATGTCCACTACCAAAGTTCAAAGTGCCATAACTTTGTCAAAAATGATCGAATATGCAAATTTATGCACGGTTGATGCTGGTTTTCAAACTTGATCTGAGGTATGCTGAGACATGTGTGTCACGCCTCGCCTTGTTGATAAGCCCGCAAGGTCGCTCCGTGGAGCGGCCTGCACGTATTGCACTGTGTGAATTATATAAATTATTACCAACTCACGGTCTGAGGTACTAGCGATTCAAGAGATATCCTTTTTTTTATTTTTTATTTTCGTTTAATTAACGATATCTGCCAAACCACGTGCCCTATCGCAAATTCCAAAAGGACATTTTAGTGCTGAACAGATCTGTTAAGTTTCCCCTCGATTGGATCAAAAATGAGGGAGGAGCTCGGTTTTAAAGGTTCATGCTTAAAGACGTCATAACTCTGAAACCATGTGACGCATGACGTCATGCTCGCTGACTTTTTTGTTCGTCACGGGTATGCGATCCTGCCTGAAAAGTTTGGCCTCGATCTGTTCAGCCGTTGCAGAGAAAAAGGGGTTTTCATCTTTCCACGAAAAACAATATGGCGACCGAACCACGTGACCTGTGACGTCATAATTACGATTAAAATATTCTACAGACCGAGTCCATCATATGGTGAAAATTTTATCTCAATCGGTCCTATTATTGCAGAGAAATTGGTTTTTAAAGGAAATTAAAACTTAAAATGGCACTGAGTTAAGGATCATCAGAATTATAAGAATTACCAAAGTTCAAAGTGCCATAACTTTGTTAAAAATGATCGAAACGTCGTGAAGTTCGAACTTGATCTGTAACTTATCATGAGGAAACCATGTGCCAAGTTTGAAATCATTAGCATTAAGCGTTTTAGTGGGGCGGCTTAGCCCAAATATTCAAAAGAATTGTGCATTTTGTGATACAAGCACCAAATTTGGCACAAATGTACATTAATATGTTGCGAACATTTTCAGATATTGGGCCACTTGAAATTCCGTAATTTTTTTTTTCAAATTTTTTCAAATTTCGTAATTTCAAATTTTTCGGGTGACACCGTCACAATTTCGGTCTTCGAGGCCGGCCGATAGGCAAAGTGTGACCGGAAGGGACGAGGTTCTCCTGATCACGTGGCCCTCGATCTGGGACGCGAGAGGCGTTCCATTAGTGGACGCGCCCCTCACGCCCGACTTTTGGGCGGCCCCGGCAGGCCGTTTGTTTTGACGTTCCGTGACAGGCCCCGCACCCCCACCTCCGGGCCGACCGGAAGCTTGTGCTGAGTACATCATACCTGAACAACTCAGTGAGGCAGAACACAGCAGTGCACACCAGGGTGACCCCTTCAGTGCATAAACCAATTAACCTGTCCACTGCAGGGCATATAGAAATGAAGTTATTTTCTGCATATAATAATAATATAAGTTCAGTTCTATATAACAATTTCTGTTATCACCACTACCACTACAACTACCACTACTACAAGCTTTGTCTGGAATTTTGTGGACTAACAGACAAACAGACATACAGACAAGCTGGGATCAAAACATTACCTCCTTCCACCATTGAGTGTAGAGGTAAACATCATGGAAATTATATCATGCCCTAGATTTAATTCATGCTTACCCGTGTATTTGCTTCACTGGTTCACAAGGTCTTTTGCATACATGTAATTCAGACTCTCGTCTTCATTGCTGACCACACAATGTTCGCAACATATTAATGTACATTTGTGCCAAATTTGGTGCTTGTATCACAAAATGCACAATTCTTTTGAATATTTGGGCTAAGCCGCCCCACTATATCGGCCGGCCTCGAAGACCGAAATTGTGACGGTGTCACCCGAAAAATTTGAAATTACGAAATTTGAAAAAATTTGAAAAAAAAAATTACGGAATTTCAAGTGGCCCAATATCTGAAAATGTTCGCAACATATTAATGTACATTTGTGCCAAATTTGGTGCTTGTATCACAAAATGCACAACAGGTTTGCTATGCTGCTACACTATTAGAAAAAAAGTCTGGAAAACTGTTCTTTGCGTGACAGACTGACGGACTGACAGACGGAGGGACGGCGTGCAAACCTATAGTCCCCTCCGGTGTACACCGGTAGGGGACTAATAAAAGTGTGTAAAAATAGGGGCAATACCCCTGGGCGCTCACCTGGTAGAAGAAAGCAGTATACTACACCAACTAAAGGTAATTTGAACCATATCACAGTATTTTGAACCAATTTCAATGGATGCTTCAAGACAGGGCAGCATGTAGGATCATACTAACGTAATCAAAAGACGTTAAAGAAACAAACAATAAAAACATCTATTCTTTGGGGGGCCGGGGGGGACCTCCCCCCACAGACCCTGTTAGATTCCGATTTTTCTAATGCCGTAAACAAACATTGGTACATCACGGGTGATGAAGGTTGTGGTCATGTCTCATCAAAATAGTGTTTGCAGTTTCAGAGAAGAAAGCAAATACCTATTTGATGGGGTCAAACCCCGCCCCCCCCTCAAAACCCTCTTAAACCCTGATTTTTTATGTCATGAACAAACGTTGATGCATCATTGGTGATGAAGGTTGTGGTCAAGTTTCACCGAAATCACGTGTGTAGTTTCAGAGAAGAAAGCAAATATCTATTTTGAGGGGTCAAACCTGGACCCACTTTGACCCCCTTAGACTTCGAATTTCTTAGTGCCATGAACAAACTTTGGTACATCACGAGTTATGAAGGTTGTGGTCAGGTTTCATCGAAATAGTGTGTGTAGTTTCAGAGGAAAAAACAAATTCCTATTTTGGGTGGTCAAACATGGATCCACTTTGACCCCCAGTAGACCCCTTAGACTCAGATTTTTTTTTTAATACTGTGAACAAACTTGAGTTGCAACATACCAATATCATTTGTGTCAAGTTTGGTCACAATCCCATCAGCAGTTTCGAAGAAGTTGCAAATGTTTACGGACTGACGGACAGACGACGCGCCATCCCCTTGCCTCCCCAGAACTATGTTCCAGGTCAGCTAAATATGGTACAGTTGGAAAGCGAATAATGTATTTACTTGGTTGTGGTGGTGGTTTGTGTGCAGCCACCCAGCTGCTGTTTGCATCATTGCTGTGGGCACGTCTGCCGCTGATGCAATGCCTCTCTATAACCAGTTATCTGGTACTCATTCTGCCGACCTCGGAAGGATGACAGGCTGAGTCAACCCCACCTGGCATTAATTCAACGGGATTCGAACTCAGGACCTTCAGATCCCAAGCCTGCCGCCCTAACCATTAGGCCAACACCAGGTGATATTTACTTAGTTGAAAAGCCAGTAATCGATACTTGGAACAAACGTTTATGTCCATTTAATTGTAAAAGTGAAGAAGAGAAGAGGGAGAAGCAGGATTTAGAGCTTTGATGTAGTGGGTCCAACAGTACAACAGTAGGAACCCTTTAGAATAAAGTATGACAGATACGGAGGGGGCACAAAAATTATATGTAGTAATACGTCTTGAAGCAATAAAAAACTAGAGTGAATCTGATGAATAATGTATCCACGACCAGCGTAACCATCATTATAGAAAAAAAAAAATTTTTTTTTTTTTACGAGTCACAAGGTTTGTTCATTTGTGCAAAGTTAAAGTAGATCTTTAATTGTTAAAATCATAAAGCCTGAAGAAATGCCGAAATAATGTGGTTACTGAAATTTAGCGAGGAAAAACAATTTGCTTGGCTGATTCCATTTGGACATTGAAGAAAAATAGCCAAAAAGGACAGAACTATTATCGAAACAGATCGGAGGCAGAAAATAGGTAGTTGAATTAAAAGAAAATGGAGGAAGAAGTGGAGATCTAACCTGAAAATCCAAAGTTGCATCCAGGTTGAGCATGAAGCATTGATTCAGTGGGGTCATCACCTTCTCAACCCAGGTGGCACGAAGACGTGGGCCACCACTCCGTACCCCACCTCGCTCGTCGACTCGTCCTGAGACTCCTCCGGATCCTCCAGCAACACAGGCTGCCCACACTAACTGGCAAAGCCGTCCGCACTCCAGCACTTTGCCCATTTCCTTCCTTGAGTAAAGATGAGGGGTGTGGAGGGGGAGTGAGAATCAAAGTAGTGCGAAGATAGGTGGGCGGTGATTAGACAGCTCGTGAAAAAGGATCAGAGAGACAGAGGGTTAAAGGAAGGGGAGGTGAGAAACCTAGTTAAAACTAGAACGAAGTTGATGGCACGCCATTGCAAATGCCCACAATTCCCACCTAGAGAAAAGTTGAAAGATGGCAAAAGGTTCCACAAGGAATGGCCCAATATCAAATTTTGAGTTAAAAAATATATATATAAAATCTGTTTTGATCCATGTGATCCCAAGTCCCCACCCACAAGAACCGGGGGACAAATCCAAAAAATCGTTACATATTTCATGAATCCCCCAATGTTGATTGCTTACACAAATATTTGTTTAAGAATGTTTTTAAAATGTGCACGTAAGTGCATTTTTTGGTATTTGACATTTCTACCCCTATGCAGGGGGCCAGGCGGAAAGGGGACCAAAAATGATACTGTTCCTGCATGTTCTTGACATGTGGTGGTGATCATAACTACCCAGTTTGATGAATCTCTGCACAACCGTTTAGGAGGATATAGCATGATAGCCAGACAGGACAGACAAACCTGATTACAATATCCCCGGTTTTTTTTAGGCATGGGGATAATAACAATAAAACATTGATCCTTCCTCGCCACAAATTAATTATTTTCAATTTATACTGTAGATCACAAATCGCTTTCTTGGCACTTTGAAAAGCCTTCCGTTTGGCAGTACGTAATACAAAATATTACACCATTTGTAATGTAATGGCAGAAGCATTTGCCGCTCGTGTTCTCAGCCTTGGGGAATATCCAGATTCAGACAAAATCGCGGTTCGTAGGAAACTTAGAGCATGCTTGGAAACGCATAGCAATTGTTGAAAATAATCTTCTCATGTCCTTTTCTCAAGACTGCGCAGGGCGAGGTGTTCCATGAACTCTCGTGTTGGCTCCGCCACACGAGCTGGACGGGGGTTATGTTTACACGCTGCTTGTCTGTCCGTGAGCAGGATATCTCAAAAATGTTGTCGACGGATTCGGATGAAACTTGGCGGACAGGTTGTGTGTGTGACAAGGAAGAATCGATTCAATTTTGATGAAGTTTTTAGTGTTTTTCCTCCTTGTATATGTACACTGCTCCACACCCCCAACACCTACACACCCTAATGCAGTTTTTAAAACTGCAGCCCTTCATTATTTTGCTCCTCCCATGAGCCTAGACCCTTGTATTTAAAAAAAAAGCATAAGAAAGCTGGTGCAATATCCCTTCCCAATAACCAAATTCTCCAGAATACATTATAATACAGATACAACTATGCAAATAAATTCTGCAGGGGAAATGTCATACACACTGAATGAAGAAAATATTCTCATTTGCAGTACCAACGTTTTAGTCCGAGTCGTTCTTTTTACAAAATAAAGAATAATTTTGCAATAATAAAGGTGCAATTGGCAATAAAAAAGAACAATTTTTTGCTCTTCCCACTTTATAAAAAAAACCCACTGTTTAGAGGCCATTTTTCCCCGCAAAGCGGGGGTTGGCCTTTTCGGGGACCGTGGTTGTTGTTGTTTTTTGGTCCCCTTTTTGAAGCAATGTTTTACGGCCGGATGCCCTTCCTGCCGCCAACCCTGTTTGTCGCCTTTTTCCGATAAACAGGGAATTACCAGTGTACTGGTACTCAATTTGCCGACCTCGGAAGGATGACAGGCTGAGATCAGCCCCCCTGGCGTTAATTCAGCGATCAACCGGGATTCGAACCCAGGATCCTTGGATCCTAAGCTGGCACCCTAGCCGCTAGCCCAACACCAGGGATTAACCTTTTACCTAGCCTAGCCTAGCCCAACATTAGCATTAGCCTAGCTAGGCTATTAACCTAGCCCAACACCAACACCAGGGATCCCACTTTATAAAGAAAATTCTGATTAGAAAACAGACAAGCAAAACACTCAGATGGAGAGCAAACCCCTGGAAAATGATGTCAAGCAGCTTCCCGAGAGGTATGGAGACAGGTGAGGTGAGACAAAGAAGAATTTGACCAAGACAGCACACCTGTGCTCCCATCCGCAATCCTTGCCAAGTGCACAGCATCTGCATAACATAGCATACAAAGCATGTTTCATTCCCAATTCTACTAAATCTGAAAAGTATACAACTCCAGAAATGAACCAACAACTCCTACCTGGGGAACCAAGCCCAAGAAGATGAAGAAAACACCGGTCAGAAGTAAAGTTGACCAGCCAATATGAGCTACTTTCCCAGAGACTGCAACTCGTAATCCATCAGCCATTAAAGCTGACGCTCCTCCCCAGGCAACTGACCCAATAATAAGTGGTCCGAGAAGGGGAGCATGGTGTGGAGATGGGCGATGGATAAGTCCAATTCTTTGAGAGAAACGTCGTTCTAAAGGGGATCCCAGCTGGCACAGTACGGATAGAGACACTGGATCGAGAGCTGAGCAGACAGAGAGCACAAACGAGCAAATGCTGGCCACCAAGGTGAGAAGTACAACGAGGACAACCTGTCGGACAAAAGGGGGTGACGGTGGAAAATAAAATAAAAGAAGGTTTACGAAAAAGTTAAAGAGAGGGGCAGGGAGAAAGAGAGGGAGGGTAGGAGACGAAGCACAAAACAGATCAAGAAAGCATGACAAAAAGATAGAAAAATAAAAGGTTGAGGGCGGAGATGGATAAGAACAAGGAAGTGAACAGAAGAGGAAAACCAAGAAGAATGAGCACAAATTGAAATGGGAGAAATAAACAAGACAATGGAGTGTTTGGTTGATTTTTTGGTTAATGTAATCTACAATGACTGGTGTGTCCTTTAACTGACACATTGTACTGTATATTTTTAGAGCCAAAGTCACTCCAATGATACAATATTGTGTGGGTGCTTATTCAGTCAACTTAATTCACAGGAGAAACTAGAAGGAATTCGTTCTCGTCACACAATCAACCCGTCCACCAAGTTCCGTCCAAATCCGTCCATAACTTTTTGAGATATCCTGGTATACACATTGGGTTTGGCACGATCTCTCAATGGTGAAGAATCACTTAAAATTATATTATCCAGATCTGGATCTTCACCAAAATTGAATCAATTGTTCCTGGTCACACACCCAACCTCACCACCAAATTACGGCCAAATCCGTCCATAAGTTTTTGAGTTATCCTGCTCACAAACAGACAGATGGGGTGAAAATATAATCTCCATACACCTACGGTGGCTGAGGTAACAAATCTCAGTTGGAAGAGAGACTAAAGGAGAAGCAAACAGCACAATCATAGAGGGACGTACCAGTAACCATACTGGCAAGGCAAGGAGGCATTCGCATTGTGGGTTGGAAGCCGTGACTCGTAGCCGAGTTTGACCTGCCCACTCCCACGATCCATTGCGGTGGACACACACACCATACAGCTGGTCGGGTGATCCAGACAAATGTCCAACTGACACCTGGACAATGGCAGCAGCATTTAGCTCAGAAAGCTGGATTCTTGCACAATATAATGAGGTGCTGGTTCAATCTAAGAAATCGAGAGCACAAGCGAGAGGCAGAGAGACACCTTCACAGTGAACCAGTCCTTTTCTTTGTGCGTAATTTTTGTCGGAATAATCATGCCTCCTTGGCATGACTTTGGACTGTCCAAGGGATTGTTCAATGGGGAAAAACCCAGCCAGGTATTCACATCGTCGACTTGCTGCTGGGAATGTACAAAAAGAACATGGTGCAATTATATGTAAATATAAAAAGGTTATTGCAAATCATTTTGGAGTTTTGAAATAAAGGCATCCTTACTATAATTCTCAGAATGATGTGTGTTTGTCATGCTACCCCTCCCACAGTAGTGGCCTGATTACATCCAGACTTGCTACATGGGCTCAGCATGACCCCAATTCGCATATAGGGGTGTTTTTATCTTTGCTGGTGGTCTTGTTGTGGAAGGACGCAAATTATCTATGTAAATTTGTATCGTATAGTGCCGCCTACAGGTGGAAGAGAGTATTGAGTATTACAAGTCTCCACCCTTCACGGTACAGTATTCCTGTTCCTACGTCTTCCAGTGCAGTGAGGTGTTTTGAATTATAAACAGAAGGCATGTTTTTGCTTCATGCACGTAACCCGGATCATTTCTTTTATTTTCAGGAGTGATTGAGGCAGCTGTCACTTGCCTATACACCACCCAAATAAAAGTATGTGTCAGAAGAACGTGTTGCATGCTTGGAGCAAGATTTCCCGTAGGGTGGGTACTCTGCTAGTTTAAACAATAGATCAAAGGAAACTAGATATGTTGAGAAATAATTTCAGTTCAATATCTAATAGCAAACACATCCGGCCGTAAAACATTGCTTCAAAAAGGGGACCAAAAAAACAACAACAACCACGGTTCCCGAAAAAGGCCAACCCCCGCTTTGCGGGGAAAAATGGCCTCTAAAGGTGGTTTATCTAATAGCAAACACACAGCTCTTTGAAAGTCATATCGTAAATTACTAATATTAGAACAACCAAATATTTATTTCCTAATTGAGGGAAACCAGACTGTCATTGATTCCTTGCGATAATATTCATATCCAAAAACACATAATCACCACAAAACAAGTCGAATGCCTTGTTAAAACCCAATCCTTGTGAAGACAAGTGGTTGACATAATGATCTCAAAAATCTGTCCATTGTGACAAGAAGACGTCTTCAGAGGTTAGAGTAATCATATAACAGGAATAAGCTTGTATCAGAGGGCTGCATGACTCGTGTATGCTGCAACACATTACAATCTTCTTCTTCATTATGTTAACTTGGGGGTCAGCAGTTCATGGAGCATGTTGTTGTTGGCCCAAGTTTTTCACGAATCAGCTCACCAGGCCTGACCTCCACTAGAGCTGGTTGTCAGGAATTCAAGGTTGGTGTTGGCCTAACGGTTAAGGTGTCTGGCTTGAGATGTTAAGGTCTTTTGAGTTTGAGCTCCTGTCGTGCCGTTGAATTAACACCAGGTGGGTTGACTGAACCTGTCATCCTTCCAAGGTCGGCAAAATGAGTACCAGCTTCCTACTAACAGGGGCACTGCATTAGCGGCACAGCCACGCTTCCAGAAAATGACGTACGTACGTTTGTACGTACGTACATATGTATGTATGTACGTAGGGGCAGTAGGGGCACTGCATTAGCGGCACAGCCACGCTTCCAGAAAATGACATACATACATACACACACACACACACACACACACACACACACACACACACACACACACACACACACACACACACACACACACACACACACACACACACACACACACACACACACACACACACACATATATATATATATATATATATTAGGGTGGTCCAAAATTTTGAAGATTGGATTTTCATTTCTCCACAAGCCTGCCCCTATTCCTATTGAAGAAAGTAGTTTGTGGTGAAAATTTGAGCTTGATTGGACAATATTTAGAGGTTGCTCAAAATGTTGAGAAATTTTAATGAATAATAAGATACAGAATTTTTAGCATCATACATCAATTCATTGATATAATTATCTATTTTCAATTACTCAAATTATTTATTATTGTTATCGTTTGTTTGTGAACTAATAAATAATTATGTGCAATGTACCATTGTACAATGTACATGTATGTTCAATTGTTCATTGTTCAATGTTCATTCATATAGTCAAATTAAGATTAAAAACAAAACAGTAGATTAAACATTCATGTATTAATTTGACAATAAATCATTTATCGGAAAAAATAAATCATCCATCAGAAAATGTAAAATATCTATCAGAGACGATAAAACAAATCTATCAGAACAATTAAAACAAAGTAAACATCAGAATACACATAATTCGAATGATTTTACGTAACATTGTTTTCAGAAACTTGTGTTTCAAAACATTGCCTACTTCTTTGACGAGATGGCTTTGGTTGACACTGGAAAGTTTTCACGATGAAGTTTCACAACTCTCAACACAAATTGCTTCTGCTCTTCATTCTTGGTCAGTGTCATGGAAAGTTTGGATGAGAGCAACACCTTGCTCAGCAGTCATTGATAACCTTCATGCTGCGTATCTTCTTCTCAAGCTCTTGGTATGAGTTGTCTGTGTTCCAGAGGTGTGGCTCCTTTTCCAGAAAACTCAGTGATACTTCTTTGTCAGAATCTGAGATGACAACACCAAATAATTCAAGAGATCGACTTGCGATGTAGGTGTCCACTGAGTCAGAAAGCCTGAAGGCTTTACCATCTATCCTATGAAGATTGTTTGGCTTTGGAGCCCGCTTGAAGTTCCTCACCATCTTTGCCTTTGTCTCATCATCCACCCGGCTATCAAAAAGAGCGATTGCAGCAAGGTGTTCTGACAAATACCAGAGGTGTCTAGTGAATGCTTTGACAGCAGTTTCACGGACAACCATATCTGGGTAAGAATCAAGGGTTGAAAGAAGAAGCAAATCATTGAGAGGTGCCTTTGTGGGTAGCGGCGCCTCATGCCAGAATCTCGCATACACAACTGCAACAAAAAGAGCAATCTTTGTGATTCCCTTCAATTCACGTGATGTTAGCTTTATTTGGTCTTTGAAGAGAACCATCTTGAGAGCATATATGGCTTTCATCATCCAGCGGGCATTGTGCATAGCTCCTGGGGCACGGAATTTCACCTCTCTGGCCTCACATCCACCCAGACATGTATGGCATAGTCTCAGAAGTTCTTCATAGTCATCACGTGGGTGTTGTTCTTCGAGTGCAGCTGCATAAAAATGTATCCTATTATGACGTTCAACAAGGTTATCGGAAAACATTTTATCTTCTCCTACTTGGAACCTCTTCTTGTCAATTAAAGGCCACTGTTTCTGAAACCTCTTGAACAGTCTGATCTCAGGTCCGCTAGTGGGTCCTATGACTTTAGTTGTAACATCAGAGAGCATTACTTCAAACACATGATGACGACATGCAATCCAGACAAGCTTAGCATCCAAAACTGCTTCAATGAGGGTACATGCTCCGTTTCTCAGCCCTGTGTTGGATGCCGTATATATGAATGAATGAATGAATGAATGTGTAGATCTGTGTAGATCAGTGACAAAAAATCTCAATCTAATCCGTTTTACATTCAGGCTTGAATACAACAAAATATGAAAAAGTCAAGGGTGTGAATACTTTCTGAAGGCAGTGTGTATGTATATATATATAAATATGTATATATATATATATAATATGTATATACATATGTGTATGTATATATATATATATAATATGTACATATATATGTATGTATATTGTATATATATATATACATACACACGGTGCCTTCAGAAAGTATTCACACTCCTTGACTTTTTCATATTTTGTTGTATTCAAGCCTGAATGTAAAACGGATTAGATTGAGATTTTTTGTCACTGATCTACACATATTACCCCATAATGAAAGTGGATTATTTATTTTTTTTAAGAATTGTTTTTACAAATGAACTTAAAATGAAAAGCTGAAATGTCTTGAGTCAATAAGTATTCAACCCCCTTGCTATGACACTCCAAGTTGAGCTCAGGTTCATCCGATTTCCTTTCATCATCCTTGGGATGTCTCCTCAACATGGAATCCACCTGTGGCCAACTCAATTGATTGGACACGATTTAGAAAGAAAGAAACACACCTTTCTATATATAAGGTGCATATTTGACATTGCATGAGGTCCAAGGGATTTCCTGAAGAACTACGAGATAGAATTGTGAGGAGGCATAGATCTGGGGAAAGGTATAAACAATCTCTACCAGAGTGTTGAGAAAGTTCCCAAGAGCACACAGTGAGCTCCATCATCAAGAAATGGAAAGAATATGGAACTATCCAGACCTTTGTTGTAAATGAATTAATTATTAGAGAGCTTCGTAAGCAAACCTCTATGGCAATTGCATGTACAGTGGAACCTTGACTTACGAGTTTAATTCGTTCTGTGACCGAGCTCATAACTCAATTTGCTCGTTTCTCAAATCAAATTTCCCCATTAAAATGCATTGAAATGCTATTAATCCGTTCCAGCCCGCCAAAAACCACACCAATTTTTTTTTAAATATGCAGTATATATAAAAATATCTCGCGCTTTATATTTCACCTGTATGCAGCATACAAGTTGGCAGGATGGCCTGGACTGGAGGTACGCACACTTGACTCTAAACTGTCCAGCCTGGGTTTGAATCCCGACCCAGCTATAATCTGTCATGTCGGTGTTTCACAGGCAGGGTGATTCATCAATGTGTGTACCGCTAAACTGGGCGCCCCGTTTGCGTCCCATTAGTTGTTGGATGTTAAGAATCTCACCGTGTCTTCCACAAAGAGAAGGCGAGCTATCGCCGGCACTCTGAACAAGTTGTGGCCTGGCATGCTCTTCTCCTCTGCCGTTATATACGTCCTCCTCGGCATCTTTTTCCAGAAGAGCCCTGTCTCGTCACAGTTGAAGATTTGCTGGGGGATGTATCGTTCGGCTTCTATCAGTTCGGCAAAAGTTATAATAAAATCTTCAGCTGCCTTCACATCTGCCTCACCAAGTCGACAACACGCACACCTCGCTCATGTTTTTCGACGATTGCGTGTTTTATATCCAAGCACATCATCCTCTTCTTCTTCTCAGTACTGCCCTTGGCACTCAATTACTTAGGACCCATGGTTAAAACTAAGAAATTTTCCAAAATAACCAACATGCGAAAACAAAACAGCAGCGATATACGGCAGATATGCTTGCACGGCAAGATAACCACGTGACCGGAACCCACCTGGTGGCGGCTGGCGTAAGCTCCAAAATAACCAACATGCAAAAACAAAACAGCAGCGATATACGGCAGATATGCTTGCACGGCAAGATAACCACGTGACCGGAACCCACCTGGTGGCGGCTGGCGTAAGCTCAAAAATAACCAACATGCGAAAACAAAACAGCAGCGATATACGGCAGATATGCTTGCACGGCAAGATAACCACGTGACCGGAACCCACCTGGTGGCGGCTGGCGTAAGCTCGTAACTCAGATCTCGGCTCGCATCTCAAAGCAATAAACCGCCCGAGCGACGGCTCGTATCTCGGAAAACTCGTAAGTTGGTGCACTCGTAAGTCAAGGTTCCACTGTATATGTAAATCCATTCAAAATTTCACTTTCATTTCAAATTTCACAAAAAAAAAAAAAAAATTCAAATTTTCCCCCATTCCTTTGGGAACAAAATTTCATGTTGTCATTTCAAATGCCCCTTCCATGATCCGCCATCTTGTCCCTTCCATGATCCGCCATCTTGTCCCTTCCATCTTGTCCCATCTTGCTCACATGATCTTGCTTTGGTCTGGCGCGACCGATAAATTATTTTCACCTGGTGATTAAAATCAATAAATTACAATACAGTACTGTACAGAACGGATTTTGATTTCAAAACCGCTCATCATTTACGGCAGCTACACTGACTTCATTTCAGCCAGGTACACCGCTTTCAGTTTTCCGCCATCGACACCGACTTCATTTAAGCCAGGTGCACCGATTTCAGTACGTCCCTGCCTGTCGGACCTACATACCTGGTCCAGTCGACTAGAAGTCTCGACTATATATAGGTACGTGACTATCGGATACTGAGTAGCGCGTCGCTGTGGCACCACTACCTGGTCTGCGAGCGATCTCGGCTGTCGGCACAGCCCTCTATTACTATCGCTGCAGAGATCGTATTTGTTTTTCTTCGATGAACCGGAAATACTTATGACGTAGTTCAGATTTTCCCCTTTGAAACCGTCTTCCAACCTTTATTTTCCGACTTCGAGAAGTCGGTGAATTTATTGCTGGAAGTTTGGGTTGTCAAACCCATTCACTGATTTTGACGAAGGTAAGTTTATATCGTTCTGAAACCAATTTATTGTGTTAGTTTATATATTTATCCACATCTAGTTGTACACCGCTCCTTTCCTATGCCATCTCCAGGCATTGCAAATCGTCATTGCTGGGCACCGAAGGGGGCTCGGCAGTGACGCGCGCTGAAAGAGAGTACTCAGTTTTCACTCTGGTTGTTTGTTTGTTGTACACCGCTCCTTTCCTATGCCATCTCCAGGCATTGCAAATCGTCATTGCCGGGCACCAAAGGGGGCTCGGCAGTGACGCACGCTGAAAGAGAGTACTCAGTTTTCACTCTTATCTGGTTTCTTTCTTTCTTGTTGTACACCGCTCCTTTCCTATGCCATCTCCAGGCATTGCAAATCGTCATTGCCAGGCACCAAAGGGGGCTCGGCAGTGATGCACGCTGAAAGAGAGTACTCAGTTTTCACTCTGGTTTCTTGCTTTCTTGTTTTCTTGCTTTCTTTCTTGTTTGTTTGTCCGGGCGATATCTCAGCCATCCTTTGAGCTAGGAAGCTGAAATTTCGGCACAAGAGTGAGCAAGTCCTTTCTCAAAAACGGTATATATTTTTTTTGATTAATCAATAAATTGAGGAGTTATTTAATTATTAGCGATTAATTAAGTACTTATTTAATTAATCAAATTTCCTTTCTCTTCTGACCATTAACTCAGGCACCTTTTGAGTTAGGAAGCTGATATTTGGACATGCCAATGACCAGGTGATTTGGCTGCAAAGGATATTTTTGATTTATTAATTAATCAATTAATCGATTAATTATTTAATTATTCGATTAATGACCAAATTTTTTTTTTTTTTTTAAGTTACAGATTCTGATGAAATAGTGGTAGTTTATGTGTTCTCTGACCAAATTGATTAATAATTAAATTTTTTTATGATTATTATTTATTTATTTTCATTATTAATCATTTATTTATTTTCTTTCTCATTTGGCCAATATCTCAGGCACCTTTTGAGCTGGGAAGCTAATATTTGGACATGAGTGACCAAGTGATGTGGCTATCAAGGATATTTTTGATTTATTGATTAATCATTTCATCTATTAATTATTTATTGATTAATCGATTAATTATTTATTGAGTAATCAATTAATTATTTAATTTTTTATAAATGACTTATTTAATTAAATTTCTAAAAGATACATCTTCGGATGAAGCACTAGTGGTTTAGTTATGCGATTAGCCAATTGATTATAAAAATATTTTGTGATAATCTTTTATTGATTTTAATTATACAATTAATCAATCAATTAGTGTACACCTCTCCCTCCCAATGCAGCCTCAATGAGCTGCACTGCGGTACTGCCGGGCGCCGGAGGCGCCCCGGCAATGCCGCGCTGCAGCATATTTAATTATTTGGCATGGGGCGGTGTACTTTGAATGTATGTGTACTTGTTGTACACCGCTCCTTTCCTATGCCATCTCCAGGCATTGCAAATCGTCATTGCCGGGCACCAAAGGGGGCTCTGCAGTGACGCACGCTGAAAGAGAGTACTCAGTTTTCACTCTGGTTGTTTGTTTTCTTGGTTGTCCGGGCGATATCTCAGCCATCCTTTGAGCTAGGAAGCTGAAATTTCGGCACAGTAGTGAGCAAGTCCTTTGTCAAATACGGTATTTTTTGTTTTTTGAATAATCAATTAATTGAGGAGTTATTTAATTATTAGCGTTTAATTAAGTACTTATTTAATTAATTAAATTTCATTTCTCTTCTGACCATTATTAACTCAGGCACCTTTTCAGTTAGGAAGCTGATATTTGGACATGCCAATGACCAGGTGATTTGGCTGCAAAGGATATTTTTGATTTATTAATTAATCAATTAATCGATTAATTA
Organism: Myxine glutinosa; assembly: GCF_964187855.1. Classification (NCBI taxonomy): domain Eukaryota; kingdom Metazoa; phylum Chordata; class Myxini; order Myxiniformes; family Myxinidae; genus Myxine; species Myxine glutinosa. Next base: position 280,676,635 of record NC_136261.1, read on the forward strand.
TTTAATTATTCGATTAATGACAAAAAAATTTTTTTTTTTTAAGTTACAGATTCTGATGAAATAGTGGTAGTTTATGTGTTCTCTGACCAAATTGATTAATAATTTAATTTTTTTATGATTATTATTTATTTATTTTCATTATTAATCATTTATTTATTTTCTTTCTCATTTGGCCAATATCTCAGGCACCTTTTGAGCTGGGAAGCTAATATTTGGACATGAGTGACCAAGTGATGTGGCTATCAAGGATATTTTTGATTTATTGATTAATCATTTCATCTATTAAGTATTTATTGATTAATCGATTAATTATTTATTGAGTAATCAATTAATTATTTAATTTTTTATAAATGACTTATTTAATTAAATTTCTAAAAGATACATCTTCAGATGAAGCACTAGTGGTTTAGTTATGCGATTAGCCAATTGATTATGAAAATATTTTGTGATAATCTTTTATTGATTTTAATTATACAATTAATCAATCAATTAGTGTACACCTCTCCCTCCCAATGCAGCCTCAATGAGCTGCACTGCGGTATTGCCGGGCGCCGGAGGCGCCCCGGCAATGCCGCGCTGCAGCATATTTAATTATTTGGCATGGGGCGGTGTACTTTGAATGTATGTGTACTTGTTTGTTTTCTTTCTTGTTTTCTTTCTTTCTTGGTTGTCCGGGCGATATCTCAGCCATCCTTTGAGCTAGGAAGCTGAAATTTCGGCACAGTAGTGAGCAAGTCCTTTTTCAAAAACGGTATTTTTTTTTTTGATTAATCAATAAATTGAGGAGTTATTTAATTATTAGCGATTAATGAAGTACTTATTTAATTAATCAAATTTCCTTTCTCTTCTGACCATTAACTCAGGCACCTTTTGAGTTAGGAAGCTGATATTTGGACATGCCAATGACCAGGTGATTTGGCTGCAAAGGATATTTTTGATTTATTAATTAATCAATTAATCGATTAATTATTTAATTATTCGATTAATGACAAAAAAAAATTTTCTTTTTTATTACAGATTCTGATGAAATAGTGGGTTTATGTGTTCTCTGACCAAATTGATTAATAATTTAATTTTTTTTATTGTACACCGCTCCTTTCCTATGCCATCTCCAGGCATTGCAAATCGTCATTGCCGGGCACCAAAGGGGGCTCGGCAGTGACGCACGCTGAAAGAGAGTACTCAGTTTTCACTCTGGTTTCTTGTTTGTTTTCTTGCTTTCTTGTTGTACACCGCTCCTTTCCTATGCCATCTCCAGGCATTGCAAATCGTCATTGCCGGGCACCAAAGGGGGCTCGGCAGTGACGCACGCTGAAAGAGAGTACTCAGTTTTCACTCTGGTTTCTTGTTTGTTTTCTTGCTTTCTTGTTGTACACCGCTCCTTTCCTATGCCATCTCCAGGCATTGCAAATCGTCATTGCCGGGCACCAAAGGGGGCTCGGCAGTGACGCACGCTGAAAGAGAGTACTCAGTTTTCACTCTGGTTTCTTGTTTGTTTTCTTTCTTGTTTGTTTGTCTGGACGATATCTCAGCCATCCTTTGAGCTAGGAAGCTGAAATTTCGGCACAATAGTGAGCAAGTCCTTTGTCAAAAACGGTATTATTATTTTTTGATTAATCAATAAATTGAGGAGTTATTTAATTATTAGCGATTAATTAAGTACTTATTTAATTAATCAAATTTCCTTTCTCTTCTGACCATTAACTCAGGCACCTTTTGAGTTAGGAAGCTGATATTTGGACATGCCAATGACCAGGTGATTTGGCTGCAAAGGATATTTTTGATTTATTAATTAATCAATTAATCGATTAATTATTTAATTATTCGATTAATGACAATTTTCTTTCTTTTTTTTAAGTTACAGATTCTGATGAAATAGTGGTAGTTTATGTGTTCTCTGACCAAATTGATTAATAATTTAATTTTTTTATGATTATTATTTATTTATTTTCATTATTAATCATTTATTTATTTTCTTTCTCATTTGGCCAATATCTCAGGCACCTTTTGAGCTGGGAAGCTAATATTTGGACATGAGTGACCAAGTGATGTGGCTATCAAGGATATTTTTGATTTATTGATTAATCATTTCATCTATTAATTATTTATTGATTAATCGATTAATTATTTATTGAGTAATCAATTAATTATTTAATTTTTTATAAATGACTTATTTAATTAAATTTCTAAAAGATACATCTTCGGATGAAGCACTAGTGGTTTAGTTATGCGATTGGCCAATTGATTATGAAAATATTTTGTGATAATCTTTTATTGATTTTAATTATACAATTAATCAATCAATTAGTGTACACCTCTCCCTCCCAATGCAGCCTCAATGAGCTGCACTGCGGTATTGCCGGGCGCCCGAGGCGCCCCGGCAATGCCGCGCTGCAGCATATTTAATTATTTGGAATGGGGCGGTGTACTTTGAATGTATCTGTACTTGTTTTAATATTTAGTTAATTTGAGCACCGAAACCTTGTTTTTGACGATAATAATAAAACGTGTCGTGGATGGATATTCCAAAAAATGTCGTCGTGGTGCATCGTGCGCTCACAGCTCATGCATCTCATGACATGCATGCAATCACACGTTTGTGTTGTTAATTGGCCCTCACTCTCCTCCCACCCCTCACTCCTCCACCCACCCCTCACTCCTCCACCCACCCTTCAACCCACCCCTCACTCCTCCACCCACCCGCCCCTCACTCCTCCACCCACCCGCCCCTCACTCCTCCACCCACCCGCCCCTCACTCCCCCCCCACCCTTCCCCGCCCCTCACTCCCCCCCCCACCCTTCACTCCCCCCCCCACCCTTCACCTCCCCTCACTCCCCCCCCCCACCCTTCACCTCCCCCCCCACCCACCCACCCTTCACCTCCCCCCCCCACCCACCCACCCCTCACTCCCCCCCCCACCCACCCACCCCTCACTCCCCCCCCCACCCACCCCTCACTCCCCCCTCACTCCCCACCCACCCACCCTTCACCTCCCCCCCCACCCACCCTTCACCTCCCCCCCACCCACCCCTCACTCCCCCCCCCCACCCACCCCTCACTCCCCCCCCCCCCACCCACCCCTCACTCCCCCCCACCCACCCCTCACTACTCACTCCCCCCCCCTCACTCCCCCCCCCCCCACCCACCCCTCACTCCCCCGCCCACTCCTCACTCCCTCCACCTCCCCACTGCTTACCTCCCCTCCCTCCCACCATTCCCCTCCCCTCACTGCTTATCACCCCCTTCCTCCCACACTCCCCCCACTGCCTGCCACCCCTTCCACCCCCCTCCCCACACTGCCTAGCCACTCCTCACTCCTCCCACAATTGTTTGTTAATTGAAGGCAAGTTTATATCGTTATGAAACCAATTTAATGTATTGGTAAATATATTTATCCACATCTAGTTTTAATATTTAGTTAATTTGAGCACCGAAATCTTGTGTTTGACCATAATAATAAAAAAGGTCACATTTTTTTTTTTCCTTTGTTTCCATTGATTACAAAGGACCAAAATTGCGCCTAATTGGTAAATGTCGAAATGCTTTAACTCTTAATATTAGACCTAGGACAATGATGCGGGTATCATTTTAATGGTATTTTCATGCTCTTTCCAATGCTACCAGTTGCAAAGGAGTTCCTTGTTTTTGAATTTTTTTGTGACGTACCTTGTATATAGCCTACAGTAGGTAAGTCCTGCATTCTATCCCAATCTATCCATTCAATAAAATTAATTTGAATTTTAATTCTAAGCCCAAGATCAAACAACCTAGCCTAGCTCGGCCTACAGAGTACAGATGCTTGCGAGGGCTACGTACTCGATCGACTGACCATTGTCGACGAAGCTCTCACTCTACGCAATTTCATATTATTATATCATTGTGAGGGCGATCAGGTGAATACAGTATACATTATGTAGAATGTAAAATCCATTTGCACATTATGGAGATCATCAAGGCTGAGGAGAGCTTCGTAAGCAAACGAATTAAATTTCTCTACAAACCCTTTGTTTATACTATTATATAACGTAACAGTTAACTTAGCTCGACGAGTGAATCACCTTGCAGGCAGAAAGCGAACCTAACAGCATCAGCTCAGCCCATCCGTCGGCGAGAAGCGTCACGACGCCCGGCGAACTATGTACAAGGCCGACTGCAGATATTGCGAGCCCCGGACACTGCTCCACTACTCTCCCTGCACTGAGGCGTGCAAAAAGCGGAAAGAAAAACAAATTGAGGAAGGCCGCAGCTATTCGACGAACCATACTGCACTGGTAACACCTCCGCCAAAAAGTTCAGTCAGGCTGCTTGTTGTTGTTTTTCGTGTAGTGTTCAATTTACATAAACTTTACGTGTTTTAAATTTCTCTACAAAATTCGAATATTTCTCTCTGCACGCTGTACTTTTGCTTTCTATAATTATGGAAAGAACGTGGAACCAAACGGTGATAACATAAATACACCGCTCGATCTGAACATTATAAATTATGAAGATTTCGAAATCGAAGAATGAAACCGTCATTTTGTAAAATTAATGGATTAAAAATATCAAAATGATTTTAAAAAGGGAAATAAGGAAAACGAGACTGCAATTGGTCGATTCAAAACGATATATTTATTGAAATAAGTATATATACTAGCCGAAACCACAGAACTCAAATCTCAAATAGACGTAGAAGAACTATGCAGGCCGCTGTGTGGCCCCTCCGCCGCAACGCGGCAGCCATTTTAGTTAGCGCAAGACACCTCCGCTTTCTGCATACAGATAGGCCTATTGTTAACATGAGCAGTGTGAATGTTCAACAAATATCAGCAATATGCCTTCTTGTGCTGCAATAAACTGTACAAATCGACTTGTGAAAGGTTCTGGGAAAACATTCCACAGGTAAGTAATTTATTTTTCTTAATTATGAAGAGTTTACTCGCCAAACTCTAGTTAAACTTTCACGTTATGCACAGATGTAGTTTTTCGTTTATGTAGTCCCATCTGTTAGTTTGTGTGTGTTTGTGTGTGTGTGTGTGTTTGCGGATTTGTCAGTGCATTTTGACTTGAACCAAAGGCCGTGCCTTTGCTTGAACTTAAGGACTCTAGCTCTTAATCTCTTCTCTCCCAATTTTGTTGAGCCACACACAATTTTGGGCTGTTAGGAGATGCATAAACATGTTCAGTTATCAAGGATCTAGGTTAACATTTGTCGTCTAATTAGACTAATAGGGTTGTATTTTGTAATCGCTTTCTTTATCGTTAGTAATTGTTACTTTGTGGAAAATATTGGTGTGACGCGTGAGTGAGTGCAATCTGTGCCCATTTGCCCTAGTTAATCATAATGTAGGGTGAGAGCCAAGATAACATTACGAGTTTAACTGATAAAAGAAATAAAGCTTGATAAAGTATTTCCCTTGCTGTGTGTACAATGTCGCCAAGCAAAAAATATTGGGGGCTAGAGTATGGTCTAGTGATTGAATTTTCGGACACTGTACCGTATATAGAGTGTAGAAAACATGTGGGGGGCAGGCGTGTAGGAAGCAGTTTTGGTTGGGGGGGGGGGGCAAAGACCCAAGGGGGCTCACAAATTTTGTCTTTTCTTTTGAATATAGATTTCCCAAGGATGGTTCAACCCTTCAGAAAGAATGGCTCGTAAAGATGAGGAGGGACAAGTGGACACCCAGCAAGTATGCCAGCCTATGCTCGGATCATTTTGATGCTGAGTGCTTTGACCGTACTGGCCTGATAACCAGACTTCGCCAAGGTTCAATTCCAACCATTTTCAACTTCCCAAATCATCTCCAAAAGGTAAGTAAAATTCAGAATTCTTGCATTAGGCCGGTTTACTAACTAAAGAATAGAGGCCAAAATAAAATAAAATAAAATTTTCCTTCCAAACTTTCTGACAACCAAAAATATATATCATAATAAATGAATGAATGAAAAATACAAAATAAACATTTTTATCAATCTAAAGTTCCGATGAAGTTTAAGCTACCATTGAAATGCAGACAAATTGTCTGATCCATTCCAAAGGCAGTAACACATACATGTACTATACATATATAATTTGTGAATTTTGGGAAACTGAACTAGTCTAGTTATACATTTTCTTTTGTTTATTTTTATCTTTGTCACTTTTAGACTGTGAAACAGCGCAAACCACCTCGTCCAAGAACCAGCCAGAACGACTCTCCAACTTCGTCTTCAGAAACACCACAGTGCTTGGCGGGTTCATCCAGCAAGGCACTGCCTACATCTCCAATCAAGCAACATCATCATGACCACACTTACTTTGTTTCGGATAGTCCAAGGGGTGTGAAACGTAAGCTGGACAAAATGCAAGATATTGTCATCTCTCATCAAAAGCGACTCAAAAACACTCAACGTAAATCTCGTAGACTTCGGAAAAAAGTCGACACTCTAGAGACCGTGGTAAACACCCTGAAACAGAAAAATCTTATGTCAGAGCAAGGACTAGACATGCTTCAAGCATCCTGCAATGTCCGCGCAGAACAAGATCCGAATGCATCATCTTGCCCGATTGAAGAATGAGAAGTTGAGTGGACCATTTGTAAGAAAACAATTATCAAAATTAATCTTGTTCAAACACCAGTGAGCTTTTATACAGAGATTTCTTCGGATGGCTTGTGAAAATGACATTCACATGTTGTAATGGCATCATTATTGTTTGTAACACAAGTACTGAATACTCCAGTACAATATACTTCACTGTGCAAACATTTTGAACTGTTAACTTTGCCCAATACAATCTTGCATAGGTCAATTATTTTCCTCAGTCGAGCATTTTTACCTGTTTATGGAAAATGTTAGTTCTTTGATGCCAAATTGCTCCCGATATTGTCAAATCAATTTTGTTTTTCCGAGAGACTTGACTTGGGCAAAATTACTTGTACTAGCATTTATCATATGTTTTTAATGCTTTTTCTACGGGAAATATATATATCTGTATTGTATTTTGACTGAATGGAAATATTGGAAAATACATCTATCTATAATTCCAGTAATCTCTGTGTGTATGTTTGTATGTTTGTATGTTTGTATGTCTGTATGTCTGTGACCGCTGTTTCTCGACAACCACGGGTCCGATATACTTTAAACTTGCCAGGTATATTGCTGGGGACCCGAGGATGTGCCTTTTCAAGGTTTCATATTAATCGGAGAAGTAGTTACCGAGCTATGTCCAAAAAACGATTCAACCAATCAGAGAGCAGCGAGCTATCACGTGTGCCGAACGTGGCGAACAGACTCTGCCTCGGACGGCACATTTGAGAGCGTATTCATTTATTTCACGTTGGCAAACTATGTTGCCGCTATGTTGGCGTTAAACGATGTTTTAAAACTAATTAAAACTAATTTGCGATTCTTTCGCTTTCCTGCGCGTTTGTGCATGCTATGGCGATTTCTTTACCAAACTCCGCAAGCCGTTCGCTTTGGACCAAACCATTTCATGTAAATAGAGGGGGGGGGGGGGGATATAATTTTAGATATAGATATAGTACGGGCATGCCCTAGTTACTAGAAAACTAAGAAAAATATTCATGTTTGTTCTTGTGTTTTAACGTGCATATTAAATTGCATTCATCATTATAGATTCATAGAATAGATTTAAAGAATTAACAAATAGTAGAAAGAGAGAGGGAGAGAGCTAGTAGAAAGAGAGAGCGAGAGAGAGAAAGAGAGAGAGAGTGAGTGTGTGGGGGGGGGGGGGAGGGAGGGAGGGGGAGGAAGGGAAGATGTAAAAACATGACCAGAAGGGGAAGATAGTAGAGTGAGAGAAGGGAACAGGAATGAGGGGGAGGAGGGGGGGGGGGGGGTAGTGGAGAGCAAAAAAAGTCAAGTTCTGTGATGGAGAAACTATCATACTGAGAATTGGCATGAGAAGGGAGTGGAAAGGGGGAGAGAGAGAGAGAGAGGGGGAGAGAGAGAGAGAGAGAGGGGGGGGGGGGGGTTGTGTGTTTGTTTTTAGAGCTGGAGAGACAATTATGTTGAGAACTGGAAAATAATAGAGGAAGAGAGGAGCAGGAAAGAGAAGGAGGGAGAGAGTGGTAAAAAGTACATGAGAAAGGAGCAATAGGCAGAAAGTGAAAGAGAGGGAGAGGGGGTACAAGAACCAGCAAATAGTAAGGAGTGAGAGATTAGCAGCTAGAGATGAAATGGAAAACTACCGGGGGAATTCGGATAAACTATGTCAAGATGCCAGGAAAATGCTTCGACAGAGATTTAAATTATGAATAGAATTCATAAAATAGTGTTTAAAAGCAACACAACACCGTCCAATATAAAAATTCACGTCCACTCATCCACTTCCACTAGGCCTAGCTAGCGCACACGTTCGCCTATTCAGTTCTTGCGCTAACTAAAATGGCGGCGTGAGCGCGCGAGCGGGGCCACCGCTGTGTGTGTGTCGTGAATGGGCATAGTTCTTCTACATCTATTTGAGTTCTGTGGCCGAAACCCGTGGAACATCCACGGAAAGGAGGATGTGGTGTATGGATAGAGTGTACCATTATGGATGGCATAGGGGATTTGCTTGTCCGAGTAAGAGTTAGGAAGAAAGATGAGAATGAAGAGTGCGTATATGAACAACGTATTTATTGCAATCTACTTAAATGACAACGCTACGATATACTTTTGAAAAATGAATGGATTCGTAATAGGAATCGGCAAAGCACCACTCTGGGATTGTCCACTCAGTGGACGGCTTGCTGTCGCCTTCGACTGTCCAATCAGCGGACGGCTTGCTTCGCCTTCGCCCAGCAGACGCCAATACGATGGCGTCGTAAGATGGCGTCGTATCGGCAGTTAATCGGATGCTTTTGGGCCCCAACGTCGGCTACTCATCCACCTCGTTTAGTCATAACTCGTCCATAACCTTTTTAGCCGCGTCGCAGACGCTGCTCATAGAGTGCCCTCTGCTGTTGTTGTTGTTGTTCTTCTTCTTCTTGTTCTTGTTGTTGTTCTTGCAGAAAAGACAAAACCTCAAAGCTCCACCCATTGTGGGAGAGGCTTCATATAAACAAATATCCACCATTTTATTAACTCGCATAGCTTTGAGGCCTGTTTTGTAGGCCCGTGGTGTCTTGCTCTCTCACACAGTTTTCTTTCAAATCAAATTCGATATATCATTTCATTTTTCACAGTCGCTAACATAGTTTTAGACTCGGTTGAAAAAAAACGTGAAGAAAATCCGATGAAAGTTGCCCTTTATAGAACGAAATGAATTCTCAAAGGCCTGTAACTTCAAGTCCATTGAGATTTTTTTTTTTTAATTGCGGCATGTCAGTCATACACCGCCCGAAATAACAGACGGGAAAATGCCGATATATATATATTTTGTTTAAATCGCGGCATGGTCAGTCATACACCGCCCGAAATAACAGACGGGAAAATGCCAAGATATATTAAAAATTCGTCCATTTGATGACAATCGTCACGATGAAATATTTAATTTATACGTCGTCACAATAATGTGGAGAGAGGAGCATAGCTTCGTTCACGTGTCGCCACACACGGGAAATTGCCGAGATATATATTTTTTAAATCGCGGCACGGTCAGTCATACACCGCCTGAAATAACAGACGGGAAAATGCCGAGATATATTAAAAATTCGTCGCCACACACAGGAAACTGCCGAGATATATTTTCACTTTGCACAAAAATAACATCAAGTAATCGAATCAATAGGAATGTCCTGTGCCTATAACATCGACGTTATAGGCACAGCTGCATCTAGGCATTGTGTAACATCGACGCGGCTTTTGTTTTAATTAAAACTTTTTGTACTTGTTTAATATCGTGTTATACATCACTTTTCGCCCGATCCCTCAATGGTGAAGAATCACTTAAAAATTTAAATAATTCTCATATCCGAATCCATATTCAGATCTTCACCAAAATCGAATCAATTAGTCTTTGTCAGACACCCAACCTGTCCACCAAGTCTCGTCCAAATCTGTCCATAACTTTTTCAGATATCCTGCTATATATCGTTTTTGGCCCAATCTCCCCAATGGTGAAGAATCACTTTAAAATTCTCCTAGCCGGATCCGAATCCGGATCCTCACCAAAATCTAATCATTTCATCTGTGTCACATACACTACCTCTCTGCCAAATTTCGTCTGAATCTGTCCACAACTTTTTGAGATATCTTGTTCACAAATAGACAGACAAACAGACGGAGAGGGGTGAAAACATAACCTCCATCCACCTTCGGTGGCGAGGGTAATAAAAGAGAAGTCACCAAGACTAATGGAAGTGTCCACACTTGGTTAATTGGATAAATTAATCATAATCTAACTTCACTTGAGACTTTAAAATAATCCAAGTCCGTAAAAACGAGTGCATGAATGAAATAAGAGCATGAAAGGGAATAACCACCGTTTAGAGGCCATTTTTCCCCGCAAAGCGGGGGTTGGCCTTTTCGGGGACCGTGGTTGTTGTTGTTTTTTTGGTCCCCTTTTTGAAGCAATGTTTTTTTTTGACAGAAACGTGCGGCGGCCGCAGAGTTTCTGAGGTAGCCTCAGGGTGGCCCTAGGGCGTATGGCTATCTTTTACAGGCCGTAGGGGTCGCCGTAGAATTATAGCGCGGAGTTATAACTTTTTTCATTTCTAGGGTGGCCGTAGCAATTCGACAAGCCGTAGCCATGACAACTGTAAGTGCTGTTTTACATATGAAAAATAACTGCTATATATACCCACTCGTTACCGTCCGTCTGGCCGCACGTTCGCCTTAGGGCCCCCCTGCGGTCGCCTTGCGGGCACCTTGAGGCTACCTTGCGTCTGCCTTGAAAATTCTATGGCCGCCGCAGGGATGCCCTAAGGTCACCGTGCGACATCAAATCAAAGACCGTACGGCACCCCCACGTTTTCGGTCTCCACAATTTCTAAATACCCCGTGCGGCTACCCGAAAAATAAAAACATATGTGACTGCTACATTGTGTGACCGTGGAAATACTGCGGCCGCCCTATAATTGCTAGTGGCCGTAGATTTCTTAGACCCTACGGCCGCCGAGCCAAATGTGACTGAAGCATGAGTCAACCCCCCTGGCGTTAATTCAGCGATCGACCGGGATTCGAACCCAGGATCCTTGGTATCCTAAGCTGGCACCCTAGCCGCTAGCCCAACACCAGGGACTCAGATCATGAAAGGGAATGAAGAATATAAATGAAAGCAAGACAACGACAAGTGATACAAAGAAAGACAATATTTATCTCTAATCAGTACCATTCTTTGATACACAGTGGAAATCCACCGCAGGAGTTTAGTGAGGGTGCCAGCACTCAATGATACATATTTCTAAAAACAAAGCACTATCAAGTACGGTATTCAAGCTCCACTAGTAAATTATATAAATAGCCCTGAGTGGGCTGAAGCTCATCTCTTGCGGTTGTAGCTCAGACTTCTACTAATTTGGGAGCACTATTCCAAATTGTGATAATATCATTGTGAGATATTCATTTCAACAAATATTCATTTCAACAAAATTTCAACAACAAGCTATGATAATATCATTTCAACAAATAAAAATTGAAATTCGACTAAAAATAACTGTACGAGTTTTCTGAAACTAGTTTTCAATGTTTTCTAGTTTTCAATGCCATCGAATGTCATGGCTAGCAAAGACAGGGAGGTAAACTTGATTTAAATTTGGAAAATTTTTTTTTTTTTTTTTTTTTGGCAAGGAACGGGCACCCACGTACGGGCACGTCCTAGTTTCAACAAAATTTCAACAACAAGCTATGATAATATCATTTCAACAAATAAAAATTGAAATTCGACTAAAAATAACTGTACGAGTTTTCTGAAAATCGTCACACCTCCCTGACGGACCCTGTACTAGCAAAGGTAGCCGTCAATGACGGGGGTCGCATAAATGTCTCACCTAAAATGAGCAATTTCCTTTGGAGTGTGTATTGATGGAAAAGGGATTTCAGTGTAAATATTCAGTGAGCATATGTCGCAATGGGTGCAGCTCGCAACCTTGACAACCTCGTTCCATTCTATCAGCTAAGATTTCAATCCATGCTTGTTGTACCTCCGAAGTACTGCTCAGGAGTGAAGGTGATATTATGAAAGCTCAGCTGGGAAACGGCGTTAGGCTTTTTTTGGCCTACCGCCTGATAGAAGATCACCAAAGTTCTTTCCATACCAACCGACCACCTCCGCTCCAGGCACCTATAGGCCTACCTCTCCACATCGTTTCTTCAGCTCCAACCTCCCCCCCCCCCCCCCCCCTCTCTCTATAATCCCTATAGCTTTGCTTTCAGCAATTTCCCACAGCATTTCATTCTGGTTTCCCATTCGATGATCCATAGATCAGTAGTTTCAGTTTCACTTTTCAACATCAGTTTCGCTTTGAGATATCAGTTTAGATTCGTCATTGCAACTTGTGATGTGACGTGAATAGTGCACAGAAAAGGTCGGCAAAACTGATTTTGAGAGGAAATCTTTTCTAATTATCGAAGGGTCTAAAGTTTTTTTTAAGGTCATAAAGGGGTCTAAAGTGTTTAATGAATCATTGATCTTAAAAGGGCCAAGTGAGGTCTAAAGGTGTCTAAGAATGAAAGAGCAAAAGGGGTCAAAAGTGTCCAAATGGTCTTAAATTGGCCAAAGTGTGTTAAAAAGTCAATAGGTCTGAAAAGTGTCAAAAGGTGTATATGTCTCAAAAGGGTCAAAATGGTATGAAAGGGTGTAAAGGTCTAAGGGGTGTAAAAGGTCTAAAGGGTTTAAAGGGGTGTAAAGGGTCGAAAGGGGTGTAAAGGGTCTAAGGAGTGTAAGGGGTCTAAAAGTGTGTAAATGGTCAAAGGGGAAAAAGGGGGTGTAAAGGGTCTAAAGGGATCTAGGCGGTGTAAAGGGTCTAAGGAGTGTTAGAGGTCTAAAGGGGTGTAAATGGCCTAAGGGGTGGGTCTAAGGGGAGTAAAGGGTCTAAGGAGTGTTAGGTGTGTAAAGGGGTGTAAATGGTCAAAGAGGTCTAAGGGGGTGTAAAGGGTCTAAGGAGTGTAAGGGGTCTAAAGGGTTGTAAATGGTCAAAGGGGTCTAATAGGTATAAAGGATCTAAAGGGGTCATAGGGGTGTAAATGGTCTAAGGGGTTTAAAGGGTCTAAGGGGTGTAAAGGGTCTAAAGAGGTCTAAGGGGTGTAAAGGGTCTAAAGAGGTCTAAGGGGTGTAAAGGGTTAAAAGGGGTCTAAAGATGTTCTAATGGGTATAAAGGGTCTAAGGTGTGTAAAGGGTTAAAAGGGGGTCTAAAGATGTTCTAATGGGTATAAAGAAAGAGTCTAAGGGGTGTAAAGGGTCAATGGTTTCTAAGGTGGTTTAAGGGGTCAAAGGAGTGTAAAGTGTTACGGGGTCCTCTGCAATCCCCTGGTCTCGGTAACCTTCGAACCCCGAGAGGAACCCCGGCAGAAAGATGTAGATGTTATTCCGTGTCGAAATCAATCACTAATGAAACCATCCATGAAACCCTCAAAGGAAACAATCCAAATCAATAAGGAAACCACACCCTTGGTTGTCAATGCACAAATATTATATTAAAAGCACACAAAAAGAACCATACAACAATGGGGGCAATCAACCCTACAATCAATATCTTAAGATGGTAACCCCAAACTCACGGCACTCCCAGGAAATGGAACCGAGCCCTCCTCAATGTCTCTATAACCCACCAAGGCGAAGTTGATGCGCTCCGGCGGCGATCGTTGGAACAATGTCCGATCAAGAGCAACCGAGGCGTAAACGGTCGAAGCGACACAGAAGTCACGTGGTTCAACACCCAGCAAACTCGCGGTAGAAAGGGAACTCCCAAAGACGCGATCCAGACGTGCACCTGCACCGTTCAATCAGCGAACCGCAGTGCAATCTTCAGATGCCGCTTTATTGCACAGCAGTCCCCGGCAAACCACCGGAGGATAAGCCCAACCGACGCGACAAAAACCTTTTCTGATGAAGGTAGCGTGTGGGGCGAAATGGCGGATGGCCCTCACTCGAGCCAGAGCTTCTAGGCAAGGATTCTCCAGAATCTCAATGCCGATACCTGTCTACGCAGGCTCCACAATACTCCGGCGATATCACCTATCGCGCGAACTTCCTTTCAAGGACTCAAAGCCCACTCGCGACGTTCACTCAACCACGCTCCGTACAGAGCTTCAAGGCACGTCTTTTACTGTCCTCACGTCTTCTTCTTCTTCCACGCCTTTCTCTTCCGGGTCACGATCCGATTTCCTGTCTCATTTTTACCATGAGAGCTTTTAACCTTTTAACCACAATAACCATTTCCCTTAAGCAACAATACCCATAATACGTAGAACCCACAATAATAATAATAACAATAATAATAATAAGTGCCGAATCCGTAACAAAAGGGTCAAAGGGATCTAAGGGAGTGTAAAGGGTCTAAGCCTAAGGAGTGTAATCCCTCATATCATGGAAGATGGTGAAGAACGGCCAATAGCATTTGCGTTAACCTAATCAGAGAAAACTTATTCACAGATAGATAAGGAAGCATCTGGGGAGTCAAAAAAATTTCACCATTTTGTTTTTGGCAGGTAGTTTACCCTGGCCACGGACCACAAACCCCTGATATCAATCCTGTACCCTCACAAAGGCACACCGGTGATGGCAGCTGCTCGTCTGCAATGATATGCATTGCTTTTAGCTGGACATGATTATGACATTGAATACAAGAGCACAGCTGAGCACGGCCACACAGATGCATTGTTTCGGCTTCACCTTGAGATCATCCAGCCATCTGCATAGAAGGATGTTGATGCTGTTTATGTGCTTCACATGTCACAAAATGAGGTACTTCCAGTCACAAGTGATGAGATCCGATGGGAAACTCAACATGACATGGAGTTGGCTCGGTTGCTAGAGCATGTCACTCAGGGTTAGTCTCCAGAAGCTAAACAGTTTCAACCTTACTACAACTGAGGATGAACTGTTAGCCCATTGTGGCTGTCTGTTGTGGGGGACACACTTAATTGTACTCCGATCATTGCGCAGTCGTGCACTCGTACAGCTACACGAAGGACACATTCTGGTAGTAAAGATGAAGGCATTAGCACAAAGCTATGTATGGTGGACCTGAATTGATAAGGAGATCGAACAAATAGCTAAGTGCTGTTATGGAAGTCAGCTCCATCAAAACATGCCACAGGTGACACATTTGCATCCATGGGAGTGGCCCACTGGCCCCTGGCAAAGGACACATGTGGATTATGCTGGGCTGTTTCTTGATACTGTTTCTGGTGATGGTTGATGCACATTCAAAATGGCCAGAGAATTACATCATGAAGTCAACTACAACTACATCACAACAGACCATCATCAAACGGCATGAGCTTTTTTCCAGGAATGGCGAACCTGAACAGCTCGTATTAGATAGTGGTGGCCATTTCACATCGGATTAATTTAACCTGCTTCATAAAACGGAATGGAATTAAAGACCCACACAATGGAATTATGACACATTAGGAACTACCATCCAGCCACAAACGGGTTGGCTGAACATTTCGTCCAAACTTTCAAACAGGCTTTTCACTCTGCAAGGGATGAGGAGGGTACCATTGAAGCCAAGTTAGCTCAGTTCCTGATATCCTATAGGAACGCTCCTCATACAACTGGAGAGAGTCCTGCAAAAATGTTTCTCGGCTAACTACTTCCTGCGTACTTCCAATCACGTGATGAGATCAGATGGGAAACTCAACATGACATGGAGTTTCCTCGGTTGCTAGAGCATGCCACTCAGGGTTAGTCTCCAGAAGCTAAACAGTTTCAACCTCACTACAACTGAGGATGAACTGTTAGCCCATTGTGGCTGTTGTTGTGGAGGACACATATATAGTGGGTGGGGGTAATATGGACCCCAATGAATTTCCCATGATGCACTGCATCAAGCCTAGTCTCCATATCATGGGATAAACAAGTATGGCCGACCAGCAAGTGAACAACTGCAGTTGATTCAAACTCTTTAATGACGGTAAGTGCAAACTTCCAAAAGTTTTCATCTCAAATTTTACAATTCATAAGCATGCAGTACTGTGTATGTACATTGTACATGTAGTCACAGCTTGTTTGATGAGTGGTGTCCCTGGCTGAGTACACGTGAGAGCTGACTACAGCACCACTGTGTGTAGAAAACTCCATCCCAGCCCATATGTACTGGGCATGCTGACATGATCGAGAGGTATGGTGTGGGGAATATGGACCCTTTGGTGGTGTCTAATATGGACCCATGTCCATATTCCCCACACAGGAAGTTAATAGAATAAGTCCACAAAACAGCATGTTCAATGTCAAAATTTGAATCAAATAAATTTTTCCGCACAGAAATATGTGACTAAGCAAAACTAGGCATGGTCCAAGTAGCCGTCAAGCTAGATAGATAACATGTACACTTGATTCTGCATAAAAATCCGACAGTGACTATGCACTGTCGGAGATTTAACTCGCCCCGAAAAAGGGTTGTTTTTTTTGTATACAAGATCGAGGCTCGTGAAAGAGCTAACATTAATCACACAAAAAGTCAAACCGACACATAAAACACAAAAAATAAGGGGAGCGGTAGACAAGACAGGGAAAGAGGGGGAAGGACACAAACACAACATTTGAGAGCAGGGACATCGGGAGAAATGTGGGAGGGAGAGGGCTTGGGGGGAGGTGGGAGAGGTATAAAACATATGAACACTGCAAGGACTTCCAGGAAAGAAGTTGGAATTTCAAAAAACAAAAGTGTATCTGGGGTGAATTAGCGGGGGTAGAAAAGATCAAGGTTTTGGATGGGGGAAGATAAGAGATGGTGGTGAACAGCTGTTTTAAAGACCTGGAGGGAGAAGTGGGATTGAAGGGAGTGGGGGAGTTTGTTCCAGAGGCGGGAGAAAAGGGGAATGAAAGAGTGAAGGTGAGCAGAGAGCCTAGATTTTGGCAGTTTAACCATAAGAGGGTTGCAGGCAGATCTTTTGCTACCTGAAGGAATATTGGCAGGACAGAGCACAGAGAGAGCTGGGGGAGCAAGGCCGGAGAGGAGTTGGTAGAAGACAGAAAGACCACCAACCTGCCTGCGGTGAGTGAGTGAAAGGCCCTCGGAGTTAGCTTCATCGCAGGAGATTCCAATGATTCTGAAAGCTTTGGTTTCAACAGCGTGAAGCTGAGCAAGGTGCGAGGCAGGAGCACCACCCCAGAGGGGAGAACAGTATTCCATTGAGCTGCGGATGAAAGCCTTGTATGTGGTGAGGAGCTCAGGTGTGCCAAGGAAGGAAGGACTTCGCAGGACGGAGGATGCCCAGTCGGCAACTGGCTTTGGAGGCCAGCTTGGAAATGTGGTTCTCCAAAGAAAGATCATGGCAGATAGTGAGACCCAAAAGCTTGAGCCACAGAACTTCTTGGAGAGGATTGTTGAGAAAGTAGATGGGAGGGTTTTCCAGTCGGTCTTTTCGGAGAGACACAGTAAGAGTGTGAGATTCGTCAGGATTGAAAGACATGTTCCACTTGTTTGACCAGTCTGTGATTTTGTCCAGGTCTGCAGAGAGTGAGGAGGCTGCAGACTGCTGATCTGAGGGATGAGGAATGGAGCGGCAGATAGTGGAGTCATCAGCAAAGAGATAGAGAGGATTTTCGAGAGAGTCAGAGAGATCATTGATGAAGACCAGAAATAGCACAGGGCCCAGAACACTACCTTGGGGAACTCCAGCCAGAACAGGAAGGGGAGATGAGAGAAATCCATTCAGGGCCACACGTTGCCTACGACCAGAGAGGAAGTCCACAAGCCATGAGTGGAGATTTCCATGGATACCATAGGAGGAGAGTTTGGTGAGCAGAGCTGGGTGCCAGACCGTATCAAAGTTTTCATCTCAAATTTTACAATTCATAAGCATGCAGTACTGTGTATGTACATGTTTCGCGGTCCTTGTTATCAACACAATTTCAACGTAATTCCACATTCAACGTAATCATTCCGACAATCCGGACAGAAATGTAGTGCAGGAGATTGCCTTCGGAGAGCTAATGGCCAATATGTCTCCACCGGCTCGCGGAACAAAAGCAAGACGTAAACGAAAAACTGAGACGGCAGAAATCATCACATCCTCTCCTTATAAAAGACGTTTGATTGTGGAACATCAAGAACAAGAGAGAAGGGCATTGAAGAAATGGCCAACACGCGAGAAGCAGAATCCTATATCCCCAACTAATTTGAAAGCGAAAAAATGCAACAGACCATGAACAAAGCATGGTCCTCCAGTTCGAAAGCAGGTTACCAAGTCTGCTAAGCAACACAGAAAAAGACCTGAAAACTGCATGAGTAATGTCTACTGCATATATTGCAACTCGCTGAGGTACCCGGCTTCGCTGGGTTGAATAAGAATAATACAAATATATGATGAAAAGAACATGTATATTTTAGAGCAATATCACAGTACATTTCCTACATGACGTTTTTTTAATTTTCAATTTCTCAAAACCTCTGGGTATACAACATTTCTGGTTTTCTTACTTGGTGCCAAGACATAAAGATTGCTTGGTTTTCCAACCCTCGAGCAGCCCACGTACAGCTGGCCATGGGCAAACACTTGTTCTGTGAAGTTCAGGCCTACAACCTTCATTGATTGCCCCTGCGCCCTGTTGATGGACATAGCAAAACATAGCCTGATGGGGAACTGAATCCTCTTGAAGGAGAATGGAAGGTCAGGTGGAATAAGTGGTATCTTTGGAATGAATACTTTCTCTCCTCTGTATTGTCCTGAGAGGATGGTTGCCTCTAGGACATGCGGCATCATTTGCTGGATTGTCAATCGTGTTCCATTACACAGCTTTGGTGGATCAAGATTCCTTAGAAGCATGATTGGTGCTCCCACCTTGAGAATCAACCTGTGTGTTGGGAGTCCTTGAGGCTGACGACTGTTGAGAAACTCAGTTGGGAGGTTTACTGCCTGATCTTCATGTCACTTTGGCAAGAGAATCATAATGTCTTTCATGACCGGGCAGCGAACGTCATTATGTGCGACATTACGTCACTCCTACGGACGTGAAAACATTTGTTTTCCTTAAAAATATATTTAAAATAAATAACATAGTACATACAGTAACAATAAAAGAAGCTAAAAAACAATTTAAAATACAATAAAAAGCACACTAAAAAAATATAAAAATGTACGTACAGTATACTGTACGTACGCGCAACTGCTGATTCTCATTCAAAACAGAGGCGACGTACAGTATTCCTTTACTGTGTCTGTGTTAGCCATGGGTCCGAAGAAGGATAATGCTAGTGTTTCCAAGCGTAATGTGGTTACGATGGATGATAAGGTAAATCTGATTAAAAAGTATGGAAAAGGTGGAAAAGTGTCGGTGATAGCACATAGACCTCATCGCGAATCGGAACCGCAATGCGTCATGGGATCGGAAAGGGGCAATAGCGCTGCCACAAACTACACCATGGAATTGCAGCTGGCCCAGTTTTTTAAACCATTGATATTAAAATAAAAAGTAGCCTATAACCACCGGAATTTTATGCTGATTCCGAATCTGGCTAAAACTTTTCTCCGATGTGTAGTTCTTGAGTTATAAGCGGACATCCAGACAGAGACACACACACACACACACACACACACACACACACACACACACACACACACACACACACATATACACACAGACACTCCTCCTTTATTTATATAGATGAGCTATTTGTTGATCCACCTGAATTTTCTTGGATCCAATGCAGTGAATGCAAGCAATGGGCCCACGAAAACAAAACTGACTATGAGGGTATAGGTGCTTTCGTCTGTGACGAGTGTCGCTAAGGTTGTTGTTCACTGAAAAATCGGAAAGTAACATTTGTCCCAGGGAACATTTGTCGAAAATAAATTGGACTTACCACATTGAGGTAATATGGACCCGCGGTCCATATTACCCCAATGGGGGGTCCATATTCCCCACGCTGTTTGGAATATGGACACTGATGGCATATTTTTATTTGTCCCCTCAATCATATGTCTTTGATTTTATTCATCCCAAACTGCACGGGGATGTAGGCTGTCTGGTTGTCTAAATAAACCATTATTTGGAAATTTTCCTTTTCTATTTTTGTATAGCCTCTATCGGGACTTTGGCTTAGGGGGTCCATATTACCCCCACCTACCCTAATTGTACTCCAATCATTGCGCACTGAGGAGAAATCCGGATGCGGTTAAACGTGACATCAGGAAAAGGGTCAATGATAGACATTTTCACCGGGCCTTTGGCGGAGGTAAAGGCCGCGTATGTGAATTTCTGTTGGGACAGTCTGTTCTTGTGGGTGACTACTGTCAGCACCACAAATGGGTAACTGGTGCTGTAAGGTCCAGACATGGTCCCTGAAATTATCATGTTGCAGTTGGACCTTGTGTTTGGGAACTGCATGTGGATCAAAAGTGGATAACCGGGCTTAGGTGTGAAGTCCTACTCTTATAATGAGCAGGCCCTCCTGTAAGATTGGAGTCAGAGGGGTCGTGGTCAACAGAAATGATGTCTGCACCGGCGAGAACATTGCCGGCTAAGACCGATGCTGCACGAGCATCAACAGGTGTTGCATCTCAACCAACTGAGGCTCTGGGAACAAGGCGGAATCCACAGAGACACCATAAGGCCCCAGAAAGATTGTATCTGTGATGTGATTCAGTTATGGAGCAAAATAATCTCAAAATCTTGAGCCAGGGTAGGTTTCACCCCTGCAATTCCACTATATTGTACATTTCAGTTACATTTTGGAAGATTTTTGTGATTGATTGCAGTGTTCTCTTGTTATGATGCTCTTTCAATGTCTTTGATAATTATATTTTCTGGTGTCCATCAAATAAGTAAAATGTTAATTTATTGTAGTGAGGGATTAGATCTAGAAGGGAGTAAATGTGGTGTATTCGTAATAATATTGTATATTATAGGTCCCTTTGTGTATTTTGTAAGGATTCACTGTGGAGTGACACAGCCTTGTTATGATCATGCATCGGCAAGTATTTCCAAGCCTGCCATCTTTCGTGCCTGGCGTGATTACTTTGAGCTACTCAAGTCCTGATAACATATACAACACCCCCTCACCACTTCCCTTCTCTCTCTACTGTTATTTTGTCCTCTTGCATCCGATTCCATTCAGTTCTCCAGTAGTACTAGCTCTTCGACGAGCCTTGACTATGTATACAAAAGCAACTCTCTCTTTTTTTTCTTTTTTTTCCTCTCTCTCTCTCTCCCTCCCTCTCCCTCTCCCTCTCCCTCTCCCCCCCTCTCTCTCTCTCTCTCTCTCTGAATGTCACATTGAGAAGCTGAATCTCACGATCTGGTAGGTCGGCTCCAAGTTGAAAAACTTGCAGTTTTTTTTTTTTTTAACTGACCCTTTTCTAATCAGGCAGATTGACACCTCCTTCCTCCCTCACACCTCTCCACCCAGACCCTGACTATCCATGACCAATCTTCCAGAAACACTTTCCTTGTAACTATCCCCAAGTCTAAATAAAACACTCACCTTCATTCTTTCATGGTCCTTTTTCACCTGAAGGATCTTTCCTAAATCAAATATGAAGCTCTTCCCTACAGGATTTAAACTTTGCTGCCCACTGCCACCTCTTTGTCTTTCCTATTTTCACTACCGGGACCCTGTTCTCACCCTTCTACAATTCTCTCTCCTGACCGGCCTTGTTGGTATGCTAGAAACCCTGTTATCAGTGTATCAGCAAGACGTTTTGCAGTATGGAACATATTACCTGCAGGAAGATGGTGCCACATGCCAGAGGTATAGAAATCGAACAACCTCTGCCTGTAAGAGATGGAGTGGGCTGTAGCATCCTGTCTGTGAATGCCATTGAACACTGACCAATGGGAACATGAAGTGGGAGCTGGGCAAAAATCCACTTATGCAAAGTAATACACAACCAAAGAGCTGCAACAAAATCTATTCCACTTTTGCCAATGTCTGGATCAGTCTGACATACAGAATACTACACAAGACGGTGATTTTTCGGAGTATGAAGTGATGTTTTTTGTGGCTCTTCCAGTCCCCAAAATCTGAAATTTTCTTTATTCATCATCCCATTAATTTAAATATGTCACTCGTCAGAGAAAATTATGTCATCGATTACTGAGGTCTTCATTTTATAGTGCTTCAGAAAAGCGGTTAGAAAATTCATCCCATCTTCTGTGATCATTTTCATTAAATATCTGCAAAAGCTGTCTCGTAAGGAAAAATGTAAAAATGTTAATTCGACTTCTCCTATTTCCAGACAGAGTTAGACAGCTCAAGTTCGGTTTATTTACCTCTCCAGATACATTTGAGTCATTATCAACCCTTAACAAACACATACAGTACATGCTTTATTCTTGATTCCCCTCATAACCAATGTTTTTTCCCTCCATCCTGACACATTTATGAAACAAACACGTTATTCATTAAACACAAACACCACACATGCAAAGAGCCAAGTCCTCTCAGCTTGAACTCACCTTGTTGCGAAATGCGAGGAACAGGATGCTCAATGGAAAACATCCCCGAGCACGAAGCGCAGTTGATTGTCAGGAGAGCGGCAAGGAGCATCTGGAGGGGTGCCAATCGGGATGCTCTGTGCAGGACCAGGACTCATCCCGCTTAAGTGAGTATGAAGACGGAATGTAAGCAAGCACCGTTCATGGCCTTGGACCCAAGTCAAACATCTGCTGAAGAGGAAGAACCACCTGCCTGCCACTGAGGAGAAATCCGCATCTTGGAATCGAGCCGGAGTTCTGCTGTTAGCCAGGAGGATCGCCTGCGTGTTATCTGAGAAACCGCGTTGTGCTGAGGAAGAGACCATTGCCCTGAGGGAGCGACCCATGTGCGCTGGGCGTGAAGTGCCGTGCAAGTGGTGAAAGGCGAGAGGAAGGATTGTCTGCCTGTCATCTTAAAGGAAACCCGCGTTGTGCTGAGGGAATGACCATTGCCCTGAGGGAGCGACCCATGCTGTGTTAGGCGCGGGATGCTGTCCAAGTGGTGAAAGGCAGGCCAAGCAGAGATCTCTGGTAGATGAGGTTGCACTACACTCACACTATCATACTGATCATTCCCTTAAGTTGCCCAAGTAAGACAGGGGCCATCCCTGAGCCCTGAACTCATTTTCATCCTCTTCTATTTCCTCCTCTCTATCTTTCCTCAGAGTGTGATTCTACTGGGCCCATGTGGTCTTTGTAAATAATCAAGCAAGACTAGAGAAGGGATTTAAGTGTGAATTTCTGTGAACTATGAAGTGAACTGTTTCTGTGAAGTGTGAACTGGAAGATCTTGCGAGATCTTGCAGGGGAGGTCACGATTTTTTGAAGCTGTCTACGACCTTCACGCATGCTCGAAGTTAAGTAATTGTTCACAATTGTATTTTTGTCGAAACTGTATTTATCTTACGGGTGTGTACCTAAAGTACGTCCCTTGGAAGATAATTATCGGTGTTAATCTTTCATACCTGTATATAATAGTCGCATATTTCATGCCGCGGTATTTTGCAGACGAGTTATTGAAGATTCCTACCTTGAGGCTTGTTTTCTCCCAGGGGTCGATTGTGGTCCTTCTACTCTCGTTCTCTCAGTCTTTTCACCCCATACTTCCTTGTTTAAATTAACTATTAAAAAAAAAAAAAACATTTCCTTCTTTTCATTCGTTCTGCCACCATGTGTTTCACCCCCATTTTCATGCCATTCCCCAGATCTGTTTTGCCCTATTCCTTTTGCTGACACCTTTTGCCCTGTTCACGTGACTCGTGGTTGTCCCTCTAGGCTCCCTCTCCCCAATGGTATTTTTGTGAATATTAGATTGTTCTTCACTGTTCTGTTTAAATATGTTTAAACTTTCCCCTGCAGTGTTTTATTCAGTGGTATATTACAACACGCTGTTTTTCTTCCTATTTAAAAGGCTTTTTCAATTTCCTCTCCAACTCATTCAATTTCAAAAAAATATTCAATCTCTTATAATTCTAATTCACGACATGCTCTAAATTCAAATTCATTCCACCCCTCCTCCATCGTTCTTAAACGGATCTCTAACTTCAAAATCACAAGAAACCCAATTTGTTATCAATGTTTGTCTTTCATTAATCATCCACTTTCTAAACTCCCCCCTTGCCCCTCCACTCCAAATCTTCCCCCTTGCCCCTCCTCTCCAAAACTCCCCCTTGCACCTCCCCTCCTAAACACCCACCTTGCCCCTCCCCTCCTAAACTCCCCCCTTGCCCCTCCCCTCCTAAACTCCCCCCTTGCCCCTCCCCTCCTAAACTCCCCCCTTGCCCCTCCCTTCCAAAACTCCCCCTAACCCCTCCCCTTCAAAACTCCCCCCTACCCCTCCCCTTCAAATCTCTCCCCCTACCATCCCTCTCCAATTCTCCCCCCTCATTCTCAAAACTGCCTCCTCCCCACTTCATCTCCCTTCTATCTCATACCTCCACCTCCCCTAACCTTCTACTTTCCTCTGCCCCCCCCTCAAAGAACCCCCCACTGTGCCTCATCCCATCACCATCAAACCCTTCGTCCTCCTCATCATTCCCTTTCTTGTAACCCTTCTGTATTCTCTGACACACTATCAACTGCTCTTCCTACCTCCCCCTCTCATCCTTCATCTGAACCAACCCCTCCCCTCCCCTCTCCTGCACCCGATGCTCCCCCTAACTCCTCATAAACGATATGGACCTCAAACATCCGGGGCCTTCGCTCAAACCTGATTTATCTCTCCATTCAGGTTGCTTCTGACAATCCAGACTTGATCTGCTTAACAGAAACTTTCCTCCTTCAATATGTCTCCGATTCCTTAATATCTCTTCCTGGTTACTCCCTCCTCCGGTATGATAGACCTGAGCCTCGTCCTGGTGGTGGGGTTGCTATCTTTATCAAAAACTCTTCCTCACTCTCCTTGCACTGTCCTCTCTCCACCCCACCCCCAGGAGTACCTCTGCCTACGGCTTCCTCTCTGCTCCCACCTTTTGTTCATATGTGTTCTGTACCGTCCTCCAAACAGTGATGACTCCATTTACATGTCGCTGTCTGACAACATGTACCAACTTCTATCAACTCATCCCAACTCTCTTCCTCATATGTGGCTACTTCAACTGTCATCATGCCAGCTGGCTGGGTGTGGGTTCCTCTCTCACCAGCCATGGCACCACAGCAAAGGACTTCTGTGACTCATTGGGACTGACACAATCTGTCAATTTCTCGACCCGGATCTCAGTCAATGGAGTATCTGCTCTTCTAGACTTGATTATGACAAACTTCCCTGCAAAAGTCTGCTGCTCTTCTTCTGCACCAATCGGGTTTTCTGATCATGTGCTTGTTAAAGTGGACATCTCTCTGGCCATTCTCATAGAGCCCCCTCAGCGCCGACGAGTCTGGCATTTCACTCAGGCTGACTGGCACGGTCTGCAAGCAGCGATCAATCATCTGGACTGGTCTCCCATCTCCACTGCCTCTGACATCAATTCTTCCTGGGAATTCTTCCAAAGCAAACTGCTCTCTCTCATGCACAGATTTATCCCATCTCGTCTTCAGTTGTTTTACCCTTCGTCCTGTCCATGGTACACTGAATCTTGTGGTGAGGCAGTTGCCCTGAAACAACTTTCCGTTGCCTCTTGGAAGGCAAATCCAACTGAAGGCAATCTCAGTTCCTTCCAACAAGCTCGGAACAAGTGTGTGTCTACCCTCAGGAGTGCCAGGAAGCACTCTCTCTCCACACTCAAGAATGAACTCTCAAACCTGTCTCCTTCCTCCAAATCCTGGTGGCACCTGGTCAAATCCGATTCTGGTGTTTGTTCCCCCTCCATCTCCTCCCTCACCTCAAATGGCTACACAGTTGACACCGCACGTGACAAAGCCGAATGCCTCAACTCTGTATTTGCCTCAAAATATTGTGTCCCAAACCCATCTCTCTCTGTTCCCACCTTACCCAGTCGAACCCAACTGCTCCTGGACTCTGAGTCCTTCTCTCCTGACAAGGTGGATAAGTTTTT
Source organism: Myxine glutinosa (assembly GCF_964187855.1). NCBI lineage: Eukaryota > Metazoa > Chordata > Myxini > Myxiniformes > Myxinidae > Myxine > Myxine glutinosa. The sequence goes on from NC_136261.1 coordinate 280,702,619, forward strand.
GTCAAACCTGGACTCTGATTCTGCAACTGGACCAGACGGCATCAGCCCACGGGTACAAAAATCCTGCTCTGCCGCTCTATCTCACCCTCTCTCTGTTCTTTTCACCCTCTCTTTTGCTCAAGGTAATCTGCCAGCATCTTGGAAATCAGCAAACATTACCGCTTTACACAAAAAAGGTGCAAAAACAGATCCTTGCAACTACAGACCAATCAGCCTGCTCCCAATTATCAGCAAAGTCATGGAATCCATCATTGCTTCGGATATCAAATCCTTCCTCTTCTCCAATGGCTTGATCTCCGATCATCAATTTGGATTCAGACCAGGTCATTCTACTTTGGACATGTTGCTTCTGCTGTCTCAACAATGGATGGAGGTCCTAAATGCCAAACAGGAAATCAGAGCTGTCTCCATTGACATATCACGTGCCTTTGATAGTCTGGCACCCAGCGCTGCTTACCAAACTCTCCTCCTATTGGTATCCATGGAAATCTCCACGGTTGGCTTGCGGACTTCCTCTCTGGTCGTAGTCAACGTGTGGCCCTGAATGGATTTCTCTCATCACCCCCTTCCTGTTCTGGCTGGAGTTCCCCAAGGTAGTGTTCTGGGCCCCGTGCTTTTTCTGGTCTTCATCAATGATCTCTCCGACTCTCCAGAAAATCCTATCTCTTTGCTGATGACTCCACTCTCTGCCCCTCCATTCCTCATCCCTCAGATCGGCAGTCTGCAGCCTCCTCACTCTCTGCAGACCTGGACAAAATCACAGACTGGTCAAACATGTGGAACATGTCTTTCAATCCTGACAAATCTCACACTCTTACTATGTCTCTCCGAAAAGACCGACTGGAAAACCCTCCCATCTACTTTCTCAACAATCCTCTCCAAGAAGTCCTGTTGCTCAACCTTTTGGGTCTCACTATCTGCCATGATCTTTCTTGGGAAAACCACATTTCCAAGCTGGTCTCCAAAGCCAGTCACCGACTGGGCATCCTCCATCATGCGGTCTTTTCTTGGCACACCTGAGCTCCTCACCACATACAAGGCTTTCATCCGCAGCTCAATGGAATACTGTTCCCCCCTCTGGGCCGGTACTCCTGCCTCGCACCTAGCTCGACTTCACACTGTTGAAACCAAAGCTTTCAGAATCATTGGAATCTCCTGTGATGAAGCTAACTCCGAGGGCCTTTCACTCACTCACCGCAGGCAGGTTGGTGGTCTTTCTGTCTTCTACCGACTCCTCTCTGGCCTTGCTCCCCCAGCTCTCTCTGTGCTGTCCCCCAAATATTCCTACCGGTCGCACAAGATCTGCCAGCAACCCTCTTATGGTTAAACTGCCAAAATCTAGGTTCTCTGCTCACCTTCACGCTTTTATTCCCCTTTTTCCCCGCCTCTGGAACAAACTCCCCCACTCCCTTCAATCGCACTCTCCCCTCCAGGTCTTTAAAACAGCTGTTCACCACCATCTCTTATCTTCCCCCATCCAAAACCTTGATCTTTTCTACCCCTGTTAATTCACCCGATACACTTTTTCGAAATTCCAACTTCTTTCCTGGAAGTCCTTGCAGTGTCCATATGTTTTATACCTCTCCCACCTCCCCCCAAGCCCTCTCTCTCGATGTCCCTGTTCTCAAATGTTGTGTTTGTGTCCTTCGCCCTCTCTCCCCATCTTGTCTACCACTCCCCTTATTTTGTGTTTTATGTGTTGGTTTGTGTCGGTTTGACTTTTTGTGTGATTAATGTTAGCTCTTTCACGAGCCTCGATATTGTATCCAAAAAAAACCAAAAAACTTTGGTAAACAGTTGTTTCCAACCTGCCAGTTTAGTCTCGTTTCCTATTGACTTGGCTAGGATGCAGTAGTGACAGCAAGGACGTTCTTCCGCAACCAATTGGCTCCACAACATTAGCATTAGCCGGTCCGTACTTGGCAGTTTGCTCGACTGCCCCTGATTAAGATAAGGTGAGTACGAACCATGGGCGCGATCGCCAGTTAGGTTGGCCACGTCACCCCCAGGTAAGCTGTATCAGCCATCAACTAGAGGTCCCTGGGAGAGTCGGCAGGCATAAACCAACATGAAGACCAGAGAACTGTCTATGAAAGAAAAGCAAGCAATTTGTAGATGAAAGAACAGAATAATTCAATTAGAACCACAGCAAAGAAAATTTGGGCATATGAAAAACACCAATTTGGAATGTCCTAACAAAGAAACCACAAGTGTACTAAGCAATAGACATCGGCCAGGTCGGCGAAGGAAAACGAGCGTTACGCCTCGGTCCCCCATCGGTGAAGTGATGTGAGTTGACAAAGTGGAAGATGCAAGGCGGCCATCTTGGATTTTGACGTGGCGACCCAATTTTCAATAGCGTTCTTCCTTATGCCTAGATACACCCACAAACCAGATTAGAGGTTGGTACTTCGCTTATTTTTCAAGATATTCCGCTCACAAGGTTCAGGCATACATGGTGACGGCCATCTTGGATTTTGACGTGGCGACCCAATTTTCAATAGCCTTCTTCCTTATGCCTAGATACACCCACAAACCAGATTAGAAGTTGCTACTTCGCTTATTTTTCAAGATATTCCGCTCACAAGGTTCAGACATACATGGCGTCAGACATACATACATGGCGGTGGCCATCTTGGATTTTGACGTGGGTTGCACCCACACACCAAATTAGAATTCGGTCCTTCGCTTACGCACGCACGTTCGCACGCATGGACGGACGCACGCACACACACACGGACGGAGGGGAAAACCATAGTCCCCCTTTCGCTCCGCCGTGCGACGGGGGACAACAACTGCAGTTGATGACAGAAAAATCAGAGCGGTGAATAAAAACCCAAAAACAACTGTCAGTGACAGGACCAACAACCTGTAGAGTGCATTGGTGAAAGTATCGCAATCTACCATTCACAGAAGACTTCAACAACAAAATTACAAAAGCTACACCACATGATGCAAACCTCTCATCAGCACCAAAAATAGAAAGGCCAGATTAGAATTTTCCAATAAGTACAAAGGTGAGCCAGTGAGTTCTGGAACAAAGTTTTATGGACAGATGAGACCAAGATAAACCTTTACGAAAGTGATGGAAAGGTAGTGTTATGGCTTGGGCTTGCATAGCTGCTTCTGAAACGGGCTCACTCATCTTTATTGATGATGTAACTAATGATAGCAGCAGCAGAATGAATTTGGAAGTGTACAGAAACATTTTATCTTCCTATGCACAAGAAAATGCCTCCAAATCCATTCAACGGCGCTTTACCATGCAGCAAGACAACAACCCAAAACATGCTCCCAACACAACCAAGGGGTTAATCAGGGGAAAAGGTAGAAGGTTTTAGACTGGCCAAGTCAATCTCCTCATTTAAATCCAATGGAGCATGCATTTAACTTGCTGAAGAGGAGACAAAAGTCAGAAAACCCCCAAACCAAACACCAACTGAAAATGGCTACAGTAAAGGCTTCACAAAGCATTTATTGCAAAGGTATTGACCGCGGATGAATGTCTGCTGATTTGCCCTGCAAATGTCTGCTGCTCTTCTTCTGCTCCAATCGGCTCATCTGATCATGTGCTTGTTAAAGTGGACATCTCTCTGACCATTCTCAGAGAGCCTCCTCAGCGTCGACGAGTCTGGCATTTCACTCAGGCCAATTGGCACTGTCTTCAAACAGCCATGAATCATCTGGACTGGTCTCCCATCTCTACTGCCTCTGACATCATCTCATCCTGGGAATTCTTCCAAAGTAAATTGCTCTCTCTCATGCACAGATTTATCCCATCTCGCCTTCAGTTGTCATACCCTTCCTCCCGTCCATGGTACACGGGATCTTGTGGTGAGGCAGTTGCCCAGAAGCAACTTGCCTTCGCCTCCTGGAAAGCAAATCCAACGGAAGGAAATCTCATTTCCTTTCACAAAGCCCGAAACAATGTGTCTTGTGAGACAAGACACATGAAAGCCCGCTTGGAGTTTGCAAGAAGCACCTAAAGGACTCTCAGAATGTGAGAAACAAGATTCTGTGGACTTTCATGTGTCTTTCACTGAGGAGAGGCTTCCGTCTGGCCACTCTGCCATAAAGCCCAGATCGGTGGAGTGTTGCAGTGATGGTTGTCCTTCTGGAAGTTTCTCCCATCTCCACACAGGATCTCTGGAGCTCAGCCAGAGTGACCATCGGGTTCTTGATCACCTCTATTACCAAGGCCCTTCTCCCCCGATTGCTCAGTTTGGCCGGGTGGCCAGCTCCAGGAAGAGTCCTAGTTGTTCCGAACTTCTTCCATTTAAGAATTATGGAGGTCACTGTGCTCTTGGGAACCTTCAATGCAGCAGAATTATTTTTGTCAGCTTCCCCAAATCTGTGCCTCGACACAATCCTGTCTCTGAGCTCTGCAGACAGTTCCTTCGACCTCATGGCTTGGTTTTTGCTCTGATATGCATTGTCAGCTGTGAGACCTTGTATGGACAGGTGTGTACCTTTCCAAATCATGTCCAATCAATTGAATTTACCACAGGTGGACTCCAATCAAGGTGTAGAAACATCTCAAAGATGATCAAGAGAAATGGGAGGCACCTGAGCTAAATTTCAAGTGTCATAGCAAAGGGTCTTAATACTGTTATGTCGGAGGGTAAAGGAATATCTTGAGCCAGGTAGATCTGTATAGGTAACATGCTTCGACTGTCGTGATAGGGAATCTACCTGTAATAAGTTCTATGGTTAGTCCGGTTTGTCGGTATAAGCTGTATTGATGTACCCGCTACGAGGGAGCAGGGCGTGCTAAATAGTGCAGGGATATGGATAAGAGTGCTTTGTTCGTCGTCCCCTGTCGTCAAACCTGTGTCCCTCGTGGCAACGCACACATATAAACACTTAGATAGGTCCTTAGTGCACACATTAATTAGTTCCCTTCCCTTGCAATGACCTTGGAAGAAAACGGGCAGGAAGCCAGGCCGGGGCACCGCCGATGGGGCCGCAGCCAGTCACACCACCAGCTGGCCTAGCAACCAGCCTCATGGCAGGCTTGGAACCACGCCCAGGAGGACTGTTGATTGGTCCATAGGAGGAACAGAGAACTGCCCCGTGATTGGAAGGAAGGGAAGGACTGGTGGTTGGCCACGAGGGTGGCGTAACATGGTGGCGGGAAGGACTTGGCCAATGATAAAGCACCAGCACAGCAGAGCATTCGAGAGACGAGGCTCTGATTGGGGGCGAGCAGGACTTGACTCACACGGGAGGTGACAAAAGGACGCGCTGGATGACATTTTGTCTCTTGGCGCTGCACGACATCTTGGCTCTCTAAGCTCTTCGCTCTCTCTCGCCTCTTCGCGCTGGACCCATCGCCCTTCGTGTGAAGATCGACCCTTTGTGCTTGTGCTCTCTGCGCTGGGATTGGAGATCGCGTTCTTCGTGGTGCGTGGTGCTTGGAGCGGTCCTTCTCGGTGCGTTCGGAGCTTGGAGTGGTGCTGGGGCCTCGTGTGCGATCGACTCGGAGCTTGGAGCGGTGCGGGCCGCGCGGGGCCTGGCGAAGCGTGCGAGCAAGGCTGACGGAGGGTTCCTTCGCGCCGGAGCTCGGAGCCGTGTTGGACAGCGGACACTGCACTACTGACAGATAAGGCCGCACTCCACAGAACATTACACGACGAGACATTTCTTTTCGTAATTCAGTCCTTTGTTCGTTTCTGAAGTGAGGTGTGCGGGATCCCGATTTAGGACCGTTATTTATCTTCCGACGCGTTCTCTTGTTCTCGGGTTCCAAAATAAACGTGTTTCTTTTTGTGCATTGAACTCGGGTTTCGTTTGAGTTGCTTTCCTCCAGGGTCGGAGTTGCCGTCGGGGCTAAAGGTAATCGCTTCCGCTTCTTCCCTTCTTTCTCCCGTGCTTTTATAGCAAAATCCGTATTTGGTCGTTGCCTCCATTAAAGCCGTTCGGTCTTCCGCGGTCCCTGGTGTTAACCTTGAGGGATTCGCGCGACAATACTTATGTAAATGTGATATTTCAGTTTTTTCTTTTTCATAAATTTGCAAAACTTTCTAAAATCCTGTTTTCTCTTTGTCATTTTGGGGGTATTGAGTGTGGATTGATGAGGGAAAAAATGAATTTAAACGATTTCAGCATAAGGCTGCAACATAACATAATGTGAAAAAAGTGAAGGGGTCTGAATACTTTCTGAATGCACTGTATATAATAAAAATTTCCCCAATACAACAATGTAAAATGAAAAATTCAATGATCAGAATCTCGAATTGTTTTTTGTTTTTTTCCTTCTTTTCAAATTTTCATTCACACTAGCAATTCAAAAGCAAATAAACTATTTTGAAATGTCCTGCATTGTTATATGGAGAGATATAATTGTGCATGAAAATTGTTGGGCAAAGTAACAGGTTGTTATGGACCCAGTATGTATGTGTTGGTTTAAAATAATGGTATTTTTATCAACATAAAAAGGCAAAACATTCAGAAATATTTAATGTTGCAATAATCAGATATTCTGGTGAAATTCTTCGCACTTTTATTGATATTTTGCACTGATCCCCAGTGAAAAAAAAACAAGCAGTTCAGAAGTTGGTGGGAGTAAATTGAGAAGATAAGAGGCAAAAATAGTGAGATGAAAGAAGAATTTAGAGAAAGAAGGGTAAACATGAGAAGAATAGTGAGACTCGCAAATGGAAGATGTGATCTGGAATTGGTATTGCATGCTGAATGAACTACAAAAAAGTATGCTGTATATTTTATGTGGAAAGAGAACAGACAGAGAAAGTGGAAATAAGTTTGGATGTGCATGTTAGTATCACAGACCTTTACTCAAAAGTTCGGTGTGTAATCTTCCAGTGATATTACAAAAGCTCAAATTCCAACCAGGCAAAGATGTTTCAGTTGTAATGTTTCTTTAGAACAAAGTATAATAAGATTGCTGTTGGAAAATTCAAAACAGCACAGACTTGCGATACATCCAACATTACAAAATCAAGTTAAAACTTCCATCTGGAATTAAAAATACTCAAATCAATCGTAGCAATGCCCAGTTATGTTTCACAAATTACAACTGTTAGGGCAAAATGTACGACAGTTTTAGTCCATTTTTGATGCAGTAACTGTCGACCCCCACTGATTTCAAAGGGAAGCTTTGGGCATTCTGCTTGGTCCAATGATTCAATTGCATGAACAAGATGTTGGTTAAAACTAGGTGGTTATTTAAACTAGATGCAGTCTTTCATTGGATTTTAATTTAGAGTCATAATGTCTTTGTGGAGACACTACAAAGACAGTAGAATGTAGATAGAGATAGAGATAGAGATATACCAACATTAAACTGAGACACTGGTGAATGAAATGAAGTTAAAGTTCCTAACATCAGGATCAATAACACTCAGTGAAAATAATCTGGGTCATGTGTTTGTATTTTCAGTGACAGCCATTAAGTCCATAAATTGGGCAAATTATGGTTGCCAGTGGTTTTTGAAACACCTAATCCATCCCAAAAATCCACATCACGTTTTTGGTATATCTGGATGTGCCGATTTGTTTATCGTCGTGTGGTAGAAAATATCTTCATTTTAGTGAGTGTAGAGTGATGCATGTGGTTGACAAAGAGAAACAAAAGCAGAGGAATCACTCTGAATCTCGATGTATCTCAGATGCATCTGCACGGCAGATGGGACATGTGCGGTTTGTCTGGAAGAACAAAAGACAAACAGAACAACAAATAAAGCTACGTATACCAATTATATTCCTTGTATCTCATCACTGCCTCAATCTGTTTATGCAAGTTTAGAGACCAAGCATTTCTATCTCGATCACTCATATCCTGCATCTTTCCTTTAAAATTATTTCACAAATTATTTAATATCAACACCTGCTTACACTCACTTGTGGATGAAAGATCCCATTATACCTCTCACAAAAGCAAGCTTTTAGGCTCGTGCCCTGCCCATATAATCCAATCATAAATGAAAAATGGATATTAAGTGTAAAGGAATCTAAATTGTTAAGTAAAAATGCAAATTCAGATATTGATACAAAATTCTACATCAAGTAAAAATATCATCATATGTGAATACAAAATAAATATAATCAGATGTATATGCAGCAGAGCTGTCTGTGTGTGTGTGTGTGTGTGTGTGTGTGTGTGTGTGTGTGTGTGTGTGTGTGTGTGTGTGTGTGTGTGTGTGTGTGTGTGTGTGTGTGTGTGAGCATATATATATGTGTGTGGATACCAACAGATTTTTTAATTTCAACAATTTTCTGGAAGAAATGGTGCATTATTTGAAAAACGTGTAAGGGTGCCAATATTTTTGGCATGACTATATATATCTGTGCAGTGTCTGTGTTGTGTTGTGTCACTGAACTACTCCCTCAAACGTTTGTGAAATCGTACCAAACTTATGGTATGCCCCTATCTCTCCCGTGTGTATGTCCTCAGTGTATTCTTCTTGAAAATTTTAGAAAAAAAAATTATTTTTGAAAATTGTTTTTTCCAACTTCAGTTGTTTATAAAATGTAATATCACGTATATTACAAATACATTTGTGCAAAATAATTGTTTGTATTTATATGATTGGTGTAAACCATGACAAAACCAACTCAGGTACAGTCATCTATCTATATATCTACATATCTGGCCAGTCTGTGTTGTCACTGAACTACTCCCTCAAACTTTTGTTTCCGTGGTTGTGACGTGTTTTTAAGAACGTGGCTGTGAGGTGTTTTGAATTACGTGGTGGTGAGGTGTTTTGAATTACATGGTGGTGAGGTGTTTTGAATTACGTGGTGGTGAGGTGTTTTGAATTACGTGGTGGTGAGGTGTTTTGAATTGCATGGTGGTGAGGTGTTTTGAATTACGTGGTGGTGAGGTGTTTTGAATTACGTGGTGGTGAGGTGTTTTGAATTGCATGGTGGTGAGGTGTTTTGAATTACTTGGTGGTGAGGTGTTTGGAATTACGTGGTGGTGTGGTGTAATCATCCCAAACTTGCAGTCTGCACCTACCCCTCCCGTATGTATGTGCTGAGAGGTTCTTTATGAATTAAAAAAAAAAAATTCAACTTAAATCGATTATAAAAATGTAATATCACAAACACTACAAATAAATTTGTGCAAATTAATTGTTTGTATTATGATTGGTGTAAATCATGACAACACAGCAACTCAGGTACAGTTATTATCCTCAGCTAAAACAAGCCCGTTCCTCTGCAACGACACTTGGTGAGGCGAGCGTAGTAAACCGAGCCGAGCTAGCATATTGTATAAATACTGGCTTTGTGGTGAGTTTGGAAGCAACGTTGGGGGTAGATACTACTCGCAGTGAGTTGGAGAGAATGGTGGTTGGAAGAGAGACAGGAGGGATGGGAAAGAAAAGAATGCCTTTCACATTCACGTCTGCTAATGCCTTTATCTTGCATGCAATTTATGTAAAGCTCCACGAGTATTCTTAGATCAATCTAAACAAAAACAATGATTAATGTAAAGTCTGTTCACTCTGTCATCCTATCAAAACATTCGACCTTCGTGAGCTCTGTCGGTTGACAAAGTTTCCTTTTATCCAACAGATTTTCCAATAAAGGTTTGTTGTATCTGCACCTAATTTTTAAACCTCATCTGACAACATGGCAAACTGGCAAAATATTTCAGCATTTCAGCCATGAAACACAAGCCTGGTGTTGGCTTAGCGGTCAGGGTGCCGACTTGGGATCCTAGGATCCTGGGTTTGAATCCCGGTCGATCGCTGAATTAACGCCAGGGGGGTTGACTCAGCCTGTCATCCTTCGGAGGTTGGCAAATTGAGTACCAGCTTGCTGGGATGAATGATCCCAGTGTGTACCCCGGTTTAGAATGGGTACACTGTATCCCTGCACATCGTAAGAAGCGACTAAGGGTTGGCGTCAGGAAGGGCATCCAGCCATAAAAGCAGTCTCAAACAGGGAACCATGATTGTCATGGGGCCCGCAAGGCTAACCCCCGCTCTAGCGGGGAAAATGGCCTTAAAACGATCATTCATATTCATTCATTCATTCATTCACATCCAAAATGTCAGCTTTACTTTTCTTTGCTTTCAATGGCCTTTTGCCTCAGTCATCTCTTAGATGATAAAACCAATTGTTCGAACTGTTCATAGGCACAGACTGACAATGGCCTTGACAAAGTCTCGTATTCCTCCGATAGATCATATATCTACGGTATCTATCTTTATCATTATCTTTTTAAGTTATGGATCCTTCATTTGTCCGCTTTGCAATTGTTCATCATTTTATTATCATGTAGCTCTTCAACTTTAACATCTGTTCATATTTATGGCCCGCTCTCGATTTTTTTTCCCCTTCTCACCCTCAGCCACTTGTCCACACATTTAGCGTGGAATTCGTGAGAACAGGGAAGAAGCCGGAGAAGTTGTCTAGCTTCAAAGTCAAACATACACACCACACAGCTGCAAGACATGAATGATGCAATAACGATTAATTAATAACAATATAGCAAAGATTGAATCGCATGCTATTGATAAAGCTAAAAGAGCGCAGCAGTGGTGCAGAGAAAGTTAGAGGAAAATGGCTTAGGGGAATGAAGAGATGTTCAAGATAGATCATATAAAAATGGCTCTTTGATGAAAAAGAGAAGGCTGCACTAAAAATGGAAAGGAATAAAGAAAGCTAGGGGGAGGCATGATGATGGTGAGGTGGAGATATACATATCTATGGCAGGAAGAAAAGAGGGCAGGAGGATGAAGACAACCATTAAAGTAAAGTTAGGAAGAGTCCATTGATGTGAAATCACATGCATAGGGAAAAAAAACAAATATATGGACAGAAAGGGTGTAAAGAGAGTTGGAACATACAGGCTTTGTTCAGACTGCTGGTTCTCTGGATTGTAACGGTACGATGGCAGCTGATCCACATCCTGTTTGCTGAGTCCACGAGGTTTTGCTTCCCCGAGTCGTTCTGCCAAGGTCAACAACGCCTGAGTAAAAGGTGAAGGTAAGTGGTAGTGGAGAGAGGGAGAAGCACATAGTGAGAAAAAGACAGGAAACATTGGGGGTGGTGATGGTTAGTGAAGATATAATGTGCTGGTAGCTAAGACTTTAACGACTCTGCGCAGAACATTCTCAGCAGATTGCTCCAGGCCAGACAATAGGTGTCAAAAAAAAAAAAAAAACCACCTTTAGAGGCCATTTTCCCCCGCAAAGCGGGGGTTGGCCTTTTTCGGGCACCGTGGTTGTTGTTGTTTTTGTTGGTCCCCTTTTTGAAGCAATGTTTTACGGCCGGATGCCCTTCCTGCCGCCAACCCTTTTTGTCGCCTTTTACGACAAACAGGGAATTACCAGTGAACTGGTACTCAATGAGCCGACCTCGGAAGGATGACTGGCTAAGTCAACCCCCCTGGTGTTAATTCAGCGATCGACCGGGATTCGAACCCAGGATCCTGGGATCCTAAGCTGGCACCCTAGCCGCTAGCCCAACACCATTCTCAGCAGATTGCTCCAGGCCAGACAATAGGTGTCAGCTGTATGATATTCTATGCTTGATTGTTTGGGTGCTCATGACTAGGTGCTTAGTGTGATGAATGTGTCTGGTGCTCTTCGGTGGGTGCCCGATTCTTGAGACTGGCTGCCTGATGCTCATGACTGGCTGCCTGGTTCTCGAGACTGTGTGCCTGGTGCTTGTGACTGGGTGCAACCTCATAATTCTCCACCTCGCCGTCATCCACATCCAGGTCAAGACCAAACGGTGGTGCCATCGTTGGAGACATGGGAAGGACCGATCTGAAAGACAACAATAGACAAATATATATTAACTATCAGCAATCTCAGTTCTCTTTCAGACACAAATATGTACTTTTGTACCATTTACATCCACTCCATTCTTAGGCCACACACCAGTTAAGCAAGACAGAGGACTTACCAAGACAAAATAATGTACATAACATGCTTATGAGAATTTAAGAAAAGCAATACTCATGTAGTTTTTTTAATATTTAAAAGTAATAAATAGAAAGCTTAAATTGAGGGTTCAAACCTCGAAGAGATCCATGGTCATTATCATTACATCAGCACCAAATAATATACAAGAAAAGCTTCATTGTTTAACTTTATAAGACAAATTGTGAAACAAAAAGTGGAAATTTGTCAATTAGAGGAAGCCTGGCCTGTTTGCATGGAACTGGAACCTTAGTTCATGCAAAACATTGCAACAATTATTTCATGCAATGACAATCATTGATGAGCAGAAATCATATTATAATTCGAGAAGTGTTTGTTTGTTTCACTTCTATGCACTCCAGAACCGCTGGATGGAAGGAGTTGAAAAGTGGTGGTTGTAGTCGGGAAGAGGTGAAAAATAATCTCAACACTTTGCAAAGAAGGAAGAGGTGAGATAAGTGAAAATTAAGAAGCTACTGTAAAAGGATGCTGAGAACTGATTAGGCTAAAAGAGGAGTCGAGCCAGCACCCTGGCGAAATTCCAGCTCTAACCTACAGGGGGCACTGCATTAGCGGCCCACAGCTGTGCCCCCAGGAAATGATTCCACCCGCAGCCATGTGTTGCATACGAAAGAAGAGGAAGATGAGGGTGTGCATATTTTAAAAGCCATTGAGTTCCACATATGAGGAGCATACAGTGTATGAAGAGTGCTTGACGGGCAAAAGTCTTCGGCCTAATCACCAGGTGGGAATGGGTCAAATCTGTTCCCCTCTTCCACCCTTCATTTTCCGGCAAAAGTCTTCTGCCTAATCACCAGGTTTGAATGGGTAAAATCTGTCCCCTCTTCCACCCTTAATTTTCCCACCTGAATTTGGCTGAGCTTTGCCAAAGGGCAGTTTGGTTTTAAATCATGGTGCCTTAATTTGCAGATTCCAAATTTTCCATGATTCCCAGTTTCCTGCATACCAGTTTATATGCCAATTAAACTATGCGCAGTGGAGCCCCCGTACTCCCCAATGTCCATATAAGAGGATCTCATTAACAAAGGAATTTAATAAACAAAAATGGGGTGGTGGAGTGGGGGGGAAGAAGTAGGGAAAAGAACACAATCGCACACGCGGCGAACCAAACTGTGTGACCATTGAATAAAAGTAAATTAAATTGATATGTGGGAGAAGTACATGCCCAGACCAGGAATCAAATCCAGGTCCTCTGGAAAACCATACCAGTGCTCTGCCATCTGAGCTATCTGGGCAACCCTGACTGAGCATGCAATTTTCCCACACATATGATTGACACTATCTTTTCCGTCAATGGAGACGAGAGATCTCGCGAGATCTTGGAGACGGCGGCAGGGATTTTCGAAGCTCCACACGGTCTCCACGTTTTTCGAAGTTAAGTCTGTTCACAATTGTATTTTGTCGAAACTGTATTTATCTTTCGGTGTGTGAAGTTATTGTGTGCAACTTTGGTTGTTTCTCGGTGTTTATCTTTCATAAATTGATCGTCTGTTTGCCGTGTCGCGAGCAAGGCCTTGTACAGTGTGCACTGTACAACCTTGAGGCTTTGTTTTTCTCTCAGTGGTCCGTCGTTTGTGATCCAATAACTTTCGTTCTCTGTATTCCCAGTCTTTTCACCCATAGCCTACTTCCTTGTGTAAATCTCAACTAAAAAACAAACAAACAAAAAAAAAACATTTTCCTTCTCTGTTCTCATTCGTTTATTCATTCTTATTCGTTCGTTCGTTCTTCGACCACGTGTTTCTCCCCCATTTCCCCAGATAGTTTTCACTCATTAACCTTCAATGTTTACACTTTCCCCTCAAGTTATGTATTCCGTCATATTTTATAACACCTTTTTCTTCTTCTTCTTTAAAAGGCTGCTTTCGACTTGCTCACCAAATCAATTCATCCCAAAAAAAATATCCATCTCCTATAGTGCCTTTTTTCTACATTCCCTAAACTCTCCTGCACTCCATCCTCCATCCAGCGTCCTTAAACGTATTTTTAACTCGAAGGTCACAAGAAACTCATTTTGCAATAAATGTTCGTTTCCCATAAATCGTACACTTTCAAAAATCCAATCTCACCCCTCCCCTCCAAATCTTCCCCATAACCCCTCCCCTCCAAATCTTCCCCATCACCCCTCCCCTCCAAATCTTCCCCATCACCCATCCCTTTCAAATCTCCCCCCTTGCCCCCTCCCTCCTAAACTACCCCCTCACCCCTCCCCGCCAAGACGCCCCCTCGCCCCTCCCCTCCAAATCTCCCCCATATCCCATCCCTTTCAAATCCCTCCCCTTGTCCCTTCCCTCCCAAACTCCCCCCTCACCCCTCCCCTTCAAATCTCCCCACCCTCATTGCTTCTCAATTTCCCCCCTCTCACTCCCCCTCCTCAAAGCGTCCTCCCCGCTTCTTCCCCCTTCAAACTCTCACCTCCATCTCCCCCAACCTTCTGCCTCGCTCTTCCCCCTCCTCAAATAACACCTCATTGTGGCTCACCCAATCACCATCAAACCTTTTGTCCGCCCCATCCTTCCCTTTCTCCGAGCTATTCTGAAATCTCTGACACACCTTCAACAGCTCTCCCTACCTCTTCCACCTCTTCCACATCTTACCCTACCCCTCCTCCCCCCTGTTCTGTATCTGATGCTCCCCCTTCCTCTTCATTAACGGTATGGACGTCAAACATCCGGGGCCTTCGTTCAAACTTAACTGATCTCTCCATACAGGTTGCTTCTGTCAAACCAGACGTGATCTGCTTAACAGAAACTTTCCTCCTTTATGATGTCTCTGATTCCATAGTATCTCTCCCGGGCTACTCCCTCCTCCGGTATGATAGACCTGAGCCTCGTCCTGGAGGCGGGGTTGCTATCTTTATCAAAAACTCTCTTCCTCACTCGCCCTGCACTGCACTCTCTCCACCTCACCCCCAGGAATACCTCTGGCTACGGCTTCCCCTTCGCTCCCACCTCTTGTTCATATGTGTGTTGTACCGTCCACCAAACAGTGATGACTCCATCTACATCTCGCTGTCTGATGATATGGACCAACTTCTATCTACTCATCCCAACTCTCTCTTCCTCATATGTGGTGATTTCAACTGTCATCATGCCAGTTGGCTGGGTGTGGGTACCTCTCTCACCAGCCATGGCTCCTCAGCAAAGGACTTCTGCGACTCACTGGGACTGACGCAATCTGTCAATTTCCCGACCCGGATCTCAGTCAACGGAACATCTTCTCTTCTGGACTTGGTTATGACTAACTTCCCTGAAAATGTCTGCTGCTCTTCTTCTGCTCCGATCGGATCATCTGATCATGTCCTTGTTAAAGTGGACATCTCTCTGACCATCCTCAGGGAGCCTGCTCAGCGTCGACGAGTCTGGCATTTCACTCAGGCCAACTGGCACGGTCTTCAAGCAGCCATCAATCATCTGGACTGGTCTCCCATCTCTACCACCTCTGACATCAACTCATCCTGGGAATTCTTCCAAAGTAAATTGCTCTCTCTCATGCACAGATTTATCCCATCTCGTCTTCAGTTGTCATACCCTTCCTCCCGTCCATGGTACACGGAATCTTGTGGTGAGGCTGTTGCCCAGAAACAACTTGCCTTCGTCTCCTGGAAAGCAAATCCAACGGAAGGAAATCTCATTTCCTTTCACAAAGCCCGAAACAAGTGTGTGTCCACCCTCAGGAGAGCCAGGAAACAATATCTCCGCTCTCAAGACCGAACTCTCTTATCTGTCTCCCTCTTCCAAATCCTGGTGGCGTCTGGTCAAATCCGTTTCTGGTGTTTGTTCCCCCTCCATCCCCTCCCTTACCTCAAACGGCTACACAGCTGACTCCGCACGTGAAAAAGCTGAATGCCTCAACTCTGTGTTTGCCTCTAAATCTTGTGTCCCAAACCCATCCCTCTCTGTACCCACCATACCCAGTCGTACCCTGCTGCTCCTGGACTCCGTGTCCTTTCCTCCTGACAAGGTGGAAAAGTTTCTGTCAACCCTCGACTCTGATTCTGCAACTGGACCCGACGGCATCAGCCCACGGGTCCTAAAATCCTGCTCTGCTGCTCTATCTCACCCTCTCTCTGTTCTCTTCACCCTCTCTTTTGCTCAAGGTCAACTGCCATCTGCTTGGAAATCAGCCAACATCACCGCTTTGCACAAAAAAGGTGCAAAAACAGATCCTAGCAACTACAGACCAATCAGCCTTCTCCCAATTATCAGCAAAGTCATGGAATCCATCATTGCTTCTGATATGAAATCTTTCCTCTTCTCCAATGGCTTGATCTCTGATCATCAATTTGGTTTCAGACCAGGTCACTCTACTCTGGACATGCTGCTTCTGCTGTCTCAACAATGGATGGAGGTCCTCAATGCCAAACAGGAAATTAGAGCTGTCTCCCTCGACATATCACGTGCCTTCGACACGGTCTGGCACCCCGCTCTGCTCACCAAACTCTCCTCCTTTGGTATCCATGGAAATCTCCACGCATGGCTGGCGGACTTCCTCTCTAGTCGTCGTCAACGTGTGGCCCTGAATGGGTTTCTCTCATCTCCTCTTCCTGTTCAGGCTGGAGTTCCCCAAGGCAGTGTTCTGGGCCCCGTGCTTTTTCTGGTCTTCATCAATGATCTCTCTGACTCTCTCGAAAATCCTCTCTATCTCTTTGCTGATGACTCCACTCTCTGCCGCTCCATTCCTCTTCCCTCAGATCGGCAGTCTGCTGCCTCCTCACTCTCTGAAGACCTGGACAAAATCACAGACTGGTCAAACAAGTGGAACATGTCTTTCAATCCTGACAAATCTCACACTCTTACTATGTCTCTCCGAAAAGATCGACTGGACAACCCTCCCATCTACTTTCTCAACAATCCTCTCCAAGAAGTTCTGTCGCTCAAGATTTTGGGTCTCACTATCTGCCATGATCTTTCTTGGGAAAACCACATTTCCAAGCTGGCCTCCAAAGCCAGTCGCCGACTGGGCATCCTCCGTCGTGCGAAGTCCTTCCTCGGCACACCTGAGCTCCTCACCACATACAAGGCTTTCATCCGCAGCTCAATGGAATACTGTTCTCCCCTATGGGCCGGTGCTCCTGCCTCACACCTAGCTCGGCTTCACGCTGTTGAAACCAAAGCTTTCAGAATTATTGGAATCTCCCGCGATGAAGCTATCTCTGAGGGCCTTTCACTCACTCACCGCAGGCAGGTAGGTGGTCTTTCTGTCTTCTACCGACTCCTCTCCGGCCTTGCACCCCCAGCTCTCTCTGTGCTCTGTCCCCCAAATATTCCTACAGGTCGCACAAGATCTGCCAGCAACCCTCTGATGGTTAAACTGCCGAAATCTCGGCTCTCCGCTCACCTTCACTCTTTCATTCCTCTTTTCTCCCGCCTCTGGAACAAACTCCCTCACTCCCTTCAATCCCACTCCTCCCTCCAGGTCTTTAAAACAGCTGTTCACCACCATCTCTTATCTTCCCCCATCCAAAACCTTGATCTTTTCTACCCCCGCTAATTCACCCCAGATCCACCTTGTTTGAAATTCCAACTTCTTTCCTGGAAGTCCTGGCAGTGTCCATATGTTTTATACCTCTCCCACTGCCCCCTTCCCACGCCCCCCCCCCCCCCCCCCCAAAGCCCTCGCCCTCTCTCAGATCTCTCGATGTCTCCATGTCTCTCGGTCCCTGCTCTCAAATGTTGTGTTTGTGTCCTTCCCCCTCTCTCCCCATCTTGTCTACCGCTCCCTATGTTATATGTTTTATGTGTCGGTTTGTCTTTCTGTGTAATTAATGTTCGCTCTTTCACGAGCCTCGATCTTGTATACAAAAAAAAAAATAAAAAAAAAATAAATAAATAAAAAATAAAAAAAATGCTTCTGGGGCACTCGCTGCCAACCATAGGAGCATCAACGGCCTGAACTTGAGTGGGTCTTCCACCAATGGGGGAACAAATCCATGTCCACTATTGTAAACACCACTGGGGGCGTAGTGAAGCAATTCGATTCATGAACAGGATTAAATAATTAAATTGATATAAGTGTGAAAATTACATGCCCAGACCAGAAATCAAGCCTGGACTATGCCCAGACCAAGAATCAAATTTGCCCATCACTGACAGTGAAGGTCATGGGTGGTGAAGTTGATGGCTGTGGTCAAGTTTCATCGAAATTGTGTGTGTAGTTTCTGAACCCCATAGAACCCCTTACGGCCCGATTTTTTTTTTTAATGCCCTGAACCCAAGGTTGTTGTTTTGTATGCAGCCTGTGGCTGCTGGTTACATCATTTCTGGAAGCATGGCTGTGCTGCTGATGCAGTGCCCCTGTTACTAGTAAGCTGGGAATCATTTTGCCGACTTCAGAAGGTTGACAGGCTGAGTCAAACCACCTGGTGTTATTTAATTGTCAAACTCAAGTCCCTAAGATCTCAAGCCAGCCCCCTTAACTATTAGCCAACACCAGGCATCACCCATGGAGACACTGTGCCAAACATGCTAGGCACAATCATTATCTTACAACTACTATGCAGAGGAGCTAGCGGCTAGCTAGCTGGTGTTGGGCTAGCGGCTAGGGTGCCAGCTTAGGATCCTAGGATCCTGGGTTCGAATCCCGGTCGATCGCTGAATTAACGCCAGGGGGGTTGACTCAGCCTGTCATCCTTCCGAGGTCGGCTAATTGAGTACCAGTTTTTTTTTTGTTTTTTGTTTTTTGTATACGAGATCGAGGCTCGTGAAAGAGCGAACATTAATCACACAGAAAGACAAACAGACACATAAAACAAATAACATCGGGAGCGGTAGACAAGATGGGGAGAGAGGGGGCAGGACACAAACACAACATTTGAGAGCAGGGACCGAGAGACATGGAGACATCGAGAGATCTGTGGGAGGGAGAGGGCTTTGGGGGGGAGGCATGTGAAGGGGGGGGGGGGGGGAGAGGTATAAACATATGGACACTGCCAGGACTTCCAGGAAAGAAGTTGGAATTTCAAACAAGGTGGATCTGGGGTGAATTAGTGGGGGTAGAAAAGATCAAGGTTTTGGATGGGGGAAGATAAGAGATGGTGGTGAACAGCTGTTTTAAAGACCTGGAGGGAGGAGTGGGATTGAAGGGAGTGTGGGAGTTTGTTCCAGAGGCGGGAGAAAAGAGGAATGAAAGAGTGAAGGTGAGCAGAAAGCCGAGATTTCGGCAGTTTAACCATCAGAGGGTTGCTGGCAGATCTTGTGCGACCTGTAGGAATATTTGGGGGACAGAGCACAGAGAGAGCTGGGGGAGCAAGGCCGGAGAGGAGTCGGTAGAAGACAGAAAGACCACCTACCTGCCTGCGGTGAGTGAGTGAAAGGCCCTCAGAGGTAGCTTCATCGCGGGAGATTCCAATGATTTTGAAAGCTTTGGATTCAACAGCGTGAAGCCGGGCCAGGTGTGAGGCAGGAGCACCAGCCCATAGGGGAGAACAGTATTCCATTGAGCTGCGGATGAAAGCCTTGTATGTGGTGAGGAGCTCAGGTGTGCCGAGGAAGGACTTCGCACGACGGAGGATGCCCAGTCGGCGACTGGCTTTGGAGGCCAGCTTGGAAATGTGGTTTTCCCAAGAAAGATCATGGCAGATAGTGAGACCCAAAAGCTTGAGCGACAGAACTTCTTGGAGAGGATTGTTGAGAAAGTAGATGGGAGGGTTGTCCAGTCGATCTTTTCGGAGAGACATAGTAAGAGAGTGAGATTTGTCAGGATTGAAAGACATGTTCCACTTGTTTGACCAGACTGTGATTTTGTCCAGGTCTTCAGAGAGTGAGGAGGCTGCAGACTGCCGATCTGAGGGAAGAGGAATGGAGCGGCAGAGAGTGGAGTCATCAGCATAGAGATAGAGAGGATTTTCCAGAGAGTCGGAGAGATCATTGATAAAGACCAGAAAAAGCACAGGGCCCAGCACACTGCCTTGGGGAACTCCCGCCTGAACAGGAAGGGGAGATGAGAGAAATCCATTTAGGGCCACACGTTGACTACGACCAGAGCGGAAGTCCGCAAGCCATGCATGGAGATTTCCATGGATACCATAGGAGGAGAGTTTGGTGAGCAGAGCTGGGTGCCAGACCGTATCAAAGGTACGTGATATGTCAAGGGAGACAGCTCTGATTTCCTGTTTGGCATAGAGGACCTCCATCCATTGTTGAGACAGCAGAAGCAGCATGTCCAGAGTAGAGTGACCTGGTCTGAAACCAAATTGATGATCAGAGATCAAGCCATTGGAGAAGAGGAAAGATTTCATATCCGAAGCAATGATGGATTCCATGACTTTGCTGATAATTGGGAGCAGGCTGATTGGTCTGTAGTTGCAAGGATCTGTTTTAGCACCTTTTTTGTGTAAAGCGGTAGTGTTAGCTGATTTCCAGGATGCTGGGAGATGACCTTGAGCAAACGATAGGGTGAAAAGAACAGAGCGAGGGTGAGATAGAGCGGCAGAGCAGGATTTTAGGACCCGTGGGCTGATGCCGTCTGGTCCAGTTGCAGAATCAGAGTCGAGGTTTGACAAAAACTCCTCCCCCTTGTCAGGAGAGAAGGACACAGAGTTCAGGAGCAGTTTGGTTTGACTGGGAAAGGTGGGAACAGAGAGAGATGGGTTTGGGACTAAGGATTTTGAGGCAAACACAGAGTTGAGGCATTCGGCTTTGTCACGTGCGATGTCAACTGTGTGGCCATTTGAGGTAAGGGAGGGGATGGAGGGGGAGTTCACTGGTAATTCCCTGTTTGTCGTAAAAGGCGACAAAAAGGGTTGGCGGCAGGAAGGGCATCCGGCCGTAAAACATTGCTTCAAAAAGGGGACCAACAAAAACAACAACAACGTTGCCCGAAAAAGGCCAACCCCGTTTTTGCGGGGAAAAATGGCCTCTAAAGGTGTTTTTTTGTTTGTTTGTTTTTTACTATGCAGAGGAGGCATAAGCACTTAAAATCACCCAACTGCTTGTTTCTGCCCTGTATGTCTCCCTGAGTACAACCACCAGTATCAACTCATTATGCCCAGATATTCAGCAGTGTATAGAGGTAGAACAAACACAACCAGACAATTCTCAAATCATAGGTAATAAATAATAGGTAATAAAATTCAACACAAAATCACAGAACTACATATTATCTATTTTTAGCTCACCTGGAATGAAGTTCAGGGAAGCTTATGCGATGACACGTCATCCGTCCGTCTGTCCGTCCTTCCATCCGTCAGTCAGTCCGTCCTTCTGTCAGTCCATCCATAAACGCTTGCAACTGCTTCTCCAAAACCGCTGTTTAATATATAAATACTTTAATATATAAATAGAATACACCATTTAATAATGAAGATTAGTGTAGTATTAATACGTCATTGTGGTACGATTTATTATCTTCAAGGATAAAAGTCCTTCTTGGCCATGGGAGATAACATCGTGGGTTCTGAAATAATACACCGCATTAATAATGAACTAGTACAGTATATTATTGGCCTATAGGTACATAACGCGTTTGCTTTCGATATGATTTTAACAATCACTTTGCTTGTGTTTCACATTAAATGAAAAACTCTAAGGTAGAGCATGGCGATTGTAATATATGATATATTTTAACCTCCAGTAACTTTGCAGTCACTTCGAAGGGATTAGCGTTATGATTAGATTTACAATATTATTAACGTTACGTTATTATTATTATGAAAATGATATCAAGAAACCTGGGCTAATTCCTTACTACGTGGGTATCAGTACCGTACACCGCTCATCAATGATTCATGAACCATACACCGCTTCAATCCATTAACTTTGCATTCACGACATTGGAATTAAAGGGTTATGGATATATTTACCACATAATATATAGATTATTGTTATTATTAATATATAGATTATATAACGTTATTATTATTGTTAACGTTATTACCACGAAAACGATACTACTATATTAAGAAACCTGGGCTAATTTGTCCGAAGCGGCCTGAATGAAGGCATGAAGTCTAAGGCCTATACGTACTGTGTCATTTGGAAGACCCACAGCACTGATACTTTCGATATTTGATGGTCATTTTAAAAATCGGTATGTTTGTGTTTCACACTGAAGGAAAAACGTAAAGGTAGAGCATGCAGATTGTGACATGTGACAGGTTTGACCGCTTCGACGACGTGTTCGGGCTGAACGGCATATAAATTAAAATGGCGGTCGGTGAAGTCAGCCGTCGTACGCCGTAATGACATCATAGACATAATGATGTAGCGAGACAGACGGACAGAAAACTGCCACTACTTTAATATATAGATGTAGTTCTGTGATTTTGTATTGATACTCGTATGTCCTAAATTCAATATTTAAAAGTTTATGGCACATTTTAGCAATTTTGGTGGCCATATTGAAGAAAATGGCCACCATGTTGAATTTCGAGTTGGCTAATTGAATGGATTTAAAGAGTATCTCTGTAAGAGCATCACTGCCAAGTTTCATGCTTATATCACAATGTGAAAATTGATTTTTTTTTTTTGGTTTTAGCCGCTGAGCTAAGTTGTTTACATGAATCTCAAAAATAAATCACATTTTCAGAAAACGCCTGTGAATTGACTCAATCCATGAATTTTCCCACCCGGATCTCTCCCAATGGCAAATCTTCCTTTCTGGATTTGGCAACTTCCCTGACAATGTATGTTGCTCGGCTTCTGCCCCAATTGGCTCATCTGATCATGTGCTTGTGAAGGTCAACATCTCTCTGGCCATTCTCAGAGAACAGCCTCAGTGAGTCTGGCAAGTTCACTCAGGCAAACTAGCACAGACTACAAGCAGCCATCACACTCCACGACTGGTCTCCGATGTCTACAGCCCCTGATATTGATTCAGCCTGGGAATTCTTCCACAGAAACCTGCTCGCTCTTATGCACAGATTCATCCCATCTCGTCTTAAGTTATCTTATCCATCCTCCCGCTCTTGGTACTCTGAATCCTGTGATGAGGCAGTTACTTTAAAACAACCTGCATTCTCCTGATGGAAGGAAAATCAAACCTAAGATCATTCCACAATCCATTCATAAGATCAAAGTGTGTGTGTGTCTACTCTCAGAAGAGCCAGAAAACATCTGTCCAATCTCAAGAATAAGCTTTCACACTTGTCTCCCTCCACTAAAACCTGGTGGCACCTTGACTGCTACTGGATTCTGTGTTTTTTTGCACCTGAGAAGGCGGAAAAGTTTCTGGCAACCCTCGACTCTGATTCTGCAACTAGACCGGACGGCATCAGCTCACGTGGTCTGAAAACCTACTGTGCTGCTCTTGCACTTCCTCTCTCTGCCTTTTTCACCCTGTCATTTACCACAGGTTATCTTCCATCTGCTTGAAAATCAGCAAACATCACAGCATTGCATAAAAAGGTGCAAAAAAGGATCCTCTCAACTCGACCAATTAGCTTACTTCAAATCATCAGCAAGGTCATGGAATCCATCATCACAGTTGACATAAAATCATTATTTTTCTCCAACAGCCTCATCTCAGATCATCAATTCGGATTCAGACCTGGTCACTTTACTTTGGACATGCTACTTCTGCTCTCCCAACAATGGATCAATGGATGGAGGCCCTCAATATCAGACATGAGATCAGGGCGGTCTCTCTTGACATATCTCGAGCTTTTGCTACAGTCTGGCATCCTGCCTTGCTCTTCAAACTGTCTGCCGATAGAAATCAAGGCCAACTCCACTCTTGGATTAGTCTCCCCTCTGGGCTGGCTCCCTGATGCTGTGGAATCTAAGACTTTCAAGATCATTGGAATCTCTTGTGATGAAGCTGAGTCTATGAGCCTATCACTTTGCCATCGTTGACAGGTCGGTGTTTTCTCTATCTTCTTCCATCTCATTCCTGGTCTTGCACCCTCTGTCCTCTCCGTATTCTGTCCCCACCGCCTTCCCCCCTAGGTATCTGCAGGACACTCACGGTCCACCAGCAACCCCTTCCGAGTGAAACTACCTAAATCCAGAACCACTACTCACCTCTACTCATTTATTCCTCTTTTTCCCATCTGTGGAACCACCTTTCACACTCTGTTCAATCTCATTCTTCCCTCCAGGTTTTCAAGACAGCTGTTCTACCACCATCTCAAGTCATCTCCCATCCAAAACCATGATCTTTCTACACCCGCTAAACAACCGCCACCCATCCCAAAACTTTGCTTACGTATCCAAATATCCATCTTGTTCATCTCGCTTTCTCCCATACCACTCATCATTACCTGCATCCCCTGGATGTCCATCTCTGTCGGGTCCTCCCTCTGCCCTGCTGTTGGCATTTCCCATTTCTCCTGCTGTTCCCTTTGTTATGTTGTGTCCTGATATGTTCTGTGTCCTAGCTTTTTCCACAAGCCGAGACCTTGTATAAAATAAAAATGCAGAAATGTATCATGCCTGCATAAATCTCATCTGACATGACAAAAATAATCACAGTAACATCAATACTCTACATTAAGCTTTCAAATGAGTGCCCTATATGGCCATCTTCACCTACTGCCACCTCTCCCTTACAGGAAGTAGGGCAGGAAACTTGTATGGTATGCTGGATGATGAAAAGGCTGCTGTGATCTCGCTCTCCGACCCCCACCCCTCCTCTTCGTCCAACATAATGTGGATATGGCTGCAGACATGGGGTGGGGGAAGGGGAAGAACATGCATGTTAATTCACACCTGCGATTTGTCATCCCAGCCAAACAAATGACATTGCCTTTAAACAGTTGTTTTCTTGTGCTGGAGAAAGGTGCGAGCAAGATTCAAAAGGTTTTCTACCTCCTTGGAGAACGAATCTTCAGGATTTGACATTAATTGACATTACCAGACCATACAACCTGGTCTGGTAATGTCAAATATATAAAGGAACAAGCAACCAAAGGCAGATGCCTAGGTTTTGTTTGCAAAATAAAATGCCTCAACGATTAAAGGTAAAAAGAGTTGAAGCATGGAAAGGGGGAAGACAGACCATTCCAAAAGTAAGTTCTTGGTTGAGAGACTCTGCTGGGAGGTAGGAGACATGGGGGTGGTTTGGTGGTGGCAGGCTGAGCCAGCACCATTGCCACTAGCCCCGTAAGCCAAGCCCGTGACGACATGCTCCGTAAGAAGCTCAACTTCACTTTCGATCCGTTGCAATGGCTGGAATATAGAGGAATGCGGTCAATTCAAAAAAAGAAAAACTCACCAAGTCATGAAGTTGGCAATTACCAATACTCTTTCCTGCTCTTTGTTTCTTTGAAAAGCAAAAATGTTCTAATTTTATCATCTGCCCCTTCCACTGTCGTATCTGTTTTTACCACTTTTTCCCTTAAATCCCCCTCCACCCGCTGCCCCCCAACATCTTTCCCTCTCACCGCTCGCATTGTTTGCTGTTGAAGAGAAAGGAACCGTGCTGGCGACGTAAGATGAGGATGAGGGTGGTGGTGGGGATGTGGGTGGGAATGAGGATGAGGGTGAGGATGGATCACGTGAGGAGGGGGTGGATGCAGCACAAACGGCTCTCCTGGCAGTACAGGGTGGAACCCAGGGTACGAAACTTGAACGTGATGGACGGAACAACTGGGCAGGAGCTGGATAGAAGCATTTTAAAAAGAGAGCAGGAGGTGGGCAGAGGCAGAAGAGGGGCAGGAATAAGAGTGAGATTGAGAGTGTCAAAAATAAAAGCAACAACAAGGTTAAGTAATGTGGAAACAGTGGATGGAAAAAGATTGTAAAGGGAAAAAGGACGAAATAATAGGAACGATGTTAAGAAGAAACACAAAAACAGAAATAACACGCATAAAAATTGTGCGGATAAAGGGAAGGGGGGTGCGAACAGAAGTAAAACATTAGATATTTTCAACACTTCAACCTCCAACAGAAATTCTTAGGTAACGTTTCCTTTCAGTCCAAAACTTAATATTCCATCATCCATTAACCACCAACAGCTTTCTTTCATTGTTGTTCTGTTACATGTGTTCCTCAATTAAGGAATTTATCTTTGTGCATTCAGGCAAAAGTGAGGGCAACCACTTCAGTGTACAGAGTAAGAGAAAGCTAGACTTCCGGGCACATTTGAAAAGTAGGCTCAAGTGAACAATACTGAGACTGTGGATGCAGCTTTTAGATTGCATCAGCCGCATGGTGGACATTAATGAGATGTTCATCTCAAGGCCTGTTGGGAAATAGCCTGTGACCTGAGGGGGAAGAAGTTTTGATTCCAATGCAAAGGAAGCAACAAGAGAATTGAAACAACTGAATGCACAGTTCAAATTTACCGATGAACATTAATGTGCACATTGAAAGGCAAAAAAATGTGGAGTTTATTGCTTTTTTTATGGCCTTTACTGACAAGTAAATGTTCGTACTACATCAGACACTCATCTATATTATAAAAGGAGCCGTCTCTGTCTGTCTGTTTGTCTATCTGTTTGTCATGTTATAACTTGAGAACGGATTAACGGATTTCAATAAATCCAACTTCGGTGGATTCAGGTAACTCCCGAGAATGTTGGTGATCCAAAATAAGATTTTTAAAAAAAACTTTTTTATGGGTACATGGACACACGTATCAAAACTGGAAATGCCAACATGTGACGTTGGTTATCCCTGCATGGAGAGCAGGATCTCCCAGGAATCCTTCTTTGTTAACTTTAGATCGGATTTCAATGAAACCATTCTCAGGAAGTAAACATAACCACTTATCCCCCTCCCTACAAAGATGTTTTATCCACCACGTTGATTCTAAATCTCCACGAATCTCCATGAATCCAAATCATACAAATCATATGCACTTACATTATTTTTCCCCATTAACAAAATACAAATACATTTCCCCAACACAAGTGTATTTTTCTCCATTAACAAATCTGTTTTTTTTTGCAATTACACAAAGATTGGTATTCCCGTGAGCGAAGCGACTGGTCTTATATTCTAGTAATCACATACAAGACCAAAAACCCACTTTCCCTTCACATTATTTAACATTTCCATTTCATTATGTAAGAATGTCTTAAAATTGCATTAGTTCACCTCTTGTAAAGTTTACTCACTGCTACAGGACAAAAATAATGAAAGCAACACCATAATTACTTAATATGTGACTTTCAAAATGACGTATTCCACCCCAGAATGCTCAGTGTGCATGCGCAGAAACCCTAAAGGTGGGTTTTCACGGGACACGCGAACGGTTCGCGTGTCCCGTGAAAACCCACCTTAAGTAATGGCGGTGTCCGGGGCATTATAAAGTCTGTTGTGTGTGAAATATGATTGTCACCTAAAATAGCTCACAAAGCTTCTAAACTAAGCTGAAAACACTTGGAAAAGTACCTGAGAGAAAGGACTGTACCTCAGCTTTGATAACCTTCTCAGCTCACCGAACGGGAAACTACTCGTAGTTCCGGCTATATGGGTCGGTGCAAGGCCCGAGTGGGCGGGCATGTGCTACACAAACCCCAGATGGATCGCTACCAGTGAATGGACTGTATATATGGACTAGGTACTTCTGAACACCGATAGGAAGGAATGTGAATGTACAGGGTAAGTTTAAAATGATACTGTTGCGGCCCCGGGTTTCGGGACTACTAACAGGGGGGTAGCCTCGGTTCCCCTCAAACTTACCATGCCTGAGGATACCGTGCACAAATAACTTCGTGCTGCAGCAGGTTGCTAATCAATCGCGAGTGTTAATCAGTTAAACACGTGCTTCAGTGTCCGCCGTCTAATACGATTTAATGTCACGTGGCCTTCTGGCCGGGAGTCTTATCGGGAATCTTATCTTAATTCGATCTTTAATGAGGGCGGATGAGTTTTACCGCTTGATGCATGCCGGACTGAATGGGCCAATTAGTCGGGGATAGATAATCTCCCTTGCTAAACCAAGTTCAAACAGCACTAGATCAATGGAGGAAAAGACGGGCACGGACAGATTGAAAGGTAACGTCAACAAGAGATTTATTAGAATTATTTACAAAGCATAAGTGGGAACATGCAAAAAAAAAATGGGGGGAGGGATATCAAGGGCTTTACTGTTCAAGGTGGGAGGGGAAGATGCACGCAAAGGGAACAATGGGGGAATACAAGTCAAAACGTACAATGAAGAGTGCAGCAATATTTACAAGTAGGAAAGAAAATGGAGGAGAGCAAAACTTTAAACTATGCCTTATCTACTGACTATTACGCAATACAGGGTGCCCATTAGACCTTCACTGAAACGTAAAACAAGATTAGAAAGACAGACTGCGAGGATCACGGCCTCTCACTTACCAGGCGAAAGCAGTCGTGCTTCTGCGAACCAACACTAAAGGGAGGGGTAAAGGTGGGAGGAATTTATGCGGTGTCTAATGGTACAGGTTGGAGATGATATGAGGCATGGTGCATGTAAGCATGTCAAGGTGCAGGAGAGAAAATGTGAAAATTAGTTTATCAGTCAGTGGCCGCCCCAGAGAAGTTGGGCTGTGGGCTGTTGTTCTGAAAAGACCAGTTGGTGGCATACTGCCTTTTCGTTGAGCTCTTTTGAGTTGTCAGAACACTCTTTATACTACAAAAGCTGAGAAAAGATGTGTAAGATAATAGCCTACTGTGTGAGAACTAAAAGATATATGCAGCGTGGCTTCTGTCATATGGTCTCCTTCCATCCAAGTGCCTTGACCCGCAGCTCGCCCCGCCAACACAGGCACCACAAATCAAGCGTCCTTTCACCAGGGATGAACCTGAACACCGAAGCCAAAACCAACATCCAACCAAAGCCAAGAACCAACAACGGACTCTCTAAGATCCTGCCCTGTGAGTCTTTTATACATGGATAGCATGGGTGGGGCATAAAGCCAGATAAAAACGGGCTCTTTGTGGAAATACAGCTGTTCGTTGGCACACTGTCGCTTTGGCCACGCCCATGCCAGCTTCTGCAATGGCTTTTCTCAGTCACTCGGGAAACTGTGGCATGGGTAAGACATAGCCACACCCAACATTGAGCTTCCCTCGCAGCACTCCACAGGTGTGGGGCTAACTCTGAGAGCCTGCAACGGCTTGTGGGAATGGACAGAGTGATCCACCATCCACAGGACTCTGTCTATTCTGTCTGACAATGCCAAACCTCTGTTTATGTAGAGCTCCTGCCACCGCGTGTATTTCTCGCGCTCTAAGGCCAGCGGTGCCCGTAATGGGCATCATGGTGATGGAGGTTTGTGAAGGAGTTCGGACTGTGCCGAAGGAGGTAACGATGAAGTACGTGGGTAGTTGAAGTGAGGTTTGTTGTGAGTGGGTCGTGAGGCTTTCCGTGTCGGAGAGCATTGAACAACATGTATAACGACTTAATGCAATGAAATTTCATGTGTGCGTAGGAAAAAAAAGTGCAACAAAAAAAATGTATTCAGAACTGTCATTGGATGTACAGTACTTACATATTGTGTATAATGGAAAGATCTGGGGGAAATAGAGTGGGTGACGGTTTGGTTTTAGCGCGTGATTTGAAATGGGTTTTGGCGCAATGAGGAATACACTCGTGGCTCATGCTGCGCACATGAAGCAGTCTTCTAGATTAAAACACGGACTCACATACGGCATGAGAAGCGCTGCTCACATAAAACAATTACCCCCAAGGAAAAACAGGTGAAAAAGCCTCTCTACCCTTCACCAACACATTGTATGACACTAACCCATTACACAAGGGGAAGGAGCTATTCTAATCTTACACGACAGAAATAACTACACTAAGGGACCTGTATGGTGGTTGCCATTGCCTCCGAGCGGTTTACTAAAACTGCAACATTATATATTATTATACATGTTTGGGGGAGGGGGAGGTATTGGGAGATGCAGGAGCTGAAAGGGCTATTATAATATAGATTGTTTTGTTTGGTTCCGGGGCCACAAGATAAATTGTACATTTTGCATCTGTTGCTAAAAGTTGAAGCGTCCTTCCAACCGTGTGTGTGTATTATTTATCCACTGTGGCCGCTAGCTTGTACTAATAGGAAATTATAGGAAATCAACACCTCTTTAGTCTCATTCACGGATATTTCTCATATTTCCTCTCTTTGTGAGTCCGATTTGCATTCAGAGACAAAAATTATGGTTAACCACTTTGAAATAGCCACTCTCTTGTCTAAATGCTGATAATTGTGTTTTTAAAAAACGATTTGAATCACAGATTGCATGCTAGCAATGGCAGGTTAAAAGTGACCGTGGTGCAAAACCAAGTCAGTATAAACACAGCGCATGCGCAAAAGGCCCCGTTTAACATTCATGTCATTTTGAAAGTTCAGTATTAGTATTATCCAAATGTTTAGGTCTTTCTCAAATTGATTTAACTCTCACATTCTGCCGATATTCTCAATCAATTCTATTCTCTCTCTATCTCACTCAAACTTCTTACTCTTGCCTATGCAAGCCTGCACACCTCTTACTCTTGCTCTCACCGAGGGAAAATGTTGGCTGCTGAAGACAAGTGAGCATGGTGGTAGAGGAGAACCACAAGGAGTAGGAAGTGCGTGAGGGAGAGCACATGGAAGGGTTGGTGGTGCTGCAGAGCTTGTTGGAAAGGGAACTCGAACCTTTGAAGGGATGGTTAAAAGAAAATACATAAAACAAAGAGAAAGCAGAAAGACAGACCATAAGGAAGTAGAGAAGAACAAAGCAAATGAAGCACATCACTAAGGAAGTAAAATAAATAAGTAACCACGAGAACAAATGATTCAGGAAGAACATGAACTTAAACTCGATATAAAGTTATTATTCGGAGACAGCAGTTTCACCACCAAGGAATTTGTAAGCAAGACAACTGAAAAAAGTTCAATAATATCCATGGTGCAGCTTTAAATCCTGTAACATAGGCAAAGTAGCCATCTACCCGTACAACATACAAAACGGCAGGAGGATAAACAAAGAAAAACAATAAGGAAAAGCATAAAGGGGATTAAATAAGACCGGGGAGGGAAAGAAGGGAGGCAGATGGGCAGAAAAGTGGGAGGGGTCAACGTTTACCATGCTTGCATATGAAAGACAGTCCCTAATCCTAATGTAATAACCAATCGATTACATTGACAAAATAAAATAGCACATCTGACATAGTATTGCAAATGGGAGAAGTTGCACCATGTGCATTTACTTTTTTTTCTCTACAAGAGTGAGGCTCATGGACGAGCAAGGAGGTATCGGCAGTGGGTTAGTGGGGCAACAGTTTGGCACAACCAGCAAGGGAATGCATAAACAGGCTAGGGGGAGAGCGGCAGGGAGTGCGAGGGAAGGGGTGGGGGGGGGGGGGGGTGGGGAGGGGGCCTTTGAAACCAGCATATAAGAGAGTTGGGCTAGGAAGGATTAATGTGGGTAATAAGTAATCATAATAATCATGGCTCAGGATGGGGTGAGGGAGGAGGAGGGGGGGGGGGGGGAGGGGGCGAGGAAGTTGACATGAGATGGCAGTGCCCTTAACAATATAATATTGTACGAAAGTAAAGAATCATTATCATCAAAGGAAAAAAAACAACCATTAGATCAATACCCACTTGCTCATGAAGGTCCATGAGTAAAGGGGGAGCTTGCCCAGTGCGGGGTGGTGGAGGAGGTGGTTGAGGTGCTCCCCCAGGAGGATATGAAACCCGAGATGTTGGAGGAGGAATGCAGGGGCTGAAGTTAAGGCTCGTTTCATCTGGGTGGTATCCTGGACCACCCATAACTCTACCCCCAGGTCCCCTTGGACCCCGGCCTTCATCCCTTCCAGGAGGAAGGTACCGAAGAGGGCGATCTCTCCGTAACCTTGGCCTTCTAACAGGAGGACTAAAAAAAAGGAAGAAGACCAATCTTGAGGACATGTTTCAAACTTGAAAAAAAACTTCCCTCGGCCGACCCCGCAAGAAGATGGTAATAATTGAGGCTGCTAAATAAGTAGGTTCTGGCTATATGGGTGAATCTACTACTACTACTACGACTACAACTGCTACTTTTTTAACATCCCCAAATATTCCAACCTTCAGGTGGGGTCAACTGGGGAAGGTTTTTGACCCAAGTGTTTCACAAAGCAGCTGGCCAAGCCTGTCGACTTTTAACTGAAGGTTACCAAAATTTGTAATTTGACCAAGGTGCCAGCGATAACTCTCCTACTCTCAGCGAGACACCAAGGTCTTTCACATCCATCAACTAATGCGATCAGATGTATGCCCAGTTTTAACGCCCAACCAAGGAACGAAGCACTTTGTGATGCAACACCATGCCTGAAAAGCACCAATCCAATAGTTTATACTTGTAGTCAGGTCAGGAATCAAACTTCGACTATATGGCTCAAAGGCAAGTGTTCTGCCCTGATCTGTTAAACTATAGATCATACATGTGGTGACATTTTGAGGAGCTAGGGTCTAGCATGTGAAAAGTCATTTCAGTTTTGTACACTTTCACATCGTCATCACGTAACTTGAAAGTGTCCCATCACAATACGAAAAGCTAGTGTAAGATGTACCAGTAGATACAAAACGAGCCCGTACATTTCATGACACTATGTTGCCAATACACCGTTTTACTTGCAGTAAAAACCAAATGTATATTTAAAAACACAATTATTAGATAACCATTCCCTATGGCCTATGCAGTGGGAGAGGGGTTTTGTAAGTGTGTGTGTGTGTGTGTGTGTGTGTGTGTGTGTGTGTGTGTGTGTGTGTGTGTGTTTGTATTGGGTGGACGTATTAGCTTCACACATTCCTGAAGTAAAAAGGGGAAAAAAGCCACTGTAATGGTGCTGTGTGTCAGTCAAGTAGTGAGTGAGTCTGCATTGGTTTAGAGATCAACTATAGTCTATATACCACAGCAAGGCTCTGCATTGTTAATTGCTCTGTATTATTATACTTTTTTTGTTCTACCCCTTTAACCTGTTGTTGGTCCACCAGATTCCACTTTGCTTACCAATTCTTCCATGAATCTTGACCTATGTAGTGATTATTTTCTCGACTTTACATTGTAAGCAACAACCTACCAGTAAGGTAAAATGCAACTTGAAGTGGGTTTTGTTTCTATATAGGTAAAGGGAACAACAGGACAAAGGGGAAACGCCAGCAGCAGGACATTGGGAGAAAGTCGACGGAGAAGGAAAACCAAAGGATGCAGGTAACGATGAGTGGTAGGGAAGGAAGTAAGGAATGGACAAGATGGATTCGTAAGCAAAGTTTTTGGAGGGGTGGGGGTGGTTTAACGGGTGTAGAAAAGATCATGGTTTTGGATGGGGGATGACTGGAGATGGTGGTGAACAGCTGTCTTGAAGACCTGGAGGGAAGAATGAGATTGAAGAGCGTGTGGAAGGTGGTTCCGCAGGCAGGAAAAAGAGGAATAAATGAGTGGAGGTGAGCAGTGGTTCTGGGGAATCAGCAAAGGATGAATCCACATCTGAAATTAGACCGACAGGCATCACCTATTTGTTTTACAGTTAGAACCCAATTGGCCTCTAAAGCCAGCCACTAACTGAGAATCCTCCATTGTGCCAAGTCTTTCATTGGCATCTCAAAATTTCGAACAACTTATAATGCCTTCATCTGCAACTCGATGGATTACTGTTCGCCCCCTTTGGGCCCTGCCTGATCACATTTTGCACTTACTGATGCCATGTAAACCAAGGCCCTCAAAATCATTGGAATCTGTTACTGTTACTCCCGCATTGCAGACAGATCAGTGTCTTCGACTGCCTTCTTCCTGGTCTTGCATCCCTTGCCCTTTCCATGCTCTGTCACCTCCAGGTTTTTCCAGGACACATGTGGTCTGCCAATAAACAACGTCTGGTGAAACTCCCAAAATCCAGGTTCACTGCTCACCTCCACTCATTTGTTTCTGTATTCTCTCACCTGGAGAACGAACTTCCTCAGTCTGTTCAATCCCGTTCTTCCCCCCAACTACCAGGGCTACAAGATGGTTGTTCACCACTTCCTCAGGTCATCTCCCATACATACTGAAGACATTTACAACCCTCAGTAACCCTCCCCTAGCACAAGCTTCCTTTCAGTTGTGTATTTTCTCCTCTCCAACCAACCAGCCAACACCAGGCCATTGTGTTTCGTTCCACTGTTTCATCGTCCTCCCTCCCCCTACCTCTTCATCAAGCCCCCTACTTGCTGATTTTCAGCTCGATGCCATGGGGACTATGTGTGGTCTGTGAGATTCTTGGGGAAATGGGAGGACTTCTGTTCTGAATGAATGAATGAATGATCGTTTTAAGGCCATTTTCCCCGCTAGAGCGGGGGTTAGCCTTGCGGGCCCCATGACAATCATGGTTCCCTGTTTGAGGCAATGTTTTTATGGCCGGATGCCCTTCCTGACGCCAACCCTTAGTTGCCTCTTACGATGCGTAGGGATACAGTGTACCTATTCTAAACCGGGGTACACACCGGGATCATTCATCCCAGCAAGCTGGTACTCAATTTGCCGACCTCGGAAGGATGACAGGCTGAGTCAACCCCCCTGGTGTTAATTTAGCGATCGACCGGGATTCGAACCCAGGATCCTAGGATCCAAAGCCGGCACCCTAACCGCTAAGCCAACACCAGGCTCTGTTCTCTTGCGTCATATTAATCTTTTGATCTCAAATACTTGGATACGTAAGCAAAGTTTTGGGAGGGGTGGGGATGGTTTAACGGGTGTAAAATCAAGTTTATTGAGCTTGTTCACCCAAGTGTCCTTCCCCCCCTCCTCTTGTTTTCATTTTCCCCCATAACACAATCTTTCTCGCTTTCTTCCTTGTTCTGTTATCCTCTGTGTTCCAGTTCTTCCATGGGCCTTGACTTTATATAAAAAAGAAAATAAAAAGATGCATGCATATTGGCAAAAATGTATGTTAATATGAGAGTAAACAGGAAAGAATAGTTTGGTAACAAGCCAAAGCCGAAAAGTAAAGAAGAAGACAGGTCTTTCATTATAAAACCACCTTTAGAGGCCATTTGCGGGGGTTGGCCTTTTTCGGGAACCGTGGTTGTTGTTGTTTTTTGGTCCCCTTTCTGAAGCAATGTTTTACGGCTGGATGCCCTTCCTGACGCCAACCCTTTTTGCCGCCTTTAACGACAAACAGGGAATTACCAGTGAACTGGTACTCAATTAGCCGACCTCGGAAGGATGACAGGCTGAGTCAACCCCCCTGGCGTTAATTCAGCGATCGACCGGGATTCAAACCCAGGATCCATGACAGGCTGAGTCAACCCCCCTGGCGTTAATTCAGCGATCGACCGGGATTCAAACCCAGGATCCTGGGATCCTAAGCCGGCACCCTAGCCGCTAGCCCAACACCAGGGTTAAACGCTTTCATTCAGGGACGCTTTCATTCAGGGAGTGTGTATATATATATATATATATATATATATATATATATATATATATATATATATATATATATATATATATATATATATATATATATATATATATATATATATATATGTATGTATATATATGTATATATATATATATATATATATATATATATATATATATATATATATATATATATATATAAATATATATATATATATATATATAGATATATTGTAACGAATTTGAGAAGTGTAATGGATTTGAGAAGTGTAACGAATTTGAGAAGTGTAACAATTTTGAGAAAGTGTAACGAATGTGAAAAGTATGGTTTTGTTGTGTGTAACTGACCTTCGTAATGTAAAGAATGGTCGCAGCTCGTCCTCTTAGTTAATTTCATAAACCTACACACAGGACACCATATATCCTTTTAAATAGTTAGTCCCTTATTCTCTGTCGGCTAAGGATGTGTTTCCCACTAGTTTGACTCTTCATTGCACCGAATTAAATAAGAGTAGGCCCTCCGACGCCCCATGGCAGCTTCCAAGTGCCAGGTTTGCCACTTTGTTGCAATTGACACTTTAGGCACTTTGCTGCATTTTCATCTGCCGTCCACTTTGCAGCATTTGACTCCATTACGCACGAGGTAACGACGAAGAAGAAAGGCGGGTCTCCACCTCGTCATAGAGGGGAGGAGTAAGTCGGCCCCGCTCATCCAACCCAGAACGAGGGGTTTGGCATGAGAGGGCGGAGCGAGAACGCTTGGGGGAGGTTCGCCAAGGGTGAAGGGCGGGGCCTATATAACCCGCCGCGGGACGCTCCCCAAAAAAGATGAGCTTTTACGGAGATGGGTCCAGGAGATGTGCTGGAGACGAGCAGGTGTGACCGAGCCGCCGTGAGGCGTGCCGCGCAGCAGGAAAAGCGGACCGGGGCAATGCAAGGAGCGCACGAGGCAGCAGTACGGAGAAAGGAACTTCGCCCGCGCACTTTGGGACCAAAGCTCGGCTTCTTGACGGCGGTGCCTTCTGGCCCGACCGTGCCCAGTACCCGCTGAACCTTCCTTGCCTCTAAAAGCCACCCATCTCCAAGCCATTCCTTCCTGCCTGCATTTCCCCATGTAAGTGTGATCGTCCGTCTGTCTTTCACGTTGTCCTGGGGTTTATTAATTAAGCTTGTATAGGTAAGCTAATGATTTCACTGTGTGTCTGCTCCTTCCATTTTCTGTATATAACCAACTGCTCTCTTTGCCTTGGCTTGTGTAAATAATTAATAAAACCTGTTATTCCTCCATACGTCTTCTTCTTCTTCCTCTTTACATTCGGTCACTTCAGAGGTTTCCAAATTGAATAGCTGTGGCGCGATACGGCCAACGTTTGAGTGAATCGGGTGAATCGGGGAAACTGTTAGGTCGCGGTGCCTCCGCTCGGCAAACATTACATCCTTAACCGCGGACCGTAACAATATATATATATATCTATATATATATCTATGTATATATCTATATATATATCTATATATATATCTATATATATATATATATCTATATATATATATATATATATATATATATCTATATATATATATATATATATCTATATATATATATATATCTATATATATATCTATATATATATATATCTATATATATATATCTATATATATATCTATATATCTATATATCTATATATATATCTATATATCTATATATATATATCTATCTATATATATATATATCTCTATATATCTATATATATCTATATATATATCTCTATATATCTATATATATATATATATATATATATATATATATATATATATATATATATATATATATATATATATATATATATATATATATATATATATATATATATATATTTGTATATTTTACATAGTCAAGGACTTTGCACAACAGAGAAAAGTCGGTGGCGGCGTCTGCCTTTGGAGGCCAACTTTAAAATGTGGCTTACCCAAGACTTTGAGTGAATTAACTTCTTCAAGAGGGTTGTTGAGAAAGTAAATGGGAGGGTTTGCAGTACGGTCCTTTTGGAGAGAGAAAGTGGGATTTCTTATGGTTAAAAGACATATTCCAAGTGTTTGACTAGGTTGTGATTTTGTGAAGGTCTGAAGAGAGGGAGAGGCTGCAGACTGCCTGTCAGAAGGATGAGGGATGTCCGACAAAAGGCAGAGCGTGGAGTCATCAGCAAAGACATAAAGAGGATTTTCCAGAGAGTCAGGGAGATCATTGATGAAGATTATGAATAGGATGGGGCCTAGAACACTGAAATGGGCACTCCAGCCTTGACAGGGAGAGAAGAAGAAAGGATTAAATGCATGGAATGGTCTCCCCAGAAAGGCAGTAGTAGCAGGACCAGTGGACAGGTTTAAATTGGAATTAGATATACTAGGGCATGCCCGTACGTGGGTGCCCGTTCCTTGCCAAAAAAAAAAAAAAACGCTACCCGTACGCTCTACCCCGCCCGTACGCCCGTACACAAAAAAAACAACGCTCTTCGCTTCCGCCCTTCGCTCTGACTGAATTGGGAGAAATAATGCGCATAAGAAATCGAGAAATTATTATTTTCTCCGGAAGAAATCGAATTACGAACCGTAATGGCGCACGCGCTCGGCTCGGCTCGCTCTCACAACCGCAACAACGCGTTCTGTGACTGGCTGCCGGAAGTGCAGTCTTCACTGTCCGGAAGGTCGCAAATCGCAGTTACGATGAATCGCAAATTAGTTTTAATTAGTTTTAAAACATAGTTTAACGGCAACATAGTTTTCCAACGTGAAATAAATGAATACGCTCTCAAATGTGCCGTCCGAGGCAGAGTCTGTTCGCCACGTTCGGCACACGTGATAGCTCGCTGCTCTCTGATTGGTTGAATCGTTTTTTGGACATAGCTCGGTAACTACTTCTCCGATTAATATGAAACCTTGAAAAGGCACATCCTCGGGTCCCCAGCAATATACCTGGCAAGTTTAAAGTATATCGGACCCGTGGTTGTCGAGAAACAGCGGTCACAGACATACAGACATACAAACATACAAACATACAAACATACACACAGAGATTACTGGAATTATAGATAGATTATACTATTATAGGTACCTAGAAGCATGAGGGATGGAGGGTTATATGGATTTGTATGTAGCCAAGGCAGGAATGGTATATAGGCAAGGTTTGAATATATTGTTACATTTGTGGGGGTAGGTAATGAAATACCTTAGTGAAGTCAGGATTGTGTAAATTAGCATGGACGAAAGAAGTAGCCCACCTCGATGTAACTAAGTAGGGAATCAGTATAGAATAAGATCCTATATGTGTCTCCATATGAGTGGTGGAGCTATGCTAATTAGGTCGGGCATAAGGTCCCGGTGTGTACCCCGGTGATCCCGGTGAATGATCCCGGTGTGTACCCCGGTTTAGAATAGGTACACCGTGTCCCTGCGCATCGTAAGAGGCGACCAAGGGTTGGCGTCTGGAAGGGCATCCGGCCATAAAAACATTGCCTCAAACAGGGAACCATGATTGTCATGGGGCCCGCAAGGCTAACCCCCGCTCTAGCGGGGAAAATGGCCTTAAAACGATCATTCATTCATTTCATATACAGACTTGGCATTTAATATGGAATATTTTTTTTTCTTGACGGGTTTACTTTCTTAACTCAGTATATCAATCTGGTGAGTTTCTTTTACACTTTGGTGATTTATTTGTTAAAAGAACCATGTCACTGATTGTCTGTCGCAGCAAGAAGTCAACAACAGGATTATATCACAGGGGGCGTGGCAAAATGTACGGACAGGTGCATTTGACTATTGGCTTCACAGTCGGGTATACAAGGGTTGTTGCGTTCTGTATTAGTGGAAAACAACTGCTGCACGTCTCCAAAAGTCATTGCCGCTTCCTCTGGAGATGGTCCGTCAACTCGACAATGCTGTTTGTCATGGAGTGGTGGCTTTACGACATTACAGCATGAAAACCGTGCTATTGCTCGGCAGTATGGCATCACTCAAGGTCAGGTGTCAAAGATCCTGAAACAAAATGCTCAGAGGGGTGTCCCTACTCCAATACCGAGGCCAGGACGTCCCCGCAGAACCACAAGGAGGGATGATCGCCAGCTGCACCGGTTAGCCTGCAATGGCCGTACCAAGTCAGCTAATCGGCTTAGGGCTGAGTGGCAGCAACTGACAAATGTGCCTGTATCCAGAAGGCTAGTCAACCAACGACTGGTTCAAGCAGGCTATCGTGCCAGGTGTCCCCTGAGAAAGCCACGCCTGACCAGACAACACAGCCAGCGCCGATTGCAGTGGGCCAGAGAGCACCGTCAATGGCAGCCAGGACACTGGAATCACGTGACCTTCAGTGACGAGTCTAGATTTCTGGTCTATCGTCAAGATGGCCGCATCCGAGTGCACAGACAAGTGCATGAAGCCCACAACAAAGATTGTATCGTGCCAAGAGTCCAAGCTGGAGGTGGTGGGGTGACCGTTTGGGCTGCTTTTCATGCAGGGGGCAAAACTGACCTGGTTGTTCTGAATGGAAACCTGAACCAGTTCAAGTACAGGGTCATTCTGGAAGAAACATTGCTTCCATTTGCTCGTGCAGCCTTTCGAGGAAACTTTGTCTTCCCAGATGACAATGCACGGCCTCATCGTGCTCACATGATCCAACACTTTCTTGCTGACCGTGGTGTAGAGCATATGGAGTGGCCTGCCATGTCACCGGATATGAATCCCACAGAGAACTTGTGGGCAGAATTAACGCGTCAAATCGACAACTTGGACCAGCAGCCTACCTCTGTGCATGAATTGCAGCAGGCTATTGTCACTGCATGGCAAGCGATTCCTGTCCAAACCTTGGCAAATCTCGTGAACAGCATGCCTCGACGTGTACGTGCCCTCCTGAATGCTCGTGGGGGTTACACGGAGTACTGAACTGTAATTTTACTGTCCGTAATGCCAGTCATAATTTAGCTTTTGTTTTTGTTGAAAAAAAATTTGGCTAATGTGCAAAATAAAGAGATACTTCTGGAAAACGTACAGAAGTTTAACACAGTATTGTCCGTGAATTGACTTCGATATCAGTTTACATCACTTTCAAGGATCAATTTATTTGCTTCGAAATGTCAAATGTGGTTTTTGTTTCTTTTGAAGGTCACATTAACAAAATCTAGAATAATTTCAACATAATTCCAATGAACTTTTGGTTCTAAGTCATCTTGAAAAGTAAGTTCACCCCCACAAAAAAAATATTCCATATTAAATGCCAAGTCTGTATAAGGATAATCCCCAGTGTGTAATTGCCCCTGTGATTTTTCCCTTCTGTTTCATTTCATCAAAACTCGGCCAGCCAAGCAATCGGCCCCATTGTTACAACAACGGCATTCGCACCGTCATGCTGAAAGTATAACCGGACATTACGATCGGGCAAGTAAATTCCGCCCCACGACCGCCGACGTCATCCAAACATTCCCGAAGGGAGATTAGACTCCGACTTGATGACTCATAATGGAGAAACCACGCCCTGAGCTTCGTGAGTGGTTAAGAAGCCATGGAGTGATGAACGGAGCTTGGTGATTGGACAGAGTGTGACGTCAGCGGTGGAATATTCCAGAGTTAAGAGAGTAAAGAAAGAAGCCGTCTCACCATCTTGGTCTCTCTTGTCCTGAAATTGGTTGTGGGCGATCGCATCTATCTTTCTCTTTTTGTCTTGGTCACACTGGCAAACGGCTGCGTCTCGGGCCGTGTCCGTTCGTGAAGCTTTGGATAGTGGAGGGAGGAGGAAGAGGAAGACGTCTCGCCCTTACTAATAATTATCGTGCCTCGGTCACGCGAGCAAACGGTCGGTTTTTTTGGCCTCGTGTGCACCTGCGGAGACGTTCCGGAGCTTTGGTGGAACTTTTGCGATCGTGAGGAGGAGAAATAAGGCAGCGGTTTGCTGAGTGAGCTCTTGGCGCGTCGGTCAGAAGGCGACAAGAGCGGGAGACCGGCCACACAAAATCCCTTCACGTTCGTGGCTATTTTTGATTTATTGATTAATCAAATAATAGATTAATTATTTAATTATTCAATTAATGACTTCATTAATTACTTTTTTTAAAGTTACAGATTCGGATGAAATGGTGGTTTAGGTATTCTATTCGCCAATTGATAAATTATTTCATTATTTTATGATTATTATTTATTTATTTTCATTATTAATCACTTTTTTCTTTTCTTTCTCATCTGGGCAATATCTCAGGCACCTTTTGAGCTAAGAGGCTAATATTTGGACATGACAGTGACCAATTGATGTGGCTAT
This sequence comes from Myxine glutinosa, assembly GCF_964187855.1. Taxonomy (NCBI): domain Eukaryota; kingdom Metazoa; phylum Chordata; class Myxini; order Myxiniformes; family Myxinidae; genus Myxine; species Myxine glutinosa. Next base: position 280,744,060 of record NC_136261.1, read on the forward strand.
AAGGGATATTTTTGATTTATTGATAAAGCAATTAATTATTTATTGATTAATCAATTAATTATTTTTTTTGATTAATGCCTTATCTATCTATAATTCCAGTAATCTCTGTCTGTCTGTACGTTTGTTTGTCTGTGACCGCTGTTTCTCGACAACCACGGGTCCGATATACTTTTAACTTGCCAGGTATATTGCTGGGGACCCGAGGATGTGCCTTTTCAAGGTTTCATATTAATCGGACAATTACTTACCGAGCTATGTCCAAAAAACGATTCAACCAATCAGAGAGCAGCGAACGATCGCGTGTGCCGGCGCTGCGAATGGACCAAACCATTCCATGTAAATAGAGGGGGGGGGGGGGTTCTGTGGTCGTTGCGAATGGACGAAACCATTTCATGTAAATAGAGGGGGGGGATTGTCACTGTACTCGCAAGCCGTTCGCCGTTCGCTTTGGCGTTGCGAATGGACCAAACCATTTCATGTAAATAGAGGGGGGGGATATAATTTTAGATAGATATATAGTACGGGCATATATATAGTACGGGCATGCCCTAGTCTATCTATAATTCCAGTAATCTCTGTGTGTATGTTTGTATGTTTGTATGTTTGTATGTATGTATGTATGTATGTTTGTCTGTGACCGCTGTTTCTCGACAACTACCGGTCCGATATACTTTAAACTTGCCAGGTATATTGCTGGGGACCCGAGGATGTGCCTTTTCAAGGTTTCATATTAATCGGACAAGTAGTTACCGAGCTATGGCGATTTAGCCGTTCGCCGTTCGCTTTGGCGTTGCGAATGGACCAAACCATTTCATGTAAATAGAGGGGGGGGGTTCTGTGGTCGTTGCGAATGGACCAAACCATTTCATGTAAATAGAGGGGGGGGATTGTCACTGTACTCGCAAGCCGTTCGCCGTTCGCTTTGGCGTTGCGAATGGACCAAAACATTTCATGGACCAAACCATTTCATGTAAATAGAGGGGGGGGGGGGGGATTGTCACCGTACTCGCACCCACGTACCCACGTACGGGCATTGCACCCACGTACGGGCATGCCCTAGTTTAATTAAATTTCAATAAGTTACAGCTTCAGATGAAGCACGAGTGGTTTAGTTATGCTATTAGCTAATTGAGTAAGAAAATATTTTATGATAATCTTTTATTGATTTTAATTATGCAATTAATCAATCAAATACTGTGCACCTCTCCCTCCAAATACAGTTTCTATGAGCTACACGGCGGTATTGCCAGGCGCCGGAGGATATTTAATTATTTGGCATGGGGGCGGTGTACTTTGAATGTATCTGTACTTGTTTGTTTGTTTGTTTGTTTGTTTGTTTGTCTGGGCAATATCTCAGCCATCCTTTGAGCTAGGAAGCCGAAATTTCGGCACAATGGTGAGCAGTTATTTGTCAAAAACGATATTTTTTGTTTTTTGATTAATCAATTAATTGATGAGTTATTTAATTATTAGCGATTAATTAAGTACTTATACATTTCCTTTCTCTTCTGGCCATTATCTCAGGCACCTTTTGAGTTAGGAAGCTGATATTTGGACATGCCAATGACAAGTGATTTGGCTGCAAAGGCTATTTTTAATTTATTGATTAATCAATTACTTAATTAATCGATTAATTATTTAATTATTCGATTAATGACTAAAAAATTATTTTTTTAAAGTTACAGATTCTGATTAAATGGTGGTGGTTTATGTGTTATATTAGCGAATTGATTAATTATTATTATTTTCTATGATTATTATTTATTTATTTTCATTATTAATTATTTATTTATTTTATTGTTCATCTGGGCAATATCTCGGGCACTTTTTGAGCTAGGAAGCTGATATTTGGACATGACAATGGCCAAGTGATTTGGCTGTAAAGGGTATTTTTGATTTATTGATTAATTAATTAATCGCTTAATTATTTAATTATTCGATGAATGACTTAATTTTTTTTTTTAAGTTACAATTTCAGATGAAATGGTGGTGGTTTATGTATTATATTAGCCAATTGATTAACTATTTAATTTTTTTATGATTAATATTTATTTATTTTCATTATTAATCATTTATTTATTTTCTTTCTCATCTGGGCAATATCTCAGGCACCTTTTGAGCTGGGAAGCTAATATTTGACATGAATGATGACAGTGACCAGGTGATGTGGCTATAAAGTATATTTTTGATTTATTGATTAATCATTTAATCGATTAATTATTTAATGATTAATCAATTAATTATTTAATTTTTTTATTAATGACTTATTTAATTACATTTCTAAAAGATACATCTTCGGATGAAGCACTAGTGGTTTAGTTATGCTATTAGCCAATTGATTAAGAAAATATTTTATGATAACCTTTTATTGATTTTAATTATGAAATTAATCAATCAATTATTGTACACCTCTCCCTCCCAACGCACTCTCTATGAGCTGCACTGCGGTATTGCCGGGCGCCAGAGGCGCCCCGGCAATGCCGCGCTGTAGGATATTTAATTATTTGGCATGGGGTGGTGTACTTTGAATGTATCTTTACTTGTTTGCATTTATCTTCATTAAATCGTTTATTGTTGCATTTTATCCTTTTGGTCTTGTCTCGTTTCTTTGTGGGTTGAGGAATACAACCCGGTGTCGGCCGTCCATCTCAGGTAAGGCTTCGATCCCTTCACCACGCGCGCCAGAAATAATCCCGCCAAGTTCGGGCATACGCCTCGGAGTTAAAGCTCGTTTCGGCTATTCGTTATCAGAGATCTTAATCTGATTGTTTACAATATGATTGTTTTGTTTGATTGTTTTGTTGTACAATATGATTGTTTACATGTGTAGTGAATGTGTGGTCTGTGAGAGGGTCTCCACAATATGTGAATAAACCTCCACTTCATCCCCCATCCAGCAATCGCCCTCCTCTCTAAAAACAAAACAAATAAAAAGAAGCACGCAGGTGATATCCCTGTCCCTGCCTCATGTTCTCCTCCCCGATTCTTCTCTTTCCACCCACACCACACCCCAGTAAAATCAATCAATAAACTCATACATTAAATGAATGGGATGTGGATAAAGGTCACACACACACCACACACCACACACCACACACCACACACACACACACACACACACACACACACACACACACACACACACACACACACACACACACACACACACACACACACTGCTTACCTAAAATTGGGGAACTGGAGGGGACGGAATTTGCAAAGCCCTAGTGTTCTACAATGGTTAAACATACGTAGAAAGTATACAGTATGTATAGAAATATGAAGAAATAAAAGTTGACTTTCTGTACTCTTGCCTCATATTCACCATTTGATCTCAAATCCAAATTTCTTGAACACATAGCAATAATAACAAATTTGACTTCACTGTTCCAACACTTATGGAGGGCACTGTATATACGTATGTCCTAGCTGATGAAAAAAAAAAACATCTTGGACTTCTGATTCCCCCTCCTATGCTTTAGTACTTGGAAATTTCACCTGGAAACATGGCATCCTACAAGTGATTTACTGACAGCATGTTTCGCTCTTGGAGGGAGTGGGTGTTACTTCTACTAGTGATACAAATCCATCACAATTAATCATCTGGGGCTGACAGTGTGGCCTAGAGGTACACACACTGGCCTTTAAGCTGTCTAGCCTGGGTTCAAATCCCAAACCAGCTATAAACTGTCATCCTGGTGTTTCACAGGCAGGACGATTCATCAGTGTGTGTGCTGGCCCTCGGATGGCCGCCAAACAGCCACCCCATCTGCCAGCATTCGTTGGTGGCCGTTAAAGATCCCACGGTGTTCTATTGCGAAGAGTAGGCGAGCCATCACCAGTACAATGAACAAATTACAAATTACTGCCGTAACCCTATGCTGCAAATTAATGAATGAATGAATATTATGCTGCAAATTAATGAAGAAGATTAATAATCTCATCGTATTATTATCGATATATTCAACTTTGCTAAACATTTTTACCATCACTGTTAACATGTTTAACTTTGCTAAAAAAAATTACATTACTTTGAATTTTAAAAGTTACAATTTTCCTCACAATGTCCCAATTATCACTGATCGATGAATGGCAAAGACCTCATCGGGACACATTTGAGCTGCTTTCATTTTAAAGTCCACGCTCCACAATGAAGTATGTCTCCAATCTGCATTACCCTCACTTTTTTTTGGTTCCCACTCCCCTCCCCACTTACAGAAGCAAGGCTCCATTCAGTGTGTTTGGTTGTGAGAACAATATAATATAGTGAGGAGACTGGCTTCCGGCATCTCTCTCCATGAAATGGGGTGCATAAAGGCAATATAACAGAGTTATTTCACTGTATTTAGGTTGAAAAATATAACAATAACCACCTGTGACTCAAAGGGACATTATTCCTTTTAGAGCACACATGGTTGTTGTTGTTGTTGTTGGGTCCAGGAAATACGTCACATATTCCATGCATCCTCCAATGTTGAATGCACATACAAAGTTTCATTTAAAAATGTTTGAAAATGTGCCGGCAGTTTCACTTTTTGGAATATGTCCTTTCGACTCCTTTTGAGTACGCTCCCCTCCATTCCTTCCCCCTCTTTAAAGGGCACCACAGCCGACACTACTCGTGAGAAGGCCTAATGCCTTCTGTGTTTGTTTTGTGTTTGCTTAATAATCTTGTCTCCAACCCCTCACTCTCTGCACCCAACCAACTCCGTCGTACCCAACTGCTTCTGGAGTCTGTCTTTTGCACCTGAGAAGGCGGAGAAGTTTCGAGCAACCCTCAACTCTGATTCTGCAACTGGACCAGACGGCATCAGCTCACATGTCCTAAAAACGTGCTCTGCTGCTCTTGCACATTCTCTTTCCTGCTCTTTTCACCCTATAATTTGCACTTGGTTATCTTCCATCTGCTTGTAAATCAGCCAACATCACTGCATTACATAAAAGGGTGCAAAAAACTGATCCCCTTACCAAACGACCTATACGGTTACTTGCAATTATCAGCAAGGTTATATAATCCATGATCACAGTTTCATTGTTCAGGGCCTAGTCCAATTGTTCTCTCTCAGACTCTCTGGAACATCATCTATCTCATCAGATAGATCAAATAGATCATCAGATAGATCATCAGATAGAACAGACTCATCAACAATCTCTCAGACTCTCTGGAAAATCCTCTTTATCTCTTTGCTGTGACTGCACCCTCTGTTGTGACATCCCTTATCCCTCAGATAGGCAGGCAGCAGACTTTCTCTCTTTGTCTCTCTCTCTCTCTCTCTGTCTGTGTGTGTGTCTCTCTGTGTGTGTGTCTCTCTCTGTCTCGTTCTGTCTCTCTGTGAAAGGACCATCTGGCAAACCCTCCTATCTACTTTCTTAACAATCCTCTTAAGGAAGTTCACCATTCAAACTCCTAGGCCTCACTATCACCCATGATCTTTCTTGGGCAAACAACATTTCAAAATTAGCCTCCAAAGCCAGTCGCCAACTGGGCATCCTCCATCATACAAAGTCCTTCCTTAGCACACCTGAACCCCTATTCAAACAAGGCCTTTATCCGCAGCTTGATGGAGTATTGCTCTCCCCTCTGGGCTGGAAGCCCAGCCTCACATGTTGCTCAGCTTGATGCCGTCAAAACCAAGGCCTTCATGATCATTGGAATTTGGAATATCCCACGATGAAGCGAAGACTATAGACCTATCATTTTTCCCATCACAGATAAGTCAGTAGTGGGCTCGCCTTTTCTTGCCTCCTTTCTGGTCTTGCACCTTCTGCTCTTTTCATCCTTTGTTCCCTTCACCTCCTACCAACCGAGAATGAAGGTGTGGAGGTTGAAAGAGGTGACAGTGAGGGAGGCATTAAGAGAGAGGCTGAGTATGGCAGAGGATGATGTGGTTGAGCTCGATAGTGGTTGGATGTCAATGAAAGATAGTCTGTTTGGAGCCGTTGGTGAGGTATGTGGATTGACAAAAGGACCACCGAGGCACTTGGAAACATGGTGGTGGGATGATGACGTTGGAAAGAGGATTGACGAGACGAGGAATAAGTTCAAGGAGTGGCAGAAGGCGAAGGATACGGGGGCAGAAAAGGCAGAGCATGAAAGTTATAAGGCAGCCAGGAAGGCTGCAAAGAAAGAGGTAGCAAAGGCGCAGGAGGCATGCAGGAAAATGTTCGGAGAACGCTTGGATTCAGAAGAGGGTCAGAGAGCGGTATTCAGGATTGCAAAGCAGATAGCGAAAGAGAGGTGTGATGTGATGGGGGTGAGTTGCTTGAAGGATGAAGTGGGACAAATCGTTTTGGACCCAGATGGAATTAAAGGAAGATGGAAGAGATATATGGAAATGCTGTTGAATGCAGAGAATGAATGGGATGGCAAAATAGAGAGCAACCCACTTTTAGGACCGGCAGAGAAGATAACTGAGAAGGAAGTTGAGGAAGCGATAAAAGCAATGAAGAGTAGAAAAGCGGGAGGGCCGACGGGAGTTGTGGGAGATATGTTGAAGGCAGCAGGAAGTTGGGGTGTGAAGAGAATGACAGAGATCTGTAATCTGGTGATGAAAGAAGGCCACATTCCAGTGGATTGCGAACCGAGTACCCTCGTCCCTCTATACAAGGGGAAAGGTGACCCTCTGGACTGTGGCTCGTATCGAGCAATTAAGTTATTGGAGCATGGAATGCAGGTATTGGAAAGGGTGTTGGAGAGGAGGATAAGGAAGAAAGTGAAGATCAACGACATGCAGTTTGGATTCATGCCAGGAAGAGGAACAACAGACACGCTTTTTATTGTAAGGCAGTTGCAGGAGAAGTACATGGAGAAGAGGAAGAAGTTGTTTCTTGGATTTGTTGATCTGGAGAAAGCATTCGATAGGGTTCCACGCGAAGTAGTGACATGGGCATTGACAAAGTTAAGAGTGGAGGAATGGTTGATCAGAGAAGTGATGGCAATGTACGAGAGAGCACGCACAGCTGTAAGGACGAATGATGGGAACAATGGTGAGTTTGAGGTGAAGGTGGAAGTGCATCAGGGGTCGGTACTAAGTCCACTACTATTTGTAGCTGTGATGGAGGTGCTGGCTCAGAACGTAAAGGAGGGTTTACCGTGGGAGTTGTTGTATGCAGATGATCTGGTGTTGATTGCAGAAAGTATGGCTGGACTGACAGAGAAGATGAACAAGAGGAAGGAATGTATTGAGACAAAAGGTCTGAAGGTGAATATAGGAAAGACGAAGGCGATGGCAAGTGGTAAAGCACGTGGTGAGGTGGAGAGAACTGGGAAGTGACCGTGTGCTGTGTGCAGGAAGGTTGTCGGAGTGAACTCCATTCAATGTACAATGTGTGATGAGTGGGTTCATCAAAATGTAGTGGTTTGAGAGGGTCATTAACCAGTGTGGCAGCTACATTCAAGTCTAAGGTGTGCACAGAGGGATCTGCAGATGGAGGAAATGTTGAGTTGGATCTTGGAGACGGCGTGAAGCTGGAAGGTGTGAAAACATTTTGCTACCTCGGAGACATGCTGAATGGAGAAGGTGGATCAGATTCGGCAACGGTTGCTGGAGTGAGATGTGCATGGAAGAAGTTTCGGGAACTGAATGGCGTGCTGATGAGGAGGGGAGTGTCGTTGAAGCTGAAGGGAAAGGTGTATGCTGCATGTGTGAGAAGTGTTATGATTTATGGGAGCAAGACATTGAACGTAGAGCAGCAACAAAGGAAAGGGTGGAAATGCGAATGGTTCGGTGGATGTGCGGAGTATCGTTAAGAGAGAGGAAGAGAAATGATGAATTGCAAAAGATGATGGGAATAGAGCCTGTGATTGATGCTGTGAAGAGAAACAGGTTGAGATGGTTTGGTGATGTGTTGAGGAAGGATGAAAGTGACTGGTTGGGAAGAGTGATGGAAATGAATGTAGAAGGAAGTAGAGGACGGGAAGACCGAGAAATAATTGGCTAAAGATGGTCGAAGAAGAAATGCGGGCAAGGGGAGATGTAGAAAATCGGGCAAAATGGAGAAGATTGTCATGGGGCCCGCAAGGCTAACCCCCGCTTCTAGTAGGGAAAATGGCCTTAAAATACCTGTTGTTGTATTAGATAAACACACTTCGGCGATAGGCGATTCACTTAAACGGGTGATCCTCGCACGATTAGCGATTCTACACACGTATAATTCTTAAACGAGTTTCGTAAATTCGCCCAATCAGTTTCTTCGCCAAAGCGGATGTTCGTTGGTTGCCTCGATTGAATTCAATCGAGTGCAAAACACCTCCAGATTTTTTTTAAATACTTTTTTATTTTGTTAAAATAAACGCTTGGGAAGTTGCTTGTGGCAGACTAGTTGACAACTGCCGGAGATACTAATGAAAACCCAGCATATAAAGCCATGAACAAGATTTTCATATCACGACACATACCTTCGTCGTAAGCGAGGTGGGGTTCCACAGCGAGAGGGGTGGAAATGGCGAGGGGGTCGAACGCCAAGTCCTCTCCTGTGAGGCCCCCCCTCCCAAGGCTGCATGTCCAAATCTGAGGGGTGATGGAAGTTCAGGCAGAGGAAGTGGCAGTGGAGGAAGGAGGGACATATGAAGTCTTTAAGAAATGAATGCAGACAATGGACAAATTGGTGAAGGAGAATAAAACAAGAAGGAATGAAAAAGGGTTGTAAGAGAAGCAAGACATTAGTTGGTACAGTAAGGAAATGACAAGTGCAAATACCATAGTTGTGCATGATGCTCATTTTTAGGAGTCTCAGAGGCCAAGGCTACAAGTGTAGCAGTCGCTGAGATAACTCGACAGTAACGCAGAGATTACGGTCAAGACAAGTTTTTTTTTTGTCCACATGGATAGAAACTTATGGAGGAGTTTGTACAATGAATCACATGAAAGATAAGGGCAGTAAAACACAATGGACAAATTAACAGAATTCAATGGAATGTGTGAGCAGTACCAAGAACGATTCTCCATCTTTGTATCATTTCAAAATAATAGCTTCTCTGTTCAGATGGTACAGACAGGTCAGCATAAAGTCCGAACAACTTTGTGGACTCAGTCTAAATCAAAATAAAAACAGATATGAAATTCAGAACACAAGTCTGCTTCCTCCTTCATTATCTGTCTTTGGTGGGATTAATGGATTGAAATCAGGTAGACAATTGATGTTGGCTGAATTAACATTGAATCATCACTTACTGATCAAGTGACCTGATTAATTGGATTCTGACATTCAGCCAAGGTGATCTTGGTCTTGGATACAATGTCATATTGCATTCAGCTTTCATAAGCAGAAAAACTCACTTCAGCTGTTGAACCTGTCAAACATGGAAGCCAAGAGGAGTGAATAGTAAAACCAAATAAAATCATTTCTATCTCACACAGGTATACAGCAACCAAACCATCCAACGGAAAACATCGTCTTCTTTCTTCTTCCCATCTGTGGGATTTCTTCTTCCCACCTGTGGGATTCTTTCTTCCAATCTGTGGGATTCTTTCCTCCCATCTGTGGGATTCCTTCTTCCAGTCTGTGGGATTTCTTCTTCCAGTCTGTGGGATTCCTTCTTCCAGTCTGTGGGATTCCTTCTTCCAGTCTGTGGGATTCCTTCTTCCAGTCTGTGGGATTCCTTCTTCCAGTCTGTGGGATTCCTTCTTCCAGTCTGTGGGATTCCTTCTTCCAGTCTGTGGGATTCCTTCTTCCAGTCTGTGAGATTTCTTCTTCCAGTCTGTGGGATTTCTTCTTCCAGTCTGTGGGATTTCTTCTTCCAGTCTGTGGGATTTCTTCTTCCAGTCTGTGGGATTTCTTCTTCCAGTCTGTGGGATTTCTTCTTCCAGTCTGTGGGATTTCTTCTTCCAGTCTGTGGGATTTCTTCTTCCAGTCTGTGGGATTTCTTCTTCCAGTCTGTGGGATTTCTTCTTCCAGTCTGTGGGATTTCTTCTTCCAGTCTGTGGGATTTCTTCTTCCAGTCTGTGGGATTTCTTCTTCCAGTCTGTGGGATTTCTTCTTCCAGTCTGTGGGATTTCTTCTTCCAGTCTGTGGGATTTCTTCTTCCAGTCTGTGGGATTTCTTCTTCCAGTCTGTGGGATTTCTTCTTCCAGTCTGTGGGATTTCTTCTTCCAGTCTGTGGGATTTCTTCTTCCAGTCTGTGGGATTTCTTCTTCCAGTCTGTGGGATTTCTTCTTCCAGTCTGTGGGATTTCTTCTTCCAGTCTGTGGGATTTCTTCTTCCAGTCTGTGGGATTTCTTCCTCCAGTCTGTGGGATTTCTTCCTCCAGTCTGTGGGATTTCTTCCTCCAGTCTGTGGGATTTCTTCCTCCAGTCTGTGGGATTTCTTCCTCCAGTCTGTGGGATTTCTTCCTCCAGTCTGTGGGATTTCTTCCTCCAGTCTGTGGGATTTCTTCCTCCAGTCTGTGGGATTTCTTCCTCCAGTCTGTGGGATTTCTTCTTCCAGTCTGTGGGATTTCTTCTTCCAGTCTGTGGGATTTCTTCTTCCAGTCTGTGGGATTTCTTCTTCCAGTCTGTGGGATTTCTTCTTCCAGTCTGTGGGATTTCTTCTTCCAGTCTGTGGGATTTCTTCTTCCAGTCTGTGGGATTTCTTCTTCCAGTCTGTGGGATTTCTTCTTCCAGTCTGTGGGATTTCTTCTTCCCGTCTGTGGGATTTCTTCTTCCAGTCTGTGGGATTTCTTCCTCCAGTCTGTGGGATTTCTTCTTCCAGTCTGTGGGATTTCTTCTTCCAGTCTGTGGGATTTCTTCTTCCAGTCTGTGGGATTTCTTCCTCCAGTCTGTGGGATTTCTTCCTCCAGTCTGTGGGATTTCTTCTTCCAGTCTGTGGGATTTCTTCTTCCAGTCTGTGGGATTTCTTCTTCCCGTCTGTGGGATTTCTTCTTCCAGTCTGTGGGATTTCTTCTTCCAGTCTGTGGGATTTCTTCTTCCAGTCTGTGGGATTTCTTCTTCCAGTCTGTGGGATTTCTTCTTCCAGTCTGTGGGATTTCTTCTTCCAGTCTGTGGGATTTCTTCTTCCAGTCTGTGGGATTTCTTCTTCCAGTCTGTGGGATTTCTTCTTCCAGTCTGTGGGATTTCTTCCTCCAGTCTGTGGGATTTCTTCCTCCAGTCTGTGGGATTTCTTCCTCCAGTCTGTGGGATTTCTTCCTCCAGTCTGTGGGATTTCTTCCTCCAGTCTGTGGGATTTCTTCCTCCAGTCTGTGGGATTTCTTCCTCCAGTCTGTGGGATTTCTTCCTCCAGTCTGTGGGATTTCTTCCTCCAGTCTGTGGGATTTCTTCCTCCAGTCTGTGGGATTTCTTCTTCCAGTCTGTGGGATTTCTTCTTCCAGTCTGTGGGATTTCTTCTTCCAGTCTGTGGGATTTCTTCTTCCAGTCTGTGGGATTCCTTCTTCCCGTCTGTGGGATTCCTTCTTCCCGTCTGTGGGATTCCTTCTTCCAGTCTGTGGGACTCCTTCTTCCAGTCTGTGGGACTCCTTCTTCCAGTCTGTGGGACTCCTTCTTCCAGTCTGTGGGATTCCTTCTTCCCGTCTGTGGGATTCCTTCTTCCCGTCTGTGGGATTTCTTTTTCCAGTCTGTGGGATTTCTTCTTCCAGTCTGTGGGATTTACCTCAGGATATATTAAGACTTGGCACTGACAAAATGAGTACCGTAGTGTCAGAGAATCAGGATCAGTAAAGGAGTTCGAATGGTTACCCAGTGCTCTCTATTTTGATCCCCAGGGGCTTCGGTCCCCACGCATTCGCATTGTTCGTGTGTCGAAGTGCGACAACGACACATAATAATGAATATGTCCTTACCGCATATTACATAATATGTTGACAGACTTGAACGAGGTGACTGTGACCCTAACCGGAAGAACAACAGCGTTTCTCATCCAAGCTGGCGATACACCATGCATGTCTGTTACTGTTTACAGCCCCCGTCCGTGTAGAATGCCGTCTATCTCCCACAGTACGCTGTCTCCGTGATCGGAGTCGTATGTCTCTCTACGGTTTGTCATAAGATGGACAATTACCAGAGCGACGCTTAAATAAGGGCAATTCCGAGACAGCGACACAGACAGAGGTACAGAAGCTGTCGCTATCATTATCAATCCAAAGACAAAGAGTGTGAGAGAAACGAGTGTAAAGAAAAAGGACGGACACCCGGAACGAAGCGAAAAAGAGACAAAAAGAAAACGAAGACGAGCATGAGGAGGGAGAGAGGAGGGGAAAGAACAAAACAAAAACAAACAATCACTCCGAGATGGTCGATTGGCAGCGACGGAAGCACAAGCAATTCGACAAACATGAGTACGAGGCCATGGCGCCAGTTACGCAAAAGCCACCACCACTAGGCCTTTTCTAGCCTCGCCGTTTTGTCTTTCCCCCTTACAATGTCCTCGTCCCGATTACCTCTCCGGCCCGTGTCTGCGTTTGTCCGCCGCTCCGAATCAACGAATGGGCCTCCGGAACAGACAAAGAGCCCCCACCTCTCTGTCTCTCTCACTCGTGTCGATAGCTCCTCCTCCTTCCCCTATTCTTCTTCTTCACTCGATTTCATCTGCTGAACTCTCCTCTTGACACTTCTCTCTCCCTCCTATGCTGGGATGATGAGATATTACTCTCTGTGTTCTTTTTTCTCTTCTTATCCCTCGTAGCGTCACAGAGCGTTGATTCTCCCCGAATAAGTTTCTTGACAAGGGTGGTTTGCCATTGCCGTCATGGCATTAGTTAGGGCAGGGATTTGTAATTTGTTCACGGTGCCGGCGATAGCTCGCCGACTCTTCATGAAGGACGACATGAGATCTTTAACATCCACCAATTAATTCCAGCAGACGTGACGCCAGTTTAACGTCCATCCGAGGGACGTGAGACACACTAATGCATCGCCCTGCCTGTGAAACACCAGGATGGCAGTTTATAGCTGGGTCGGGATTCGAACCCAGTCTAGGCAACTTAGAGGCGAGGGTAATCTGCCTGCCCCATTTGCTCTGGACTACGTATGATATATCCAGATATTGTGCTTGACTGCCAACATCTCCAGGGTAACTTAAGGCTGACACCAAAATACACAACTTACAAAGAGGTGGTGATGCACAAAATCTCCCTAATTTTATTTTTTTAACCTGCTTTAAAACTATATATATACACCACCTGGTAACACCTCAATTTTTCCAGTTTTTATTGAAATTTACGCAGTTTAATATCTCAATGTACTCTGAAATGAAGCACAGAACAAATAAATAATTGGAGATAAAAAAAGAAATCATAGAATCATTTTATTTAACCAAATTTAATTTAAATTTTTGACTCGGCAAAGTAGCCACCTTTTGCAGATATAACCGCTGAACACACTCGTTGTATTCTTTCTGCAATGGAAATCAAATATTGTTCGGGAAGTTCTTCCCAACACTGTTGCAGAAGTTCCCACAAATGTGTTGCACTTGTAGGTTGCTTTGCTTTCACCTTTCTGTCCAGTTCATCCCAAACCAGCTCGATGGGGTTTAAGTCTGGAGACTGTGCTGGCCATTCCATGATTTGAAGCCTACCGTCTTGTTCTTTTCCTCGAACGTAGTTTTGACATAGCCTGGAGGTGTGTTTAGGGTCATTATCTTGCTGTAGGATGAACCCCTGACCAACTAGGCGTATACCAGAGGGTATTGCATGGTGCTGCATAATGCTGTGCTAGCCCCTTTGGTTCAGCGTGCCAGTCACTCTGTGCAAGTCGCCGACTCTGGATCCAGTAAAAGAGCCCCAGACCATCACGCTTCCCCCCTTCATGTTTGACAGTTGGTGTCAAACTCAACGGCATACAAAAACCCTGCGTGATGAACGAAAGATTTCAAATTTTGATTCATCAGTCCATAAGACCTTCTTCCAGTCTTCAGTAGTCCACTGGTGGTGCTTCATGGCCCAGGCAAGCCTCTTTTTCTTATTTTGCCATCTTAGCAATGGCTTTCTTACTGCCACTCGACCGGTCAAACCTGCAGCTCGAAGTCTTCTCTTCACAGTTGAAACTGAGACTTGCTTACTTCGACCAGTGTTAAGCTGTGCTTGAAGCTGTTGTCCTGTGAGCCGCCTATCACGCAAGCTGTTGACTCTCAGAAACTTGTCTTCTGATTCTGTTGTGGCTTTGGGTCTGCCAGACCTCTTCCTGTCAGAGTTTCCTCCAGTTTCCAATATACCACTTCCTGCAGTGCAATATTGTCCAAATAATGCTTCAGAGGGTATAATAACCGTTTGTTCCAATGCTGCTTTTATACAGACCGGAGGTTTGTAATCAGGAAATCAGCAGAGGTTGGGACACCTGTAGGAATTGTTTGCATCAACTTTCAAGGCTTAATTTAATTACATTGCTGCAGAACAGCTGTAAGTTGTTAACCCATTACTTGTTCACTGAAGAAGGCCTTTTTTTTTTTTACAATATAACTGAGCAATTTACATTATTTTCCCGTTTTTGCTAACCTAAACTTTTTTTATTTTAACCTCGAGCAATTTACTGCTTACCTTTGTACCATTTCAGGTTATTCACTGGACTTGAATTGCTTAAATTTACATAAAAACTGGAAAAATTTAGATGTTCTAAAACTTTTGACCGGTAGTGTATATATATATATTGTACACATAAATAGTGTTGTGTCCCCGGGGTTAAGACCCAAGAGGACAAATGACCAAAATGAGCTTTACTCCAAGGCATATACCCAACTTGATGGTATTATCTTTTCACGTGCCCGGGAAGGTTCGAGGCCTTATCTGATCGGAAACACACGCAGGGGTTATCCGATCCCCACAGACACAGAAACAAGACAGCAAAATGCACAATGCAAGAAAAGTAAAATTCGACAAATAATGATATAATGAAAATAAATGCAAGTAACAATGAAAGGTGAGGTAAACTAAAATTCCTAAATGAGGGACCCTCCACTCAGACTCGCATACAAACAAGTGGAAAACGAAAGTAAAATAAAATAAAAAATGCTTTGGTAATCGACCGGCACTCAGCTTTGCGTCCCCAAATGGCTGGTGAGGCTTGCCGGTCACTCATCGCCTCAAAACCACCATGCGGGAAATGCACAAAATGGCAAGGAGTGCGCTCTTCGACGTCCAGAGGAAACACGACGCGGACCCAGTCCACCGCCGACGTCGATCCTGTGCCTTGTAGTTCCGAACCGTTGTTTCTCACCAGCCCTTTCCCAAGAGCACACACGAACCAAAGACCACACGCGGAGTTAAAGTTCCAAGTTAGAATTCCAAGCTGGAACAATGAGGAAATGCGACTGCCTCCAACCAGCGCCAGGACAGAGAGAGATAGCGAAAGGACCGTCCCTCCCACGCGACCCAGATGAAGAGAGCAAGATAAAAATGTGACCGCCTTCAACAAATGTCAGGACCAGGAGAGAGAGAGAGAGAGAGAGAGAGAGAGAGAGAGGAGAGAGAGAGAGAGAGAGAGAGAGAGAGAGAGAGCAAGATGGCGCGACCGAGGCTTTTCCCCTTCACTCTCCCGCATGTTATATGATGACGTCACCCTCTCTGTCCAATCATCGAGCGCTACTCAATCACGAAGGCCGAAGCGTGGCCTCCCCATTACGATTTGTCGGGGGCGGAGTCTAATCTCTGTTCGGGAATGTTCGGATGACGTTGCTCGCTGTGAGGCGGGGCTTGTGTGGTAATGTCGGGTTTGTCGGACCTGGCGGCGTTGTGAGCGAATGAGTCCATTTACAATGCGATTGTTGTAGTTATTGTGGCAGTCCTTTTGATGCAATAACAACGAAGGGAAAAATCACAGGGCAATTACACACTGGGGTTTATCCTTAAGCCCTACCTAATTAGCATAGCTCCACCCCTCGTATGGAGACACATATACGATCTTTACCGGGACAGTCGAGGTGGGTTCTTCTTCTTCGCGACACTCGGGGCATACTAAAACTTACACATTCCTAACTTTCCTATGAAATTCATTATCTACCCCCACACACGAAACAATATACACACGTCTGTCATCACATCATCATTTCATCATATATTCTCATAACTGACGACAATTATATCCTTTTTCTTCCACCACTACTGTTCATACACAAAAATGCAGCCACCACTAATGTATATCTGCCACCACTAATGTAACTGGGACTGGGTTGGTATGGTGCGCCAGGTGTTGCTTTCAAACTACCTCAATCATTAATCCGCCTTATCCTTCATACTACATCCACTCTGACCACTCTCACCTTTATTCTTCCTCGAAACTAACTATAACCAGCACTACTACCTTTCCTTATCTCGACCAACCATCACCCCCAGACCTTCTCCTCAAATCACTCACACATCACTAATCAATACGACCACATACTTTCCTTTAGAACTTCACTTCAAGACCAAGTATTGTCTCTAAATCCCAATGTAATCGCTCCTCAACTTTGTTGAACCAATTTTCTCTGTTACTCCACAAAGTGAAACATAAATAATGTACAAGGTAATACAAGGAAGTTCCACGCGGGAGGAGGCCATCAAACCCATGCATTTATATCAATATCTATGCATCATTTATCCCCAGTGCTTCTCGATACCTGTCGAATTCCAAGTTAAACCTAGCTATATATTTTCTGCTGCCACTTCCTTTCTATGGAGAAATAATTGTGTTCGTGTGTGTGTGTGTAGGGGGGGGGGATGTGTGTGTGTGTGTGGGGGGGGGGGAGGGATGTGTGTGTGTATGTGTTGGGGGGGGGGGGTGGTGTGTGCGTGTGTGTGTGTGTGTTGGGGGGTGGGGGGGGGGGAGATGTGTGCGTGTGTTTGTGTGTGGGGGGGGGGGTGGGGGTGGGGGGGTCTGGGGATGTGTGTTTGTGTGTGTATGCATGTGGGGATGTGTTTGTGTGTGTGTGTGGATGTGCGTGTGTGTGTGGGGGGGGGGGGAGTAGGGGGGATGTGTATGTGTGTGTGTGGGGGGATGTGTGTGGGGACTTTACACAAATGGGGACTTTATGGGGACAAATGGTGTGGGGACTTTACAAAAATGTTCCTCATGGGGGGATGTTTCAATGTTACTTAAGACGTTTTGACAAGTCACATGGTTTGGCCGCAATAAATAATGGAAGGAAAATCCTAAAAAGCTTGTAGCTCTTGAACCACTGCATTGATGGACTTGACTTTTTAATGCAATGTAGCTCTCATCAAGCGGAACAAGTGTGCAAAATTTCAAGATGATTGGATGTACGGTCTCGAAACTACAGTACAAGTCTTTATTGTTGAAAGAAGAAGAAACGCGGTAATTTTAACCTCAAATAAAATTCTAATTGAAGATTTGTCAATAGCTGAGGTATATTAACAAAGGAATAAAACAGATTTGGTCAAATTCTGACTTTTTTTAAAACTCGATCGCATTTGACACAGAGGTGTGAAATGCTGAAGAAGAAGAAACCTCGTTTGGCTTCTCAGATAAAATAAATAATTCTGGCTCTGCAATTTCACGTCTATTTTCCTTTAAAAATCGCTTTTTCTGCAATCATTGCACGGATTGAAATGAAATTTTCACCACAGGTGCGCCACAGGATGTGTTTGTGTGTTTGTGTGTGTGTGTGTGTGTGTGTGGATGTGTGTGTGTGTGTGTGTGTGTATGTGTGGATATGCATGTGTGTGGATGTCTGTGTGTGTGTGTGGGGGGTGGGGGGGGTGGATATTTGTGTGTGTGTGTGTGTGGGGGGGGGGGGTTGGTGTGTGTGTGTGTGTGTGTGTGTGTGTTGGGGGTGAGGGGGTGGGGGATGTGTGTGTGTGTGTGTGTGTGTGTGTGTGTGTTGGGGGTGGAGGGGGTGGGGGATGTGTGCATGTGCTTGTGTGGGGGTGTGTGTGTGGGGTGTGTGTGTGTGGGGGAGGGGGTGTGTGGGGGGGGGCGGGTCTGGGGATGTGTGTATGTGTGTGTGTGTGTTTGTGTGTGTATGCATGTGGGGATGTGTTTGTGTGTGTGTGTGTGTGTGTGTGTGTGGATGTGTGGATGTGCGTGTGTGTGGATGTGTGTGTGGGTGTGGGGGGGATTGGGGGGGGGGGTGGGGTGTGCGTGTGGAGGAGGAGGGGTTGGATGTGTGTGTGTGTGTGTGTGTGTGTGTGTGTGTGTGTGTATGTGTGGAGAGGGGTGTGTGTGTGTGTGGAGGGGTGTGCGTGTGGGGGGGAGGGGGGATGTGTGTGTGAAGGGTGTGTGTGTGTGTGTGTGTGTGTATGTGTGTGGGGGTGTGTGTGTGGGGATGTGTGTGTGGGGGGATGTGTGTGGGGGGGTGTGTGTGTGGATGTGTGTGTGTGGAGGGGTGTGTGTGTGGGGGGAGAGGTGTGGGGGTGTTTGTGTGTGGGTGTGTGTGTGTGGGTGGGGGTAGGGGTGATGTGTGTATGTGTGTGTGTGTGTGTGTGTGTGTGTGTGTGTGTGTGTGTGTGTATTGGGGTTGTATCCAAGGGGGTTGTGTCAAAGCATGTCCAATGAAAGTGGGGTTGTATCAAAAGTGGGGTTGTATCAAAAGTGGGGTTGTATCAAAAGTGGGGTTGTATCAAAAGTGGGGTTGTATCAAAAGTGGTAGCGAGTAAACCGGTCATCACTGCCAGCAGTTTTAAAGTGGCAGTTCTAGTTATATATATTTTTTATACTTGGGCTAAGGCTCGTAATAGAGCTGACACACACACACACACACACACACACATTGACGAGACAAACACTTAACACAGCCATTGACTTTTGGAGAAGTGCTGTCACTACCGTCACTTCCCAGGATACTCTTGTGGGTACCAGCGACATCATAACAATGGCGCCGCTTTTCTCACCATACTCAGCGGGGCATTTTCCTAAAGAGGAATTTCCTCCTCCCCATGGATGCTCAACCAATGGGGATTGTCCGCGCTCTACCTTTTCAAGCAAGGAAGCATCACGTACCATTTTTTAAGTCTTTGGTATGATTTGAACCGGTCCAAACCGGATCGGAGTTTTTGAGGAGATACCCTCTCCTTACTGGATGGCCGTTGGTTCCCTACGATAGCTCAGCTGCCCTTTGTCAGGTGTTGTTTTTGGTCTTGTCAGGGTGTAACAGTCACCTTCCCCACTATCAAAGCCGTGAGGGGTGTCAGTTTATTCGCTGACAACCCGACCATGCGGCAGGTAGCACTGGGTTACATGTTACCAGTGGCAGTCCTAAAAGACTGACCTGACGAGGATTGACCAAAGACTGACTCTCTAATGATTGTTCAATATAATTAGATGACCCTATTGATATTGATACGAATGAGATATTTGCTCAAAGTTCCATTTATGTTATGTGGTGTTGCCCCTTTAATATGCGACTGAGGCCAAGGCTTACACAAGATCACACTCCCCTTTCCCTCTTTCCAGGGGTGGCAGCAGCGGCGGCGGCGGTGGTGGCGGTGGCGGTGGTGGCGGTGGATGTTGTTGTTGTTTAGCCCCTGGCAGTTGTCTCGAACAAGCCCGTAGCACGGCGACAGCCGATCAATCTCCCAGGAGCGATCCACAGATCACACACATCCAGGGTGGTGTACTCCTGCCTTCACGAAATCAAGGGAGAGAGAGACACAGAGACAGAGACAGAGAGAGAGAGAGAGAGAGAGAGAGAGAGAGAGAGAGAGAGAGAGAGAGAGAGAGAGAGCAGAAGAGACAGAGACAAGAAGGAAAGGGCTGGTCCATGGGGACTGATCGGCACTCTAACCGTGACCACACTGCCCTGACGAATCCGGGCAGCACAGAACAATGGGGAAGATTTGGCCCCCGACTTGCGTTGGGGGTACAACCACTACGAAGAGGTGTCCCCGATAGATGCTCTTTCCAGGGGTTATTGTCTTCAGTAGTTTGTCATGAAGCTTCTTTCTTGCTGCGTATCCTTTTGACCTCTAATGCACCTCTTCCTTTTACTCTCGCTTGTGTAACTATACATCTGTCTTCTTGTATGCTATACCCAAAAGCTTAATTGGCTTTATCCTTTTCTATATCACAAAATCTGGATTCGATGTCTAGGTTTTAAACTATGTGCTCTGCAGATAATTGTGTTACATACAGTATATATACAGTGCATTCAGAAAGTATTCAGACCCCTTCACTTTTTTCACATTTTGTTATGTTGCAGCCTCATGCTGAAATCGTTTAAATTCATTTTTCCCCTCATCAATCTACACTCAATATCCCATAATGACAAAGAGAAAACAGGATTTTAGAAAGTTTTGCAAATTTATTAAAAAGAAAAAACTGAAATATCACATTGACAGAAGTATTCAGACCCTTAACTCAGTACTTAGTTGAAGCACCTTTGGCAGCGATTACAGCCTCGAGTTTTCTTGGGTATGACGCGACAAGCTTTGCACACCTGGATTTAGGGATTTTCTGCCATTCTTCTCTGCAGATCCTCTCAAGCTCTGTCAGGTTGGATGGGAACCGTCGGTGGACAGCCATTTTCAGGTCTCTCCAGAGATGTTCGATTGCGTTCAAGTCAGGGCTCTGGCTGGGCCACTCAAGGACCTTCACAGAGTTGTCCCAAAGCCACTCCTGCGTTGTCTTGGCTGTGTGCTGAGGATCATTGTCCTGTTGGAAGGTGAATCTTCGGCCCAGTCTGAGGTCCTGAGCGCTCTGTTTCAGGTTGTCATTAAGGATATCTCTGTACTTTGCTCCGTTCATTGTTTCCTCAACCCTGACCAGTCCCCCAGTCCCTGCTGCTGAAAAACACCCCCACAGCATGATGCTGCCACCACCATGCTTCATCGTTGGGATGGTATTGGGCAGGTGATGAGCAGTGCCTGGTTTCCTCCAGACATGACGCTCAGAATTGAGGCCAAACAGTTCAATCTTGGTTTCATCAGACCACAGAATCTTGTTTCTCACAGTCTGAGAGTCCTTTAGGTGCTTTTTTGCAAACTCCAAGCAGGCTTTCATGTGTCTTTCACTGAGGAGAGGCTTCCGTCTGGCCACTCTGCCATAAAGCCCAGATCGGTGGAGTGTTGCAGTGATGGTTGTCCTTCTGGAAGTTTCTCCCATCTCCACACAAGATCTCTGGAGCTCAGCCAGAGTGACCATCGAGTTCTTGGTCACCTCTCTTACCAAGGCCCTTCTCCCCCGATTGCTCAGTTTGGCCGGGCCTGGTTGCTTTAGGAAGAGTCCTGGTTGTTCTAAACTTCTTCCATTTATTAATTACTAGGACGTGCCCGTACGTGGGTGCCCGTACGTGCGTGCAAAAAAGCATGCGTGCAAACAACAACAACAACAAAAAAAAACTTTGAAACCACGTGGCAGTAACGACCACAGAACCCCCCCCTCTATTTACATGAAATGGTTTGGTCCATTCGCAACGACCACAGAACCCCCCCCCCTCTATTTACATGAAATGGTTTGGTCCAAAGCGAACGGCTTGCGGAGTTTGGTAAAGAAATCGCCATACCTCGGTAACTACTTCTCCGATTAATATGAAACCTTGAAAAGGCACATCCTCGGGTCCCCAGCAATATACCTGGCAAGTTTCAAGTATATCGGACCGGTAGTTGTCGAGAAACAGCGGTCACAGACAAACACACACACACACACACACACACACACACACACACACACACACACACACACACACACAGACACACACACACACAGAGATTACTGGAATTATAGATAGATGGAGGCCACTGTGCTCTTGGGAACCTTCAATGCAGCAGAATTTTTTTTGTAGGCTTCCCCAGATCTGTGCCTCGACACAATCCTGTCTCTGAGCTCTGAAGGCAGTTCCTTCGACCTCATGGCTTGGTTTTTGCTCTGATATGCATTGTCAGCTGTGAGACCTTATGTAGACAGGTGTGTGCCTTTCCAAATCATGTCCAATCAATTGAATTTACCACAGGTGGACTCCAATCAAGGTGTAGAAACATCTCAAAGATGATCAAGAGAAATGGGAGGCACCTGAGCTAAATTTGAAGTGTCATAGCAAAGGGTATGAATACTTATGTCAATGTGATATTTCAGTTTTTCTTTTTAATAAATTTGAAACTTTCTAAAATCCTGTTTTCTCTTTGTCATTATGGGGTATTGAGTGCAGATTGATGAGGGAAACAATGAATTTAAACGATTTCAGCATGAGGCTGCAACATAACAAAATGTGAAAAAAGTGAAGGGGTCTGAATACTTTCTGAATGCACTGTAGTTACAAAAATGACTTTGTGGTTAATTATGCGATGGTTATATCTTAATGAGTATCAGCACAAGTGTTTGTAAACCCCAATTAGCATCGACCAGAATTGTGTGTATGTATAAGTTAGATACCCTCCCTATCACCCTTTATCCTCCTGTCCTCTCTTTCTCCCATTTGTGTTTAATCTTCAAATCATCCCCATTGTACTTTATACCTAAATCACACTCACTAATGGCTATTCCACATGTGCGACTGCAGAGCCTGCGATTCACGTGTGCTTCCTCGCACAACTGGAACACTGGGAGCACATGCGCAAGACCCGCATAGCAAGGTGGCGGAGGGCTGGCAATATAACTGGCCGGGACTCGCACAGCCCAGAGCACTCAGGGAGAGCAAGCACACAAACATCGGCACAGCCAAGGGCAAGACCAGATCAGAAGCACCAGAGATTGTGCCTGCATCCTTTCTCTCAATATCTTAGAAGGATGTGAATTCAACAAATTACTGTAATTATTTAGTAAAATATACCGGGAGATCGTATAGGTATTTCTGACAGACGTTTGGTATTGGCACTGACTCGGGAACCTGGAACATCAGGTTAAAAATTCACCAGGACACTGAAGGTATTGACAAGATCAGCACAGGCATTGACCCGATCCTCTAATGCACTCTTCAGTTTATCAATGTTCATGATGAAGGTATTAACTTTGAAGACCTCTATGTTGCTGAATGTGTGGGAAGTTGCATCGTTGTACATCTTGTGCCTTTTGCAACGTGTGGCTGATTTGTACTCTTGGGAGTCTTGGTTAGTAGATCTGGCAGTCCCCCGAGCCTCATACTTCATACTTGTTGAAGAAAAGCTTCAAGTCTCCTCAGTAGATTTACAAAAGTCAAAGTAGAACAACACGCTTAGACGTCACGACGTCGACCGATATGCCTCTGCCCACATTATTACATCATTATACATACGTGTACCAAATTTGATTTAAATCCATTCAGCTCTTCTCAAGTATCACATTTTTACCTGACATGACCTCTGACCTCATCAAAATCACAAAATCACCTCACTTCTCATCTTTGATACCAAAATATAATCAGTTAATTTTTGCATCTATATATATAAAGTAGAGTTGGCCTCTATCTATGATCTCTAAGATCTCGAGAACCCGTGGACGGATTTGCGAGCGGAAAGTACTGTTCGACTCGGGATGGTCCCAGGAATGTCACGGAGACATAAACATTTTAAAAATTTCGGGTTTTAAAATTAGCGTATTATTAGCACTAGCAGAAGAGAGAGGGATTCGAAGGGAGGGAGCGCAGTGCTCCATCCAGCGCTTCTGTTAGCGTAATTAGCGTATTTCGGAACGTTAATTTTTCAACTTCATTATTCGGAATCAGTACGTCCCAGAGAACCTTCGTAACGTTAATTTTTCAACTTCATCCGATTGACATGGGACCAACGGCATGTGACAAAGAGTGAAACATACAGGCTACATTTATTTGACGACAATGAGTTCCGACTTCCGACCTCGGTGGGATGACAGGCTGAGTCAACCCCCCTGGTGTGAAGGGGGAGGAGGAGGGGAGGGGGAAGAGAAGGGGAGGGGAACGAGGGGGAAGGGGATGGGAGGGGGAGGGGGAAGGGGGAGGGGGAGGGGGAAGGGGGAGGGGGGGGGAGGGGAAAGGGGGGGGAGGGGGAGGGGAGGGGCCCTTCTTCCCCTGGGCACCCCCGCACCCTTCCCTCCTCCCCCTTCCCCCTCCCCCCCCTCCCCCCCTTCCCCCTCCCCCCCCATTCCCCTCCCCTCCTCTTCCCCCTCCCCTCCTCCTCCCCCGCTTCCCCCTCCCCCCTCCCCCCCGTTCCCCTCCCCTCCTCTTCCCCCTCCCCTCCTCCTCCCACTCCCGTGCAAAGCCGGGTACCTCTGCTAGTCATTATATATACTTGTATGAAGTTTGTTCAAAATCCAATCACTGGTTCACAAGTTGGTGCGGCAACATAATTATTTGTACTTAACATGACCTCTGACCTTTGGCCTTTGACCACATGACCCCAAAATCTAATCAGTTCATCTTTTCATCATTATACATACCTGTACTCAGTTTGACTTGGATCCCTTCAGCCTTTCTTAAGTTATCGTGGTAACAAAATAATTGTAACTTAACAAGACCTCTGATCTTTGACCTATTAACCCTAAAATCAAATCAGTTAATTTTTGCATCATAATGTATTATCAAACCAAGTTTGGTGAAAATCCCATGACTGGTTCACAAGTTAGCTCGGTAACAGAATTTTTACTTGACGGGATGCCTGACATTTGACCTTTGACCTCTGGACCACAAAATCTGATCAGTTCATCTTTACACCATTATACATACCTGTACCAAGTTTGAATTAGATTCCTTTAGCCGTTCTCAAGTTATAAACCTATTACAGACTTTGACCTCTTGACCCCAAACTTAAATAAGTTCATATTTGCATCATAATACATACTTCTACCAACTTTGGTCAGACTCCGATCACTGGTTCACAAGTCATTTCACAACAGGATTTTTACCGAACATGACCTCTGACCTTTGCCTTTTGACCCCGTGACCCCAAAATCTAATCAGTTCATCATTACCTCATTTTACATACTTGCACCAAGTTTGACTAAGATCCCTTCAGTCGTTTCCAAGTTATCGCGATAACGAAAACCTATCACGGACGGATGGACAGACGGACGGACAACCCGAAAACATAATGCCCCCAGCGACATCGTCGGCGGAGGCATAAAAAAGGTTCATTTGAGCATTTTGCAAGCTTAGACTGCATCTTTTGAACAGCTGAAGTACAACGTTCCGTTCCAGATCTCACACAAAATATCAGTCTCCAAAGTTTGCATCAGATCACTTAGGCTCTTTGCATTTCTTCTGGTTTCCGGTTTTTGACATTCAAAAGTCCGAAGAGCTGGTGTACCTTTAAGCACCGCACCTTATCTTCGCCTTCTTAGTTTGGCTTCCTTTAGTTTTTTTTTCCATCCTCTTTACATCAACATACTGGTCGATCAATCATCAGGATACAATATCTGAAAAAATAAAAAATAAAATTTTTTTTATGGGCTGAAAAAAATATGAGGGCCTAAGGCCTAATTAGCCTATCTATGGGTTAATATGACCCTGCTGGGAGCCTATGTTGAAATTGCATAAGGGCCGAGCGGTGGCGACACACCGGATTCTAGCCAGATATACTCTCATTTCCTGAATAAGTGTTGCTTTGACCTGGTTGCGAAAGGGGCACACAGTGTTTGTTACCTAGCCTATGAGTTGTGGGGGAGTAACCACCACGTTGGCATGAGAAGCAGGGTGGCACTCGAAACCACAGGCCACGGGGAACATAAGGGGGAAAGGGAACATATATGGTTTTGCCCCCAACTTTTGTCACTTACCCCTCAGTTTTAATGCAGTACTGCCTATTTTCTCTGCCTCCTTTTCTAATGTTCCCCATTACGTCCCAGTGTCCACTGTCTCCCCCATCACACTCGGTGACCCCTCCTCCCCCTCCTTCGCAATGCCCACAAGGTTTTTTGATAGCTGAAGAGGAGGCATAAATTCAGTCCCACGTGAACTTTGACCTCATCTGGAGATATTAAGGAATATGAATCACAAAGTGAGAATAAACAAGGTAAGTATATCACGGAGAGAACAAAGGGCTCACACGGGCATTGACGTCACTTCCACCCTTCTTTGTTTGCACTTGCTGGAGTTTCTGTCCCTTAATTGAGTGGTCTCCTCCCCACCGTGAAATATCTTCTGCTAACCATGACTCAGTTAGCGTAAATATGTTTATTTAAAATTGCAACAAGGAAGCAACTTTTTACGTTTTATCAGTGTCCAAAATCAAGTTACAATATTACGATTAAGTGCTTCGAAGGTTTGAATATGGTCACGTGACAAAGATTGATTACTTGGGGCAACTTCCTGAGATGTGTTCAGTTATCAATCAGCTAGCTAGCACTCGCCAAGTCAGCCTTTCCTTGTCAACGGTTTTGAATGGAGTGCTTGCTTGAGTTCATAAGCCATTTGGCGAGCGCTCTACAAATAAACTTGGTAGCCAAACACAACCCTGTTATGTATACACTGCCTTCAGAAAGTATTCACACCCCTTGACGTTTTCACATTTTGTTGCGTTACAGCCTGAATTTAAAATGGATTAAATTGAGATTTTTTTGTCACTGGTTTACACATAATACCCCATAATGTCAAAGTGGAATCTTTTTTTTCTTTTTTTTTTAATTTACGAAATAATTAAAAATGAAATAAATAAATATGTAATTTATGGTCAATACTTCATAGAAGCACCTTTGGCCATGATTACAGCTTCGAGTCTTCTTGGGTATGTCGGTATCAGCTTTGCACATCTGGATTTGGGGAGTTTCTCCCATTCATCCTTGCAGATTTGCTCAAGCTCTGTCGAGTTGGATGGAGAGCGTCGGTGAACAGCAATCTTCAGGTCTTTCCACAGATTCTCAATGGGCTTTAACTCTGGGCTTTGGCTGGGCTATTCAAGAACTTTCACGTTCTTGTTATGAAGCCATTCCAGTGTTGCTTTGGCTGTATACTTTGGGTCATTGGTCTGGTTGCATAAAGCATCCTTAAGGAAAGATTGAGGATTTAATTAAGTTTCCCCTTAAGGACACCCGTAATTTGAGGATGGTTGCATGTACAAATATTCCTTAAGTTTTTCCTTAAAACCTTAAAACCACTTTCTGCACCCGTTAAACCACCCTCACCCCTCCCAAAATTTTGCTTATGTTCCCATCCAGCACATCCCTTGCATTCTACCCTACCCCTCATAGTTACCTGCATCCTTGTTTGTCCGTCTCCGTCTACCTTCTCCCTCCACCCTGCCAATAATAATAATAATAACAAGATCGGTAAATGCATGTCCGAGAAATGGTTGAGGATGTGGTCAATATCGGGTTTTTTTACAACTAAAATGGCCGCCAAATCTACCAGTCGGCCATCTTTGATCAATCGTAAATAAAGTGAAGCACACGTATATGCTAGTCTACTTGCCAAGCCTATAGAGCCCTCTTGTGAACCCGGAAATGTTGAGTACCCCAACGTTTTAAGTTAGAAATGTACAGTATGGGTCCCCAGCACTTACAAACTGCCGGATGCTAACTTGCATATGTTGGGCAATTAGCAAAATTAGCATTAATAGCATTAACCCTATCAAACATAGGCCTGGGACACTGAAATTTCTGTTTCGCTCTATTGCTCCGTTTGAATGCTTCGTGTGAGCAAACTATTTGAAGGATCTGTATGAAATTTGGACATAATACACTTAGACAGATATGCTTTCCGTGAGTGTTCTTATAAAAATTTCCTGCGATCAAAATTTCATGTGAAAAAAGGGATGTAAAAGCCGTGGATGCTACCCTATTTCTTTGCTGCCGGTCATCACCACTACGCAAGATGAATCAAATGGCATCTGCGCGACATGCAGTACTTTCCTGCTACTGCCAAGGATGACCTTTACGCTGGAAGCCATGTGTGCCGCCACTCTGATGGTGCAGCTGCAGTGAGTGGAGACATGTTTGGGGAGCAGACATGCATCAAGCAAGGGAAGGGAGTAGGAGGCATGAAGGGCATCTCCACCAAACCTGAGCAGGTCGCCGTGTGGATCCAATCTTTCGGCATCTGCTCCTATCTCTCCAAGTCATTGGATGAGATTTACGACGATGCTGAAGCACCGGATAAGACAATGAAGCCCAATAGACACAAAGAAGAGGGTAAAGGACGGCGGGAATTGGACGCGGAGGACCGGGCTAAAATCCTGAGAGTGCTACAGGAAAACTCCCATCCACTCACCATAGAGACCGCGACCCTCCACCATATAAATGGCCAGGTGGCAGATGAAAAGGTGAATGTGCAAGATGCATTGAAGATCGGACAGGACATGAGTACACTGTTCTCTTCATCACTTCCTGAGAGATTTCATGCGCCCATCTCAAATAAGGTGGTGACAATGACATTCACCAAAAAAAGAGTGAAGGTCAATGCGAAGATCATATGTGACCTTGAGGCGTTGTTTGCTCGGCTGCTGGTGGTGGGGAGCAAGAGAAGAATGGAGCTCTCTGCCCTCTTTGACTACGAGCTCGGCCCGGTCCCTGCATCCATCATCGATGAGTATGGATGCCTCAGGAAGGGTAACAAGTCTGTGATCGTCCAGCGTCTTGGAATCCTTGCCCCCAATCCCCACCCACCACATGTTGTACTCGTTGATGCATCGCAGCTCATCTACCACGTGGTGTGGCCATCATCAGGCACTGTGGCTGACCTCGCAGCCAGCATGGGGCGCCGGCTTAATCGCTACATCACCGAAACATTTGTCATCTTTGACCGGTATGAGCAAGTCTCTGCCAAAGACCACGAGAGGCAGAGAAGAGCTGGGGAGAGCTCAACAGAGTACCGACTCTCACTGACAACCCCTCTACCTAGCCGTGACAAAGTAATGAAGAACAAGACAAACAAACGGAGACTGGGTGAGCTCCTGTGCACACACAGCATAGGAGATCACATCAAGATGGTCAGCAAAGCAGACAGTATTGTCACTCATGACGAGGCTGACGTCTCCCTCATCTCATACATGTTGGATGCAGCCAGTCGCGGAGCTGAAACTGTCCGCATTCTCAGCGACGACACTGATGTTTTCGTACTCATGGTCTATTGGTGCTGGAAGGTGGGTATCACATGTAACCTGCAGATGGAGAGATGGGATGGCACTATTCTCAACATCAATTCGACAGTAGAGAATCTCGGTGAGCAGTGTCGCTCCATCCTGGCTATGCATGCTCTCTCCGGATGTGACACCACCTCCTATCCCGCGGGGAAAGGGAAGGTGTCCGCACTCAAGGCCATGAGAGTAGTACCTGGTGACCTGCTTCACTTCATCGGAGAGGAGGGAGCTACTGATTTACAGATTACAGAGGCAGTGAGTGGTTTCTTCCTGGCTCTGTACAACGAGAGGGAGTCGGCATCTCTGAACGTCGCCAGATATGACATCTACCGAAAGCGCAAAACCCCCCCAGCACTGAAGCCACTGCCTCCTACAGAGCGCAACGCTCTCCTCCATGGACGGCGTGCCCATCTACAGGTGCTGCTTTGGAAAGCAGCAGACTGCCCTGACCCACCAGCTGTGGACATAACAGAGTTTGGATGGAATAAGAAGGAAGGCGAGAAGGGAGAGGAAGTCATCATGCCCATCCTGGATGCAAGCCCCGTTGCTCCTCCTGCCGTGTTGGAAATGATCAGCTGTAGCTGCAAAGCTGGGTTAAAGCCCTGTTTAACAGCAAAGTGCAGCTGCATAGCTGAAGGCCTGGCCTGTACCAGCTACTGCTTCTGCAAAGGCTCTGATAGTACATGTTGCAACACACTCACACACTCACAGCAAGAAGAGCAATATGACAAGAATGTAGAGTCAGGAGAAGAAGATGAAGACGATGAGGATGAGTTTTATGATGAGGATATGCTTTATAACAGTGCAGAGTAGTAGAAGTGCAAGACGCTCTTTCTTGATGGAAGTTTTATGTTGTGTAACTAGTGCACATATTTTTCAGCTCTGATAATTTTGGGTATACTTGTGTTTTAATTTTGAGGATATTATTTACCCATAGTCATATTATTCTAGTTTGGTATGGTACTTGCCTTTGTTACCTCTAATACCTGTGAATAAAAGTGGAGCAATAGAGCGAAACAGAAATTTCAGTGTCCCAGGCCTATGTTTGATAGGGTTAATGCTATTAATGCTAATTTTGCTAATTGCCCAACATATGCAAGTTAGCATCCGGCATTTTCTAAGTGCTGGGGACCCATACTGTACATTTCTAACTTAAAACTTTGGGGTACTCAACATTTCCGGGTTCACATTGCTGGCAAGTAGACTATGCCGTCATGTGCTGTACTTGTGCCAAGTTTGAACAAAATTAGACCATTCATGTTCAATGGCCACCAGTCGGCCATATTGGATTTGATCTTGGGAAAAAATGGCGTTCAGATGTAAGCCATCATTCATTATCTGTGTGCCAAGATTTAACAAGATCGGTAAATGCATTTCCGAGCAATGGTTGAAGACATGTTCAATATCGGGGTTTTTTTTACAACTAAAATGGCCGCCAGTCTACCAGTCAGCCATCTTTGATCAGTTCGCAAAATAAAGTGAGGTGCATGTGTACGCAATCATGTTCTCTGCTTGTGTCAGGTTTGAACAAAATCGGACCATGCATGTTCAAGAAATGGTTGGGGACACGTTTAAGTAACAAAATGGCCGCCAGTCAGACATCTTGGATCTGAACTCGAAAACCAATGACGTGCATATGTAAGCCATAATTTAATATGAAAATACGCATTGCGTAGAGTGAGAGCTTCGTCGACAATGGTCAGTCGATCGAGTACGCAGCCCTCGCAAACATCTGTAGGCCGAGTAACAGGATGTGATGTATATAGTAACAGGTTGTGACATTTAGTAACATAATGTGACGCTTACTAATAGGATGTGACGTAAACAGTAACAGGATGTGATATATATAGTAACAGGATATGATGTATATATAAAATCTTAATCAGTAAGGTATTCTTTTTGTATTTGGCTTTGAAACGGAATATTTTTCATGCAGGAATTATTGATTTTAATCACCAGGTGAAAATAATTTATCGGTCACGCCAGACCAAAGCAAGATCACGCGAGCAAGATGGCGGATCATGGAAGGGACATTTGAAATGACAACATGAAATTTTATTCCCAAGGGAATGGGGAATGACAGTGAAATTTTGAATGGATTTACATATACATGCAATTGCCATAGACGTTCGCTTACGAAGCTCTCTATCAGTGTGCCAAGTTTGAACAACATCGGCAAATGCATGTCCGAGAAATGGTTGAAGACGTGTTCAACAATCGAGGTTTTTAACAACTAAAATGGCCGCCAGTCGGCCATCTTTGACTGCATCGCGAAACAAAATGATGTGCATGAAGGAGCTGCGCTCCAACGCGAGTCGAAAGAATTGACGCGACCAAAGACGGAATTCGTCCGAGTTGCTTTATTGAAACAAAACAGCTCAGGTATTCTGACAAAAGCCCGTTTATCGGGCAGCAATATATATACACATTTATGTCGGGAAGTTTGCCCGGCAAAAGCTATACCGGGCATGCCCGGGTGTCAAGGGCGAGCCTTGGAAAGGCGAGTCTGGACCTGCCCGGGCGTGTTTGGCTGCGGCCTGGCAAGTCGAGGTTGGGCGTGCCCGGGCGCTCTGGACGAGCACTGGAAAGGCGAGAGCGGGCATGCCCGGACGCTCTGGGCGAGCCCTGGAAAGGCGATAGCGGGCATGCCCGGATGCTCTGGGCGAGCCCTGGAAAGGCGATAGCGGGCATGCCCGGACGCTCTGGGCGAGCCCTGGAAAGGCGATAGCGGGCATGCCCGGACGCTCTGGGCGAGCCCTGGAAAGGCGAGAGCGGGCATGCCCGGGAAAGACGAGACCGGGCGTGCCCGGGAGGTTCGGGCGTGCCCGGGAACAGTGAGTCCGGGCATGCCCGGGAGAGGCACGTCTGGCCGTGTTCTTGCCGGTGCAAGGCGATTGTGTGCATCCAGCGGTAACCGCTACATGCATATGTATACCATCATATGTATTGTCTTTGTGCCAGGTATGAATACAATCGGTCCATACATTTCCGAGATATGGTTGTGGACGCACTGATGCACAGACGGACGGATGGACAGACGATACCAAATCCATAAGCCCCCGTTTCGGACTAAGTCCATCAGGGGCTTATAACTTAGGATTAACTTTTTGAATGCACCAGGCATGCCAAGTCACAGACAAGGTTTCTTATATCTCAGCTTGTCTTAACTGAGACAAAACATCCCCATAACACGTCACATTTTGTGACATTGCATGGTTTCTACAGTAGTAATATTGCTTTCATGCAAGTAATGTATGATCCACTCATGATTCTGTGTGGTCCCATAAATGTAATGTTATATGACAAATGCATGTTGACACATAGATTCTTTTATTATTTGGACCACAATTTGTACTACATTCACAACAGAACATACTGCCCATTATAAGATCGTATTATCATAACGTATTGTTGCGGATCTCCCGAAGCCGGTCGACGTACAGAGGTGGGGGGGGGGGGGGGGGGGGGGGGGGGGGTTTAACCCCTTTTCTCCCTCGGGCCTTCGTGTCCACCTGTCCACGAGGCCGAGTCGCCACTCCCTCAGCGAGCGTGAAAAAAGGGTATCGGGTGTCAATATCCATACAATTTACCTATGCCCTCTACCTGGCTTTACACTACCACCCCCTGTGGGCCTCGCAGTCCCACGCACGATGACCCAACCGGCCACGGTCAGAGCACCGCCCCCGATAGGGTGCGTGGCTCCGAAAACTCCTGCCTCCCCTTGAACCCGGCCGATCGGCCTTGCCACCAGGGCACGGCACCAACCATACAGTGCGGGGGCCGGAGGCACGAATCGTGCACGCCGGTCCTTGTGAGACCGACGCAGCACGGATTCCCTCCGGTTCCTGCTGCACACAACTCACCGGGGGCTCGCGTATGCTACCCGTCCCACTACGCGCTACCCCGGTCGGTGTCGATGCATGAGCCGCGTCCTCACCACGCGCAACCCACTCCACACTCGCACACCCAGGTGAACACGCGCCCCTCACACACTCCGTTACTGCACTCTCCGGTGCACACTTTTCTCCTACACACTCGCCCATCGCACACTCTGGTGCACACCACCCAGGTGCACACGCACCTTTCACACACTCCTTTACCGCACAACCAGGTGCACATGCGCCCCCCACACACTCCGTTACTGCACACTTCGGTGCACACTCTTCCCACACACTCTCCAGTGTGCATTCTTCCTCACTCTCTGGTGCACACTCTTTTTCACACTCCGGTGCACACTCTTCCCACACACACTCCGGCGTGCATTCCTCCACACACTCTGGTGTGCACTCTTCCTCACTCTCCAGTGCACACTCTTCCCACACACACTCCGGTGTGCATTCTTCCTCACTCTCCATTATTGCACACTCCGGTGCACACCACCCAGGTGCACTCGCACCTTTCACACACTCCTTTACCGCACAACCAGGTGCACATGCGCCCCCCACACACTCCGTTACTGCACACTTCGGTGCACACTCTTCCCACACACTCTCCAGTGTGCATTCTTCCTCACTCTCTGGTGCACACTCTGTTTCACACTTCCGTGCACACTCTTCCCACACACACTCCGGCATGCATTCCTCCACACACTCTGGTGTGCACTCTTCCTCACTCTCCAGTGCACACTCTTCCCACACACACTCCGGTGTGCATTCTTGTTCACTCTCCATTATTGTACACTCCAGTGCACACCACCCAGGCGCACTCGCACCTTCCACACACTCCAGTGTCGCACACTCCGGTGCACACCTTTCTTCCATGCACTCGGCCCTCGCACACTTTGTTGCACACCACCCAGGCGCACACGCACCTTTCACACACTCCTTTACTGCACAACCAGTCGCACACACGCCCCCCGCACACTCCGTTGTGCATTCTTCCTCGCACTCTGGTATTGCACACTCCGGTGCACACCACCCAGGCACACTCGCACCTTTCACACACTCCGGTGTCGCACACTCCGGTGCACACCTTTCTTCTACACACTCGGCCCTTGCACACTCAGCCATCGCTCACTCCGGTGCACACTCTCTCTCCACACACTCAACCCTCGCACACTCCGGTGTGCGTTCCTCTCTTACACCCTCGGCCCTTGCACACTCCGGTGCACACTCGGCCCTCGCACACTGCGGTGCACACTCTTCCCGCACACACTCCGGTGTGCATTCCTCTCTTACACACTCCGGTACGCACTCTCTCTCATACTCCGTGCCACCCTCACTCGTACACCGCACAATGGGCCCATCGCGAACGCCCAGGTCTCGCCTCTCTCCCAAGCGCGCCGAGCACCCGTTCGCGCCAAACACATTCGCGCCATTTTTACTCACCTCGGGACCCTCCTTCTCCGCCAGCACCTGCAAACCTTTTATTGGGTTAGCAAGCACGGCATCATGGTGCAAACACGAACTTTGTTCATATTCCATTACCTTCTCCCGTGATTTGCTCCCTGTCTCTCCCGTCTCTTCAGCCCCAATTATTTCTTCTAACTCGATGATCGTCGGCGCCCCTGAAATTTCCTTTTCCAACTCAACCCTCGCCGGCACCCCCAAAATTTTATTTTCCAATGCGACGATCGTCGGCCCCTCTACACCTCGCGTCGCGACTCCCATAGCCCCAGTCAACTTGGCTGTGCTCCGCTTTACCTCGCTCTCCACGCGCTCCCGGTATCGCTTCACCCCGTCGCGTACCACCGCGACCTTCCCACTCAACTTGCGCCCAATGTCCTCCCCCATTGTGTCCATCCGAGTAGTCATTTTATTCTTCTCACATCTTGCCTCCTTCTCCCGATTCATTTCATCCAACTTTTCGTTCATTTCCTGTCTTGACACTCCTATGATCGCGAAGAATTGCGTCATGAATGATTGCATGTCTTCAAAACTCAATTGCACAGCGGGTTTGGTTTCCGCCGCCACGTGCGAGGCGCCGCCATTTCCTTCACTAGCTGCCTTCAATTTCCTCCTCTACCAACTGTCCCTGTTGGTCTTGGGCCATTAATTCCTCCTCTGCTGCCCCACCGGCATTTGACCGCCTTGGCCAGCCATCGTACGAATTTAATATTGATTTTACAAACTAAATTTCGTTCGCTCATAATTTTGAGTGTGTGAAGCGCACTGTAGGTCCAATTATCCCACTCCTGACACCAATTTGTTGCGGATCCCCCGAAGCCCATCGACATACAGAAGGGGGGTTAAACCATTTTCCCCCTCGGGTCTTCGTGTCCACGAGGCCGAGTCGCCACTCCCACAGCGAGCGTGGAAAAGGGTATCGGGTCGATTCCACACGTACCTTTGGTGCCCATGCTGCCACGAAAACGGGGACCGGACCTCGCACAAGCCAAGCTAATCGAATACGCCGAGCGGTTTGCGTATCACGTGACTCGTGCCGTTACTTTTATTGAACCCGATTCGAGCGGTTCTATTCGTGCGATGCTAGGCCAATAGATGGAACTGACGGGGACGATCAAATAGAAGTAAGAATAGGTTTATTTACAATGTACAGGGTGAAAAGACAAAGAGTAGGCACTTAAGCAGTCGTAACTTATCCCCAGATACAGGGCCCACTCACTCACGCGGGGAAAAGGAGGAAGAGCAAGTTCGCGCGCCAAACGCGCCTTGCCGTCGGTCGCCCCCGGACAGCTCGCCCGGCGTGGCCCTCGGTTGTTCACGGCACGTGTGCTGGGAGCGCAGGCAAGGAGACCGCGCGTCTGTGGCTCCGGAATGGATCGTCTCCACAAGCGCGATTAATACAGGCAGCAGCAGAGCGCAGGGCACCGGGAGAGTTCATGTACAGAGACTATAACAAGCAACTCAATCCACTCGTGGTGGGACAATGCCTCTTTGATCTCCCACTCGTTCTGCTTCTCACCGTTTCTCACATGGGGGGCTTGGGGCAGGGTTTTTATATGGCCCCTCCCCGGCCTTACCCGAATGTTCCATGCCCCTCCTCTCGTTGCCGTGGTGAGCCAATCCCCTCGAGCTCTGATTGGCGGCTCGCTGCTTACCGGCCACTCCCTGCAGCTCCTCCCTTCGGCCTTGCCAGACTTGGTCCAGGCCGAGCACATGGCATTCTAGCCCAATTGAGGCCTACACTTACTGGCCTGCTCAACGCAAAACTAACACAGGAAAGGAGACTACGCTTACATTTACGAAGAAATAACTGAACTACAACGAGGCTACATGTTGTGGTGCGTCTACCTACGAGGGGGGTTATCCTTTATTCACAAAACCGCAACAGTATTATGTGACGTGGTACAACTCCTGATTGTACTTGGCGTGTAATCGATCATTTCAGCACAAAATTAGCGAAAAGTGTGGACGGAAAGAACAGTTAAAACAAATAAGAAGTAAATACTGTAAATGGTAACTGATCCACCATGAGGAAAGGGAATCTTTCTCTTTTTCTTTTTCTCTTTCTCTTTCTCTTTCTCTTTCTCTCTCTCTCTCTCCGGATCAATTACCATTTAAGTTATTTACTTCTTATTTGTCCTGATTCTATACTTAGCTCGTTTTAACAACAACATAATTGTTCTCAACTCACCACACAAAGAAACGAGTCGTTGGTGGCTCTCCATTCCGCGCAATGAACTTTTAGTTTTATTTTTAGTGACTTTACCATGTTTTCCTCCTTTCTGGACCACGAGGAATCGAGGGTAAAGATAATCTTCCTTCCTGTGTCTGATCGATTGGAACTGCCCCATGCCGAACAGCACTGCATACTTACATCCCAAAAACAGACTTCAGAATGAATAATTATAACGATGACGAGATGTAAATACAATTTAACGCTTCGCTCGACGAGGATGAGTAACAAAATGGCGTCTTCCGGACATGTGATCACGTATCCTCCAATCACGATCGTTTTCGCTCAACCCGAGTTTGTCCGAGTTTGGGGACAAACAAGAAACCCTTTCAGTGCAGCAGAAGACCCGCATGGAGACCAAGTGCTACATTCTGTCTGTATACACCATCTTACAACCTACAATAACAAGCATGAAAGAAATATTAATATAATAGACTGCATTAAAACCAAAAGACATTTCTCTTCACTTATAGTTATAACATCAATCATTCACATTGCAAATCGTATCATGTCCACAGTCTTCCCCGATTCCAATGCTTGTACTTGTACGACATGAGGTTGTTTGATCGTATTAATGAAAATAGCTTCGTTTTCGCTAAGTTTCCATCATCGTTGGACGGGATAAAAGGTTGTAAAGGTGAAAAGGTCACAAGGTCAAAGGTCAACTCAAGGTCAAACTTCAAAAATCATCAATTTTCATCTGAAAAGCCATCAATTTAAATCAGATTGACTTGGGGATTGAACAGCATTTGCAATTTGAGTCACTAAATAGGGAAACGAACTAATTTTATTTTTTTAGGTCAAAAGGTCAAAGGTCAAATTTCCAAAATCATCAATTTTCATCTTAAAAACCATTAATTTTCATCCGATTGACTTGAAAATTGAACAGCATTTGCACATCGAGTCACTAAATAGGGAAGCTAACTATTTTTGAGGTCAAAAGCTCAAAGGTCAACTCAATGTCTAACTTCTAAAATTATCAAATTTCATCTAAAAATCGTCACTTTTCATCCTATTGACCCGAGCTTTGATCAAGATAGTCAATTTTTCACGGTTCCCGATCACGTTTTAACTCGTTTACCTTCTCAAAATGGCTATTGCCAAAAACGAATACTTACGAGCTATATTGTCATTGTCTTGTCTTGCGACAATGAGATAAGAAAACGTAACAATTAGCCACTGAATTAGTGAAGGGAAAGTCAGGTATTGTTTGGCGGTGTATAAGAACATAATAATCAGTAATACCAGTCGTCTCTTTCATAATTGTTGAAAGACGGTTTTTTTCAGTTGCCATTGCTTAAATAGAAAACTGAAGAAAGTATTATTTATTCATTCATAGTTTATTTGAAAAGCGCTTTTAAAAATACAGCACAAGTTATTAAATTCCAGGCCGTTGCTAGGAGACGCGTCTACACTTCGCTTACGTTACGGCCTACTTCACTTTTCCATAGCATTGACGCCACAAGTGTTCCAACATCCGTTGAGAGAAAGAAATATTTAGTCCTTTACACTTACGATTAATTTTTTTTTTTCCGATGGAAGAGGACAAGGAGAGTGGACGGGTCAGCATTCCCGCACGTGTAAGCTTGTACAGCATATTACAAATTTTATTCATACCTCCATTGTTTAGTGCCAATGACAAATCTTATTTTACACACAATAAAAAATAATATATAATTATGAACATGGAGGAAGAGATAATTATTCTGGAACCCCAGATATGTTATGTTCCTCGACTTTCCAGATTATTATCGTGCGCAGTTTTACGATGAGAATTATAACTATCATAC
The DNA here is from genome assembly GCF_964187855.1 of Myxine glutinosa. NCBI lineage: Eukaryota > Metazoa > Chordata > Myxini > Myxiniformes > Myxinidae > Myxine > Myxine glutinosa. The sequence goes on from NC_136261.1 coordinate 280,782,241, forward strand.
TCATAGAAATGTTGCATCCTTTAATATTGATACTTGAAGAATGTGTACATAATATACGTATATATTTCATTAATAATAATACAAATGAAAAGAATATCCATGGACTGGTAAGAGCGAAATAATGCAGAGAGGCGTCGCATAGCGTTAGTTACCCCTGAAGCGGCGTGGTGCTACGCGCGCTTGCTTGTACAACAAGAAGGAAGCGGACAACGCGGTGAGTTTAAGAGTCTTTTTTAAACGAGCTCAACTGTAGCACTGGCGCGCTCCGGGCTGCGCGCCCGGTGTATATCCCGCGGCCACGCCTACCCCTCGGGCGTGGCCGCCGCCCACTTGGTGCGTGGAATGATGCCCTCACGCCAGTGAGCTTTCGTGTCCGCCACACGCGCCCCCCCAGAATTCCCGCGCACCTGGAGGGCCAGTTTGCGGGGCAAACGGATGACCCGGCCGAAGCGCCCTCTGGCGACCGGCGGCGTCCGGGGTGCAGGGATGCCAGCTGGGATGCCTCCGGCTGCGCCCGGGATGGGTGCAGGACCGGGGGGTGGCGTGCCGGCGGGCCTGGGTGGTGCCGGGGGTCCGCCCGCAGGGGGGCGGCCCCGACGCGGGGGCCGAGCCACCGGCGGTGGGTGTTCCACGTCGAGGTGGACCGGTTTGAGGCGATCCACCGAGATGCGGTCGGGAGTACCGCCGATGTCCAAGGTGAAGTGTTTCACCCCGGTCTCCAGCACGTGGAAAGGCCCGTCGTACGGGGGCCGCAGTGGTGTCCGGTGGGCGTCGTGCCGGACGAAGACGTACTCCGCGGTGCGAAGCTCCGGGGCGACGTGCGTAGGCGGGTGCCCGTGGTGCGCCGTCGGCACCGGGGCGAACCTCCGGGCTGTCTCCTGCAGCGCGGAGCGCTCCTGCGCCGCAGACCATGGTGCCGTGGGGTCGGGGAGGAACTCGCCCGGCACCTGCAGCGGTTGTCCGAAGACCAACTCTGCCGCGGATGCGCGCAGGTCGTCCTTGGGCGCCGTCCGGAGGCCCAGCAGGACCCAGGGGAGCCTGTCGACCCAGCCGCCGTTGCGGAGGGTGGCCCGGAGCGCGGCCTTCAACGAGCGGTTGAACCGCTCGCACAGGCCGTTGGCCTGGGGGTGGTAGGCCGTGGTTCGGTGCAGCTGGACCCCGAGCCCCTGCGCGACCGCCCCCCAGAGCTCCGAGGTGAACTGGGGGCCCCGGTCGGACGATATGTCTGAGGGGGCGCCGAACCGGGCGACCCAGGTGGCGATGAACGCCTGTGCGACGTCCGCCGCCGTCGTCGCCGCCAAAGGCACGGCCTCCGGCCACCGGGTGGTGCGGTCCACCATTGTCAGGACATGGGTGAAACCCCGCGAGGGGGGCAGAGGTCCCACCAGGTCCATGTGTACGTGGTCGAACCTTCGTTCCGGCACCGTGAAACGGGGCCAATGGGGCCTGGGTGTGCCGGTGCACCTTCGCGCGCTGGCACGCGAGGCACGTCCTGGTCCAGCCGTGGACGGCCTTCCGGAGGCCATGCCAGACAAACTTGTCGGCGACCAACCTCTGGGAGGCCTTCGTGCCCGGGTGGGACAGGCCGTGGATGGCGTCAAACACCTGGCGCTGCCAGCCCGCGGGCACGATGGGGCGAGGCCGCCCGAGGGAGACGTCGCACAAGAGGGCCGCGCCGTCGAATGGCACCTCGGTGACGCGGAGGCCCGTGACGGCGGTCCGCAAGGCCTGGACGCCGGGGTCGGCGGCCTGGTCCGCCGTCATCCGGGCATAGTCGATGCCAAGGTGGACTGCGTGGGCGACGGACCGGGAAAGGCAATCCGCCACCGGGTTGTCCTTCCCCGCGACGTGCCGGATGTCCGTCGTGTACTCGGACACGGCCGAGAGGTGACACTGCTGCCGGGCCGACCACGGCTCGGCAACCTTGCCCATCGCGAATACCAGTGGCTTGTGGTCGACGAAGGCCGTGAACGCACGGCCCTCGAGCAGATGGCGGAAGTGCCTGACCGCCAGGTGAAGCCCGAGCAACTCGCGGTCGAAGGTACTATAGCAGCGTTCGGGCGGGCGAAGCTGCCGGCTGAAGAACGCCAGCGGTTGCCAAGCACCACGCACCCATTGCTCGTGCACCGCGCCCACCACGTAGTCCGAGGCATCGGTGGTGAGGGCGATTGGTGCATCGGGCGCCGGGTGCGCGAGCATGGTGGCGTTAGCCAAGGCGAGCTTCGCGCCTGCGAACGCCGCGTCCATCTGCTCGGTCCAGGTAACGTCACCTTTGCCTGGCTTCCCTCGGAGGGCCTCGTGCAAGGGGCGCAGGAGCTGGGCGATGCGGGGCAGGAACCGATGGTAAAAGTTTACCATGCCCAGGAACTCCTGGAGCCCCTTGATCGTGCGGGGGTGCGGAAACCCCTTCACCGCCTCCACCTTGGCTGGTAGGGGGACGGCCCCGTGCCTGGTGACGCGGTGCCCCAAAGAATCGATGTCGGCGACGCCGAACCGGCACTTGGCGGGGTTCACGATGAGGCCATGCTGGCCCAGACGTTCGAAGAGCGTGTGGAGATGGTGAAGGTGCTCTTCGCGGGACGCGCTGGCGACGAGGATGTCGTCCAGGTATACGTACACAAAATCCAAGTCGCGCAAGACGCTGTCCATGAGTCGCTGGAATGCCTGAGCCGCATTCTTCAAACCGAAGGGCATCCGAAGAAATTCGAACAGTCCGAACGACGTGATGACCGCCGTCTTCGGGATGTCCTCCGGCCTGACGGGGACCTGATGGTAGCCACGTATGAGGTCCACCTTCGAAAAGAAGGACATGCCCGCCAACCGGGCGGAGAAGTCCTGGATGTGGGGGACGGGGTAGCGGTCGGGGGTGGTGGCGTCGTTGAGGCGCCGGTAGTCCCCGCACGGTCGCCATCCCACGCCGGGCTTTGGCACGATGTGAAGCGGCGACGCCCAAGCACTCTCGGAGCGCCGCACGATGCCGAGCCGCTCCAGCGTAGCGAACCCCGCTTTAGCCACCGCGAGCTTCGTCGGCTCGAGGCGGCGTGCCCGGGCGTAGACCGGTGGCCCGGCGGTGGGGATGTGGTGTTCCACCCCGTGCTTGACGGCCCCCGCCGAGAGGGTGGGCCGCGTAAGGGCCGGGAAGCTGGCGAGGAGGCGGGTGAAGTCGTCCGCTGCCGGAAGCGTACAAACTAACCTCGCCTGGACCGAACCGCTCAGCAAGCCGCTTGGCGAGCCGCTCGGTGAGCCGCTCAGTGAGCCGCTCAACGAGCTGCTCAGCGCGCAAGCAAGCGAGCTGAAAGTTTCAGCCTGGACGAGATGTCTGTTCTTCACATCTACCAACAACCCGTGTGCACAGAGGAAGTCCGCACCGAGTAGTGCCATGGGGACACTAGCGGTTACGAACATCCACTCGAAGCGTTGCCTTCCGAACCGCAGGGATAGTCAGGCAGATAGGTGTATCCATCATAAGAATTGTGGGTTTAGACGTACAAGCATGAAATTTGGCACAGTCATAGATAATAATCTAATGAATAATTCCAGATATGGACCCACCGCGAAAACGTCCTATGGTAGCCATGGCGGCCATTTTACAAAATGGCCGTTTTGACCGCGATTATTTTTTACCGGACGACACAAATGCTTCTTTATGTTCTAATGAAATGACTCTAGATACACATATATGCCATGATTGTATTCTCCAAATGACCACAATTTGCATTTGTGTTGCCAGCAATGTCAATTAACCCACCAAGCACTGTAACGGTAACTTATATTACTAGATAGTTCCAGTTTGATCTTGTTTATACGTCACAATTTTCTCCACCACACTGGCACAAAGCGGTACATTTCAAACTAGCTTGTTTGCACTTGCATTCCCTTGCAACCCCTTTTGCATTTACAACAAATCAGCTCCCTTGATGAAATGCTGGCTTCAGGAAGCATGGACCACAGGGGTATCCAGTTGTGGGGATCGATCCATCCCCAATCCCCAGGTGAGGGCAGATCCATAACAACCTTGAGCATGTTTCCCCAGCAGTGGCCACCCGTGTACACAGCCCTCTTGATTTGTTGTACCAGGGCTCCTCTGGTAGGGGGAATAGCTTGCATGGCTCGTCCTTTCTTCGTGAAGAGTGCCTGTCGAGCTTCGTCTATGTTGACGAGATTGCTGGTGCGATCGTAGAGAAGAATGGTGAACCGCTCGAGCACTGCCACAACGTCATCAGAGATGTCTGCTGTCCCCGTGGAGAGATGAACTAACGCTGGCGTCTATTCGTCAAATACTTTCCAGGTATCCCAGGCTGTATTCTTGCCCCGTGTATTAAATGACGAGACTGTGTCACACCCTGTGTATGCATGGAACATCGGGAGGGCCTGTGACTTATCTGGTCCGAGGAATGCTGCAATTTCATGTGCTGGAATATACCTGAAGTGCTGGCCTGTCCCAAAGGCCACCCAAAGCTCCTGGATTTTGAGTTTGGTTGTTGCTGCCACAGCCAATACCACTATATCTGTATCCACCGTACGCAGAAGAATTTTCTGAAATCCATCACGGACTGCATCCGCGAGATGTATCATCATTCGTGTATCAGCCTCCTCATGGTCACATGGGGCAAGATGACTGGTGTCGCGTGTGGGAATGCACGTCACATCTGAACCATCCGTGGTGACTATCTGCTTATCTGATACAAGATGTGTGATGTGTTTTGTCAAGAAGGCAAACAGTTCTGTTTTGTTTGCATCAATTCTCAGGAACTGCTGCCAATTTCCTGGAAGAACAGTGGATCCGTCAACTCCAACTCCAAAATACTTGGTAGACGGATTGGAACAAGGCACTTCTGCTGGGCGTTGGTAGAATAACCAACTCAAACATCGTGCCGTTTTGATTCTGCTGGGCATTGCAAACTTTCTCGTGTGATTTTTTGGCACAAAACGCACTTGTTCCAATCCGTCTGTACCTGCGCCTTTGATTGTCCAGGTTGCAGTGGATCCACTAGCTGATAACTCTTAGACATTTCGCTGTTCGAAACACCAACTGAAAAAAAAGATAACATACGATAACAAGTTGCAATAAATAAATAAAAACTTTATTTAATTTGCTAATTTGCACTTTATTTAATTTGCTAATTTGCACTAATTTGCATAAAAATGATACGTGGGACATTTTTTCAACTATTTAACATAGCAAATCATTTTCTACACATTTTTTCCTATCTATAGACACCAATGAGAAGTATATTTCGGGGGGGTGCACGAGACCCCTATCTAGCCACTAGACTAAAAGCGGCCATTTTGTAAAATGGCCGCCACGGCTACCATAGGACGTTTTCGCGGTGGGTCCATATCTGGAATTATTCATTAGACTATTATCTATGACTGTGCCAAATTTCATGCTTGTACGTATAAACCCACAATTGTTACACCTATCTGCCTGACTAGGAGAGGCAGCGCTTCCCGAATGTGCATATGGGTGTTCCGTTCGCGGCAAGCAACGCGGGGCCCCGGCCCGCGGTGTGCTTGTCAGACGTAGAGGCAGGGATAACGCTCACCTGTGCCCCCGTATCGCATAGGAAACGGCGCCCGGACAAGGTGTCCGTCATAAAAAGAAGGCTGCCGGAATGGCCGACGCACAGGGCCGCTACCGAGCGCCGGCTTTGTAGTTTCCCGACTTGCCAAAGGAGCACGGCGGGCAACAAGTCCTCGCCTTGTGGCCAAACCTGGCGTGGAAATGGCACCAGGTTTGCGGCGAAGGCGGAGGCCGCGGTTTTCGCGGTGGTGGTGGGCGTGGCTGTGGCGGCGGCCACGCGGCGTGCGTCAGCCTCGGGATCCCCGAGGTGTGGTGCATCAGCATCAGGGTCAGCCTTGGGATGCGCGGCGACCGCGCCAAAACTCGCCTGCGCGTCCAAAGCCGCGAAGAACCTGTCGGCCTCGGCAGCGAGCGCTCGGGGTTCCGTCGTCACAGAACCGGCCAACGCGAGGCGGACTCGTGCCGGCAGCTGGCGTCAAAATAACACCCGGAAAAGAGCGTTCGGTGTTTCGTCGCCCATCAATGACAGCATATGGTCCATGCGGACCGACGGTCGCGTGTCACCGAGCTCGGGGAGGTCCAGGAGGCAGTCGGCCCGTGCGTCCACCGTGAGGCCGAACGTGGCGAGGAGGAGACGCTTGATCGCCTCGTACCTGCCATCGGCCGGTGGGTTCCTCAGGACCGACAGGAAGCGGGCGGCCGTGCCGGGCCCGAGGGAAGCGACCACGTGGCAGTACATGGTCTCGTCCACCGTGATGCCTCGAAGTCGGAACTGGGCTTCTGCCTGCAGGAACCAGACTTCGGCTTGCGTCTCCCAGAACTCGGGGAGTTTCATTTGGACCGCGTTGTTTGCCATTGCGATGGCGTATTCGGGTGGTCAGCGACGGCTGACCAGAATGTCGGAGTCACCAATGAAGCGCCGTGCTACGCGCGCTTGCTTGTACTACAAGAAGGAAGCGGACAACGCGGTGAGTTTAAGAGTCTTTATTAAACGAGCTCAACTGTAGCACTGGCGCTTTCCGGGCTGCACGCCCGGTGTATATTCCGCGGCCACGCCTACCCCTAGGGCGTGGCCGCCGCCCACTTGGTGCGTAGAATGATGCCCTCACGCCAGTGAGCTTTCGTGTCCGCCACACCCCCATCTATTCTCTTTGGATCTATTACATTGATATATATGTATATGTATATATATATATATATATATATATATATATATATATATATATATATATATATACCTATATACCAGATATTTGGTGATATTGCACTTGCATATATGTATATATGTATACAGTATATGTATATATGTATACAGTATATGTATATATGTATACACTGTATATATATATATATATATATATATTGTTACGGACGCGGTTTAGATGTTATTTTTGACCGAGCGGTGGTGTATTACCGCGACCGAACAGTTATTCCCCGACTAGACCCCGATTCCACCCAGACATTGACCAAATCGCGCTATGCTAAATCAATGATGGAAAGGAAACAACGACTGGGAAAGAGGAAACGACGCAAGGGGGTACAGTTCTCAAGACCTCCGGAGGAGGGTGTAATTACAGTGGTGGAGAAAAGGGGTAGATTACAAGGTAGTGAGGTAAAGACACAGAAGAGATAGGCACTTAATTACAGTCTTATCTTATCCCAGACAGACCACAGACAAACGGAACAAGGCTGACTTACACAGGGATTGATGGCAGGGAAGGACAGGTAGTTCGATAGCACAAGGTGCACCTTGGCTCAGGGACAGGATCAAGCACGGTCCAAGAGATGCAGGGAGGCCTCACAGCGCTCGGAGGTGGCGTCTTTCTTTCTCCAAGCTCAGCGCGCATCTGACGTCACCTCCCTCTTCCTGCGCATGCTCAGCGGGGAGTGACACGCCCTCGGCTGGTTGGCTCCGCCCCAGATGGGACCGGTCCGCCGCTTCCATTGGGTGCGGGGGTTACCGGGCTCCGCCCTTGACGAGGAGCTGATAGGGAGCCCCTATTTGGTAACCCCGTCGAGCACATGTTCGATGGCGGCTCGTTGGGAAGGCCTCATGCCCTCCCAACACCCCCTACCAACCAAGCCGGAGTGAGGACGCGCACTCCCTGTGCACGCCGCCGCCGTTGCTGTTGTTGTTGTTGTTGTTGTTGTTGTTGTTGTTGTTGCTGAACCGTGAGGAAGAGCTGCGGGGAGGTATTGGAAGGTCCTAAACTTCCTAACGGTGCCATACAATCACATTCTGGTGCAACGAAGGGTCAGAATTAATGGAAACGAGTCCTTAACTGACATAGACTAAGAATAACTAGCAAGGTGTCCTATAGTTGTCTTACATGAGATGCGGTGAACCTGGGCACAACATTTAATGGGGGAAATAGGGGGAGGTCGGGTCTACAGAGTGTTGTTTACAGAAAATGGGACGAGGGAATGGGGGATTGGGGATAGTTGGGAAGTATTGAGGAAATAGGGGAATATTTACAAGCGGATATGGATGGATGCAAATCCCATATCCGCAACATTGCACCCTTCTCTACCTCGGGGCGTCCCGACCCGATAAATTTTTACCTACTTTAGTGTGGCACTCAGATGTAGTTCCCTCTACTAGTAACTCAACCCTGAGTGCGACAGTTTTACAGATGTTCACAAATGAGTAAATATGTCCCCCTGCGACGTTGCACCCTTCTCCTAACAGAAACACACCCACAGGATAACCGAATTGCGGAAAGCATCCTCAAACTAAACATACAGCTGGTAGGGAGCATTATTTATACAACACTGATATTTACACTACGATCCAGGACCTGTTCTTTGAGGAACACATGCAGATGTTATGCATATGGAGAGCACGCATGCCAGCATCGATACACCAACCCACGAGTGCCCTGTGGCCCTACGGCCTTTAATAATGTGCAGAGCACCCCGTCCAAGCACCAAAAGCACCACCCCATTACGCACAGTCAGCACCATCCGGTGCACCAATAAAGTGTTCATAGTCACCGGTGGTGTCGCAGCCGGCCGATGTTCTGCCGCTGGTCTTGCCTTCATGGAGTGCACTTGGCCTTCTGGCTTCTTTAGAAATAAAGAAAGGCGCCAACCGCGTCCATTTCTGAATTGTGGCCGTCAGGGGGGCCAACTAAAAGTGGTTCACCTGTATGGCATAGGTGCCACGTTGACCCAGAGGTCCATCCACGGGTGGTGCTTGACCGCAAAAGAACTGCGGTCCATTGTGGGCGGCCACAAAAATTGCGGTCCATATGGTGTATCGATCCAGGCAGCAAGCAGCGGAAGTACAGGCCCACAACTGCGGAGCCAGCACCTCTCTCTCCTCTCTCTCTGCCCCAAAGCCAGATCCTCGGAGGTGGGAGACAAAAGAAGACAAGTGAGTAAGGTGGTAAGGGCGCAAAAGTGCACGCAATTCAAGGTAATGCACACTGGGGGCACATGGGAACCAGGTGAGACAGGTACGTTCCTACCGTACGCCCCCCCCCCCCCACCAGGTAACCTACATTGCCCCTCCCTTACCCCTTACTGTATCCACAAAACACAACACTACCCATAAACATCTACTTTACACATCAACAAACGTCCCTACTGTCTTCCCCGTTCCTCCCATAAACCAAATTCGTCTTCTCTCCCTCCTAACCAATCAAATTTGCCATTTCCAACTCTCAACAAAATTTGCCATCTCCAACTCCACATCAAAATTTGCCATCACCAATTCATCATCAGTCCCTCCTAAGGAGGGAGAGATGGAATCACCCCAATGTCTCATCCACGTCGTGATGCGTCTCACAAATCCACACAGCAATTCTCCTTTCCTGCAACACAGAACAAAGGAACACAGGTGTGGAGTCATCATCACCACCTCAGGTAAGTGGCTGCGTATGGTGCGACAGGTTCATCAATCCTAACTATTTCCTAAATGACTTTAACAACTTTACATTACCCGGGGTCTTCCTCCTGCCAAACCATTGGCCCACTTACACTATGGGTTCTAAAAACCAATTCCCATTGACCAAACTGTGGTGCTTCTCAAGTTGGGGTCTCACTCCCCCGATTCATCACTCGGTGCCCCCGCACAATTTCGGTGGCTGGGTCGTGTGACGCTCCTAGCTGGTCCGCCCACCTGCACACCTCCACCACTGTTGTTGCCTACCGAGCTCACCTGCTCCTCACCCTAACCTAACTAACTGGGGAAGGCCCTCTCGCACTCTCACCCCCTCAGTGCCCTCTCTGGCACGGCCTGCCCGATCCACACCCGGGATCCTCAGGCACCCACTGACACTAACGGCTCCCAGAGCCCACCTGCGGCCTCACCTGGCGGACATCTAACAGTGGCGGAGTGCCCAACCATTCACACTCATACTAACAGGCCACACGACCAGCCAATTTCACCACACCAATGCACCCATCCACAATACCATTCTGCAACCGCACCACAAATGCCAATATCCAACCACAATTTACCTATACCTTCTAACTATTCTTTAAACTACCCTCCCCGGGTACTCGTGAAAAGGGGTCCACTCTTCCCCCATCCACACCTTCGCACCATGCACACCACTCCGTACCACTTACTCCAACTCTCTCCACACCACTCATTCTCTGCTTCATATATTCCACACACCTGTACTTGCACACCTGTGCTCTCATACTTGGTGCCGCCTGCACCCTTCTCTCCCCCAAGCGCATTCGCGCTGATCCACAACACTCACTACTCATACACTGCTCCACACACCTGTCCAGTTCTCACACAGCATCATCTCATCTAACTACTCCCCTCTGAAACTTGCGCTTCCCAGTCGTCCCTTTAAACTATTGCGCTCCCTCGTCATTATCATCCACTCTAATCTACCTGCGTCCCCTCTACAGGTATCCTTGTCACTAACTAATCTTAACGTCACCTAATGTCATCTTCGCTAGGTCCCTACACACAATATCCTAACCCACCCGGGCTAGTTTTCACTGCCATACACCCCATAATCTATAGCGCATCTGCCCCCCTCTGTGAGGGATGGTGGATTGCCCATCCCACCACATCGGGGAGGTCCCACTATCAATTTTGCACACCGAATCCAACAAATCAAAAATTTGCCATTTACTGCTAATCACCGTACCAATCATCAAATTTTGCCTTTTTCTAATTTTGGGTCCAAAACACTAACCTCATCACCCGTCTACTTATTAGATCCTCTCGGTGCGCCAATTCCCTTCTAAAGCTCGGCTTCGTACAGCCGAGCAATGAACGCGGGTTCTTTAGTGCCGGCGGCTGGATGCGTCCGGCACTCGGTGCAGGGACGGGGGCTTATCCGTGCCGAGATCCCACGCACCACCTCGGCGCGGAGCCATCCAATTGCCCGATCTCGACCTGCCGGAACGTCTCAATAAAAAGTGGTCGCCATGACGACCCTTCCTATCGGGCTGCCCGCTCCGCCTAGTGGAGCCCGGACGCGGCCGTTCCAAGCGAGGCACAGCGTGGATCGCGTACGGCGGTCCTTTCGAACCCGCCGTGGCTCGGATCCCCGCTGGTTCTCGCGGCACGCGAAGCCCGGCACGCACCGAGGGCCCGATTCGGCTAAAAGTCGCTTTAACCGCTAACCCGGTTACCGTCGATGCCTCACCTGCATGCTCACACGCATACGCTACCCCTTTCTTGCCCATACATCCAGCTGTTCCCATGCTCCTCGTCGTACCTTCTCTAACACACCCAGGTACACTCATTCCGCTCACAGCCTTGGTCACACCCCTGACCACCGAACACTTTGGCACACATTCGTTGGTCGCACACCTCACCAACACACCTCTTCGCGCCCCTTCCTCGGTCACCTCCTCTGTGACAATCACAGGTGTGCTTTCACTCGCACACCCAACCACGTGCCTCACGACCAACTCAAGTGTGCATTCCCACACACGCTCTACCATTCCAGGTGTACATCCTCGCTCACCTGTCACAACCAACTCACGCTCCGTGTCACTCTTACTACTCTCACCTCCACTCTTGACAGCGCACTCACCCTTACTCTCGACAGCGCACTCTTTCCTCATGCACCCATCCGTTACACACCTTTCTCGCGCACACTCTCCCGTTACACCCTCTGTAACACTCACCACAGGTGTACACTCTTCCTTACTTTTGACAGCACACTCTTTCCCCATGCACCCGTCCGTTACACACCTTGCTCGCGCATCCTCTCCCGTTACATCCTCTGTAACACTCACCACAGGCGTGCATTCTCCCTTTACACCCTCCGTAACACTCCTCACTACGCGCTTCCATGTGCTCCCTCGCACACGCGCTATGACCGACTCACTCTCGACAGCACCCTCACTCCTTGGCACGCACTTTTTCCTCACACACCCTAGAGTCGGACTTTCTCACACACCTCCTTTTTCGCACACCAGACCTGTCGCACACTTCACCAACGGCCTCTCACGAACACCCGGGTCCATCTCGACCCCCAAGCTTATTAAATCACCTGGCGCATCATACGCACGACCATATTGGTCACCACTTACACCGGGTCCTCTTCCTCTTCGCTTCTCCTCCATCACCTGCGAATCCCTCATCCGGTTAATGAGCACATCATCACGATCCAAACACAGACTTTGGACCAATTCTTTTACTTCCTCTTTGATCTCTTTCTTTTCCCCTCTCCGTCGCTTCTTAATTTCGCTTACCCCTTCTTCCACTTCTTCTAATTTCTGCTTCACCTCTTTTATGTCCCGGTACGTCTCCTCAAGCTCGGCCTCTAAGGCCACCTTGACCGTTTCTATGTGCGTCCTCACCTGCTGGTCCTTCGTCTCCATTACCTCTGTCACCTCGTCCAACCTCGTTGTCAGTCCCTCACGTACCATCTGACATTGCCTCTGTGTCGCTATCAAGTCATTTTTTATGTCGTTTTGTGTTGCTTTTAACCCTCCTAGTAGTAGTACCGCAGTGTTCCTTTGAACCTGCTCCGTTAGTTCTTTTTGTCCCTCCGTCAGCTGTTCCACTTCCAGCGTCAACTCCTCTATACCACCTTGCAATTTTACAGTCCCCTTTCTCACCTCCTTCTCCATGTGCTCCTTACAGTGCCTCACCTCCTCGCGCACTCCTCCGACCTCCTCACTCACACCTCTTCTGATCTCCTCTCCCATCACTTGCATCTCCTGCCCAGATGCCACCCTCATCTGCTCCATTTCCTCCCTGTGAGCATCCAATTTAGTTTCTACCCCCATTCTGACCCCCTCTATCTGGTGCCCCATTTTTTAAACTTCCCTTTCCGCTTGGTCCCTCATGTCCCTCAATTTGCCTTCCATACTGTTTTCTAACCCCTCTAACCCCTTTTTCATCCCTTCCATTTGATTCTCTTGAGCGGCCATTCTGTTTTCTACCCCCGTTAACCCATCCTGTATTTCCCCTAATCTATTGTCTAATCCCTCTATTCTACTCCCTAACCCTCCGATCTGGGCCCCCATGTCATCCCTCAATTTCTCGCTATTGGACCCCATCCTTTGTTCTAACCGTTCCCCCATTTCTCCCATTTTGCCCCCCATTCTGCCCCCCAATCGCTCACTATCAGCCCTCATTTGCCTCACTCTGAGCATCCATCCGGTTCCCCATTACCCTCATCATTCTGCTTTCCATTTCTTCGCTATTCTTGTCCATAAGGGCCTTCATTTGTATAAAAAAAAAGGGTTCAAATCCCCCAACGGCGCTGCTACGGTCGCGGGCGCGGTCGCCGTAGCCATGTGCGAGGCGCCATTTTGCGCGCCCGTAACCTCGTGCGCGAGGACGCCATTTTGCGAACCTGCCGCCCTCACTGCTTCGCTCTCCTCATGTCCCTCAATTTGGTCCTGGATTGACCCTGCCTCACTCTCCTCTACCGGAACCCAGCCGTCTTGATCTCCCATAGCGCGACTTTCAAAATTCGGGTTTTTTTTGTAAAACAAAATCAAATTTCGATGTCTTTATAATTTTGACCAAATTTTTTCCTAGATGTTTTTTTAAAAATTTGGTTCGGGCCTCGAATCTCACTCCCTCGACACCAATTGTTACGGTAATAAACACAATTGGTGTCCAAAATTTGGGCGAAACAAATTTAGTCCCAGGTTCGAATCCCAACTCCTGACAACAATTGTTACGGACGCGGTTTAGATGTTATTTTTGACCGAGCGGTGGTGTATTACCGCGACCTAACAGTTATTCCCTGACTAGACCCCGATTCCACCCAGACGTTGACCAAATCGCGCTATGCTAAATCAATGATGGAAAGGAAACAACGACTGGGAAAGAGGAAACGACGCAAGGGGGTACAGTTCTCAAGACCTCCGGAGGAGGGTGTAATTACAGTGGTGGAGAAAAGGGGTAGATTACAAGGTAGTGAGGTAAAGACACAGAAGAGATAGGCACTTAATTACAGTCTTATCTTATCCCAGACAGACCACAGACAAACGGAACAAGGCTGACTTACACAGGGATTTGATGGCAGGGAAGGACAGGTAGTTCGATAGCACAAGGTGCACCTTGGCTCGGGGACAGGATCAAGCACGGTCCAAGAGATGCAGGGAGGCCTCACAGCGCTCGGAGGTGGCGTCTTTCTTTCTCCAAGCTCAGCGCGCATCTGACGTCACCTCCCTCTTCCTGCGCATGCTCAGCGGGGGAGTGACACGCCATCGGCTGGTTGGCTCCGCCCCAGATGGGACCGGCCCCGCCGCTTCCATTGGGTGCGGGGGTTACCGGGCTCCGCCCTTGACGAGGAGCTGACAGGGAGCCCCCTATTTGGTAACCCCGTCGAGCACATGTTCGATGGCGGCTCGTTGGGAAGGCCTCATGCCCTCCCAACACCCCCTACCAACCAAGCCTGAGTGAGGACGCGCACTCCCTGTGCACGCCGCCGCCGTTGCTGTTGTTGTTGTTGTTGTTGCTGAACCGTGAGGAAGAGCTGCGGGGAGGTATTGGGAGGTCCTAAACTTCCTAACGGTGCCATACAATCACATTCTGGTGCAACGAAGGGTCAGAATTAATGGAAACGAGTCCTTAACTGACATAGGACTAAGAATAACTAGCAAGGTGTCCTATAGTTGTCTTACATGAGATGCGGTGAACCTGGGCACGACATTTAATGGGGGAAATAGGGGGAGGTCGGGTCTACAGAGTGTTGTTTACAGAAAATGGGACTAGGGAATGGGGGATTGGGGATAGTTGGGAAGTATTGAGGAAATAGGGGAATATTTACAAGCGGATATGGATGGATGCAAATCCCATATCCGCAACAATATATATATATATATATATATATATATATATAATATATATATATATATATATATATATATATATATATATATATATATATATATATATATATATATTGTTGCGGATCTCAAAACGTCGGCCTTCCCCTTACCAAGGGGGGATGAATCCCCTTGTCTTTTATCTAGCCGACGCGATCCGGGGCTATCACGTTCCTTCCGGTCAGCGCTGAATAGGGTGGTAGGTCGAATTAGTCCTATTACCTAATTACCAGCGCCTCCCGGGAAGCAAGGGAAATAACCCCCGCCCGAACCACGGTTTTAGTGGACACGCTGAGCGATAGCGAGCCGCGATTCGGGCCGTTAACAGGAACTAACACGATTGGAGCGGTTCCTAATCGTGCCACGTTTACCCAATGGAGAAATCACTAAAACAGACGAATCAAGAGGAAAAGGAAGAACAGATTGGTTTATTAATTATTTACACAGGAAGAAGGAGAAGTACAGAATACACAGGGCAGCCTTAATAACAGTCTTATACTTATCCCCAGACAAACGGACCCCGCACACACACACACACACACACACACACACACACACACACACACACACACACACACACACTCACATGGGGATGTAGATGGTCGGGGTTGAAGGTCCAGGGATGATGTCCACAGCTCGCTCCGGTCCCCGACTCGTACCACGACGAAGATGGTAGACGGCAGGCAAGCTCTTCGCATGACGTTGGTGCGGATCGGACAATTATATGGGGGGGGGGGGGGGGGGGGGGATCGGTAGGCTGCGCTGGCGGTTACTTCGCGGCTTACGGCCGCGTACGTAATATAAATACTAGCGCTTTCTATGCGCTTCCAGCCAGCCCAAAGCCAAATCCCCAACGCGTTCTTGCAATCAATGCCAAACGTGACAGTCCTCTTGATCAAAGCGCAATCGTGCAAGTCCTTTGTAAAGCGCATATGCTCCATTCCTCATAAACCGCATAAGTCTTCTTACAAAGCCAAGCGCGCTTCCTTCAGTCCTCTCGTGCGCATCAGCCCTTATCACGCGAGTCCTATGGTAAGTCCTTCACCGTCCTTATCACGCGAGTCCTCTGGTAAGTCCTCTGGAAGGGCTTTGTCCTCGCGGTTATATAGCGCCACCCAGCGAACCCTCTGGAACTTCCAGCCACACATTGTCAGGCGATGTTGCCTCAGCCCTGATTGGCTGGTGGCCCTTACCGTCCCCCTGCTGCCGATCCCGATCCCGATCTCAGCCTCGCTGCCGCTCCACCCCCTTTTTGGGCCTACTTCGTGTCACTGGGCTAGTTCCAGCAAGCCAGCAAACCAAGAGTAGCAAACGCTGCTGGTAGCCAAAGCGTAACAAACTGCGAGCATCCCAAGCATAACAAACTGCGAGCATCCCAAGCGTAACAAACTGCGAGTTGTCAAATGGGGCGCGGGATGGATTCTGCCCAACGAGGTGGAATTTGGAGGGTGGAGGCACAATGGAAGGAGCCTATTCTTATTTGTTTTACACAATGCAGATGTCACTATTGGAAATGGCCTTATCTCACATATACTAAGAAATAACTAATGTTCTAAGGTGACCTACGTGTTGCATGTGGACTAACTATGGGGGCAAAACCTTCAACCTTTATTAATCAAATATGTACACTTTCTCAGAACCGCAACAATATATATATATATATATATATATATATATATATATATATATATATATATATATATATATATATATATATATGTATGTATATATATATATATATATATATATGTATGTATGTGTATATATATATATATATATATATATATATATATATATATATATATATATATATATATATATATATATACATACATATACATATACTGTATACATATATACATATACTGTATACATATATACATATATATATACACACAAGTGCAATATCACCATATATCTGGTCCTATGTTCTCTCTGGCCCCCAGTGCATTCACAGTTTGTACACCGTCATCATGAAGCATATTCCTTCTCATCCTCCCCTAGTCCAATCTTCTGCCCAACTCCACTTCTTTACCTCCAATTTTTTTCTCATCTATGGAATTGTCTCCCTCAGTCTTCTTGTCTTGCTCTTCGCCTCCAATCTTTCACGACTACAGTCCATCATAATCTCACCCTATCTCCCACGCCTACTGACAATTTATTCTCCAGACATTCATTAGCCCATTAAATGTTTGGCCGCAGAGAGTAAAAGCCCACATTTTCTTTAACTACACCACAAAAGTTTTAGGCACAAGCTTTGGGGATTCACGAGTACTCACTCCACTTTTGCATTGACTTTATTAACCCAAATTGAAAGACTATTTTTGCAAAAACTATTTTTTACAATTTTTAAAAACATTCATTTATTTACGTCTTGACTTGTGAGCACTCAAAATATACAAAATGCCCATACATCTTCATGGGAGTCCACCTAATCAGACACCTGTTTCACGATATAATGTAGCTCACAGTGCCACCCAGTGAAAATAAGTGAAATTATTTTATTGGAAATTTATGTGTAAAATATTGAGACTTGTCCATTTCCTTGCAAGTAACAGTAGTGGAGTGATGCAGGATGGCCTAGAGGTATGTACAGTACATGCGCCTCTCAGCTGTCTATCCTGGGTTTGAATCCCGACCCAGCTACAAACTGTCATCCCGGTGTTTTACAAGTCGTGTGATTTATTGTGTGTGCCATCCCTCGGATGGACGTTAAACAGGCGTCTCATCAGCCAGTATTTGTCGGTGGACGTTAAAATCCCACGGTATTCTTTGCGAAAGGTGGGCGAGTTATCGCTGGCACCATGGCCAATTTCCAAATTCCTGCTCTAACCAGCAGAGGGCATTGCATCAGCGGCACACCGGTGCCCTCAGTCAATGATGCTTCCTCGCAGCCTCGTGCTGCATAAGAACGAAGAAGAATAATGGTAGTGGACATCGCCATCAGATCTACTTGCCAGTTTCACCACTGTGGTGAAATTCAGTGCAAGGTTATTTGCTGTACAGTAATTGATTTTCTTTGATTTTTGCCAGTGTGGAAAATAGATATCAAAAGCTTCTGCTTTTGCTTTTGCTGCCTCGACCCTTCTTTTTACCGACACCTCTGCTTTTCCTCATTGATGTTCTTTGTCTGTTTGTGCCTTGTCCACCTGCACCTCTGTACCCTGTTTTATGGTGTATTTAAGCTGCCCTTTGTTGTTCAGTTTTTTCATGTACTTTCTCTAGTTTGAACTTGTTTTTTGTGAGCCACCTACATAAATAGTTTACCTTCCTTACATATGAAATAATGTATATAGTTACATATTATTTGAAACACCCACGCCCTTCAAAGAACAGTCTGATGGAGGGGAAGGAGGAAGGATGGTGGGAATGGGGGGGTTGGGGGGGGGACCTGGGGTAAATTCATTTTTGAGCCGTGGCTAATAAGCCCCCTGTCTGCAGCAGGGGTCAGTAAACCACTTGCATTGTGGCCCGTGTACATGCATAAAGCATAAGTCATCCAGGCTGCTCTTCGCTTTACCTTGCAGGGAGGAGGAGGGTGAGGGAGTTTTTTGTTATGCCCGTGACCTGATCCTGGGTACTACCAACATGTAAGCAAAATTTGGTGATAGGCCCGGGCATGTTTTTTTCCATGATTTTTAGATGTACACACACTTGCATACAGAGAATTGCATTATTTCATATATTAGCTCAGTAGGATAAATTATTAACCCATCACTGAATTATTACTTGCAAAATCGAAGATTTTTCAAGTATATTGGTCGGTTGCATTTGTTATTCTGTGTCCGTCTGTCTGTCTGTTTGTTTATTTGTCACCGGCCAACAGGTCACAATTCTAAACCGATCATCATGAAACTTCACCATTTTGTAGAGGTCGTCATAATCGCAAAGCCTATTGATTTCGAGGTCAAAGGTCAATGGTCATCTGGAGGTCAAATTTCTAAAATTGCCATTTTTAATCCGATTGACTCTTTTTTCTTTTTTTTGTATACAGGATCGAGGCTCGTGAAAGAGCTAACATTTATCACACAAAAAAATCAAACAGACACACAAAGTATATAATAAGGGGAGCGGTAGACAAGATGGGGAGAGAAGGGGAAGCACACAAACACAACATTTGAAAGCAGGGACATCGGGAGATCTGTGGGAGGGAGAGGGCTTGGGGGAAGGAGGCGTGGGAAGGGGGGGGGGGGGGGGAAGGGGTGGGAGAAGTATAAAACACAAGGGCACTGCAAGGACTTCCAGGAAGGAGGTTAGTGTTTCAAAAAAGTGAATCTGGTGTGAAATTAGCAGGGGTAGAAAAGATCAAGGTTTTGGATGGGGGGAGATAAGAAATGGTGGTGAACAGCTGTTTTAAAGACCTGGAGGGAGGAGTGGGATTGAACAGAGTGAGGGAGTTTGTTCCAGAGGCGGGAGTAAAGAGGAATGAAGGAGTGAAGGTGAGCAGAGAGTCTTGATTTTGGCAGTTTAACCATAAGAGGGTTGCAGGCAGATCTTGTGCGACCTGTAGGCATATTTTGGGGACAGAGCCCAGAGAGAGCTGGGGGAGCAAGGCCGGAGAGGAGTCCGTAGAAGACAGAAAGACCACCAACCTGCCTGCGGTGAGTGAGTGAAAGGCCCTCGGAGATAGCTTCATCGCGGGAGATTCCAATGATTCTGAAAGCTTTGGTTTCAACAGCGTGAAGCCGATCTAGGTGTGAGGCAGGAGCACCAGCCCAGAGGGGAGAGCAGTATTCCATTGAGCTGCGGATGAAAGCCTTGTATGTGGTGAGGAGCTCAGGTGTGCCAAGGAAGAACTTCACACGACGGAGGATGCCCAGTCGGCGACTGGCTTTGGAGGCCAGATTTGAAATGTGGTTTTTCCAGGAAAGATCATGGCAAATAGTGAGACCCAAAAGCTTGAGTTACAGAACTTCTTGGAGAGGATTACTCAAAAAAAAGGTTGGCGAGTTATCTTGAAAATTATCTCGAGACTTGAAAATTTAACATCATTTGTATAGTGCCTCACTGAATTGGGAAACCAACTTTTTTTGAGGTCAAAAGGTCAAAGGTCAACTCTAGGTCCAACCTCTAAAATTATCAATTTCATCTAAAAGTCGTCATTTTTCATCCTATTGACCCGAACTTTGATCAAGATCATCAATTTGAAAATTTGCTGGATCAATTGGAACCTTTTTTCGGGAGGGGGGGGGGGGATTTTGCAAGGATAAATTGCAACCTTCTTTTCGGGAGGGGAGGGGGGGGGTTTGGATTTTGCAAGTATCGTGCTCTGCAAGACGTCTTTTTGTTTTTTTCTGTGATTGCTTCCTGTGTACTTTTAGTAAGCTTATATATGATTGTATAGTATTTATAAAAGTCAATCAAAACAGATTGTGTAACCTTTAACCTATGTTTCACAGTGACAGTCCCCATCCATCCTTCCTTTAAAGGCAACCAAAACAAAGACGTAAATTGTCCACGCATATCATGTCCAATGTTTTGAAATGCCTGTGTGGCATCTAACTGTACTACTGTGGTTTCCAGGCTACCTTTGTCGCCACCTATCTCACTTTTGCAGACTTCGCAGAGTAACAAGCGAGCTTGACGCTTGTTTAGAAAACAGTCAAGAAACATCCGCCTTGGAATGAATGGTTTCGCTCTGCAAACCAGCTGGAGAATAGTGGCGATAATACTTCTTCCGTGTCATGTTTATGTAGATAAGCAGTTGTAACATTGTCAACCAAACACTGTTCATTATAATTAGATACCATAAACGCCATAACATTTGGAGCACATGAAGCCAAGGAAAAAAAAAAGTTTCTTCTCAGGAGACTTAAAAAAAAATACTCAGGTTATTTATGAGGTATAATCCATTGTGCAAAATAGTTATAATGTGTGAAAGTTAACCAAAACAGAATATTAATATTGTAACTTTTAATGGGTTATTTGTTGGCTCAGCTGGATTTGCTTCTGTATTCTATTCTGGTGAATGAAGATTCAAATTTCTGCTCCACTGGGATGGCAACAGCAAACCACCCAATGTAGTTCATCGTCGAAGAAGTTGTTTAGGAAGCACTACTCTCCTCCCTCCTCGGAGATTGGTAATCGGGCCTGCTGTTGGACAATTAATGACGGTGATAAAAAAATACAAAAACCACCTTTAGAGGCCATTTTTCCCCGCAAGCGGGGGTTGGCCTTTTTCGGGGACCGTGGTTGTTGTTTTTTTTTTTTTTTGGTCCCCTTTTTTGAAGCAATGTTTTATGGTCCGAATGACCTTCCTGCCGCCAACCCTTTTTGTCGCCTTTTTACGACAAACAGGGAATTACCAGTGAACTGGTACTCAATTTGCCGACCTCGGAAGGATGAGCAGGCTGAGTCAACCCCCCTGGCGTTAATTCAGCGATCGACCGGGATTCGAACCCAGGATCCTAGGATCCTAAGCCGGCACCCTAGCCGCTAGCCCAACACCAGGCTTTTAATTAATGACGGTGATGATGCATCATAATGAATTCCATTTCAAAATAATCAACGCAACTCAAATAATGTAGCATACAAATAACGTATAATGCTTTTCAGTTTTCTCCACACATGAATTTGTTTCTTTCTGCTCCGAGAGAATGACCTCCAAGGTCAAGGATACCGTTCCTGCTTTGTCTGTCTCACTGATGACAATGATTACCTGCATTGTTGATCCCCTCATATATCCGTTTCCATGTCTTCTCATGCATTTATTTTGTGCTTCCATACCGATTTCATGTGTGTGTGTGATTGTCCCGACTGCGTAACCATGTGTATGTGTCAGCTTCATTCATTACCTCTTTCAACTTCTGTTCTCTCCTTATCCTTCCCTAACATTCTCAGTTTTCGATTAAAAGCTAAAAAAAAAAAGCATATATCCTGATCTCCACCTTGTTCCATCCCTGCTGGACATGGTTAATTTGTAATGTTCCTTTCCCTCTATCTACGTCTTCCATTCCCTCACCCCTATGCTCTCTTATCTCGCTTGCTTCCTTCAAATCCCACCTCCCCCACACCTCTCCCCATCCCCATTTTCTTTTATGTTCTCTGTCACAAAGCTGCATTTATTGTACGATCATGTTCTTATAATTCTGCTTTCATTCGCTCCTTTAATTGGGAGTCTGAAATTACTGAGCTCGGATTTTGAATTTTGAAAAGGAATCTCATTTGCAGCAAATGCAGATCCATCATGGCAGCTAACACCCACATGCCCTCAGCCTCTGTGTCTTCCCATCCCAAATCCCCGATCTCACAGTCCCATCCTCACCCATATGCTACTGCCCCTCTTGTGCACCCATGCCCACGTTCTCACCCCCTGCCTGCTCTCTATTGTTGTCCTGCACTCCTCCGCCCCCACCCACGTTCCAAAATCTCCACCCATTCCAACCCACCCCACAGCCATTCCTCCTCCTTTCCTAACTGCATGGAACTCTGATATTGAGGACTCCATTCTAACATCACAGATCTCTCCATACTGGTTGCTGTTGCTACTCCAAGCATTGTATGTTTAACAAAAACATTCCTCTCGCAGCACGGCCCAGGCTCTTCTGTGTCTTCCTTGGCTATCATTTTGTCTGTTATGACAGGCCAGACCTCTGTGCTGCGATAGTGGGATTGCCATTTATGTCAAGGGTTATATCACCCATTGCCCATCCTCTACACTAACACTTTCTTACCTCCTGAAATTCATGTAAGGACACATTGCTCTTTGCAATCATCTAATGTTTGACTACATGATGTCATACCATCCACCTAATGATGATGACTCCTTATAGACACCTTTCTGCTAACATAGACCAACTAATAGCCACCATCCCAACTCTATTCCTCATCTGTGGTTTCACCTGCCATCATTACAGCTGGTGGTGTGTTAATACTGCAACACCTAGCCACATCACTTCATCCAAACAGGCCCCTAATTTAAAGGCTCCAAATTTAAAGGACCATAATTTAAGAAGGCTTAAATTATTTGGGCACATTCAAAAGATGCCCCAGAACAAACTTCCAAAAATCCTCATAGAAGGAAGAGTAAATGGCACCAGACCAAGAGGAAGGCCACCAAAAAGGTGGATGGACTGCATCAAGGTAGATTGCAGTGCCGGACAAATAACATCACTGGTGGGAGCATGAACATAGGCTGAAGATCGAAGTCTGTGATGATGGATCATCATTATGGAACAAATGGCAGGACAGGGAACAGCAGTCGCTGCACCTGCGTTGATGCCTTAACTAACTATTCCAGCGCTGAGGGCAGCAGGCAGCATGGACCAGATCCTAACTGAAAGCAATTACCACCAGAGTATCACCCGTTGTTTCCAAACTGTGGGTAAATGGCTGCGAGTGCTTCATTTTGCACTGGAAGCAAATTATATTGAAAGCTCACCACCTCATCTGTTTCTTTCCCCAAGAGCAGCACAGACCTGTTGTCCTACAGCATCACCTACCATATGCTGTATGACGATGGAGACACTCGGAGAGGTAGGCAAGATGAGTGCCATGTGATTTTCGCCACATTGGCATAAAGAGATATAGAGATATGGTAAATACGTTTACCATTGATATTGATTGATGTGAAAAGTTTAAGAACTCTTTGGAGTTAACTCTTTTATTGAGTTGAAGAATTGTGACAATCAGATAATCCATTTTTTCTGATTGCAAAGTATTTTTTATAAATACGTCAATAGTCATTTATTTTTCTAATCATGCTATCTCTGTTGTGCAAGTGCATGCACATTCAGGAAAGTGGTTGAACTCAGGTGAAGGAATTTTTCAGAACAAATTGCAAGCTTTTGCGCTGCAACCCTTGTGATTGAGTCTCAGTGAGAAGGTCCTTTGGATCTTCATGACTCCGGCGCAGTCAATCCCTACAGGATCGTCAATTTGACCTCTGGGGCCATATCATGGCCAATGGCTCATGCCAATATTCATCCTCTAGTCTCTGATACACTGAATCCTATGACGAGGTATTGTCAATCAAGCAGCCTGCTTAGTAATCGTGAAGGCTAATCTGACCGAGGGCAGTCTAACGTCATTCTGCAAGGCTTGCAACAAAGTTGTCCATTTTGAGGCAAGAAAGGAAACACCATCTGGTAATCCTAAAGGCTGAATTAACCAACCTTTTTATCAATATCCTAATGGTGTCTTATCACACCTGTCTCTCGTGTGTGTTCCCGCTCCATCGCTTTCCTCACCTCAAATGGCATCACTGCAGACTGTGCTTGAGATAAGGCAGAATGTGTATCTAGATCTTGTCTACTCAACCCATTCTGCTATATCCCCATCTTACCCTGTTCATGCCCAATGTCCACTGGACTTTGTGCCCTTCCCATCCAAGAAGGGAGAAAAAGTTTGGTCCAGCCTTGACTGACTCGGCGACGGGCCCAGGTGGTATCGGTGCCCGTGTGGTCTTGCCCTGCTCTGCTGTTCTTGCTTATCCTCTCTGCTCTCTTCAGTTTGTCCTTTATCTAAGGACACCTTCCATTTGCTTAGAAAACATCCAGCACCACTTACACAAGAGGGATGCAAAATCAGATCCTCTCAGCTACAGTGTAGTTTGTTTACTTCCCAATTTAAGGAGACATGTAATCCATAATCACAGCTGACATCGACTCTTTCACTTTATCAAATTGCCTGATCTCTGATAATCGGTTTGAATTTCTGTCCCCACCACTCAACTTTGAATATACTACTGCTTTCTCTCAACAACAGACATACTACACAAGGATGACCTCTCTAATGCATGCTCTGAAAACTTTTCCTCGACATTATACCATACACTTCCATACCCCACAAATCGACTAACATGAGTGACTTCCCTAAGTTTTGACCTGGAAAGGAACATATGCCGGTCTATCACTTTCAATTCACGTCTTTCAATTCACGAAAACACGTCTTTCAATTCAGGCAAATTTCACATTTTCTCTCCAGGATTGTCAAATGAGCCCACTTACCTATTTCCACCATTAATGACTGCAATAAATTTTGCCTTTTGAACTTCTGGGCCTTACTATCGGTGACAACCTCTTTTGGGCAGAACGTAAATCAAATCTGGCTTCCAGAGCTCACCACAAATTATGCATCCTCCGATGTGCCGAGTCCTTGTTTGGTAAACCCACACTTCTCATGGACCTCAAAGCTTTTGCCTATAGCATAATGGAGTACTGCTCTCTCTCTTATGGGCTGGTGCCCTTGCTTCACACTCTATCGCTTGGATGCTGTGGAATACAAATTTCTCAATATCATTGGCATGTCCCTCAAGGATGCAGTCCCTACAAATATCATGTATTCTTACAGTAAACTCCTTTTTGTGAAACTCTGAAAAACCACGTTCACCATACACATCTCCACTTGTTTGGTCCTTTTTTGCACTTGTGGAACCTCCCTCCTTGTAGTCTTTTCAAACCCACTCTTCCCTTCAGTGCTTCAAGTTGGCAGTACATCACAACATCAGGCCATCACTTATCCATTGTCTTTTCCATCCGAGTTCAATCCCCCACTCACTTTCCTCTCCTCATCTATTTGCAGGTTGCTATCTTTCTTATTCTCATTTCTCCTGTTCATTCATCCCCTTGTTGTGGCCATGTGTTATGTTATCCCTTGTGTTATCCCTTATGTTGTGGCCTTATGTTGTGGCCTTGTGTTATGTTATGTAAGGTGTCTTCAACCCTCAGTCACTCCACTCTTCCTTGAGTCAAGACTTTGTACACAAAAATATTAACGTGCTAATTTCATCATTTGTATTTATTATATTACCCCAAACAAAAACATTTATTGGCCAAAATGTAGCTAACTTTCAATTGCAGATCAATAAACATCAAAGCACCAACCAATCCTTGTTTTTCTTCCAAGGATCAAAGCTTGTCCTCTCGACCAAGCTGTCGGCAGAATGTTTGGACTGATGACAGACAACAACTAAAGTACGTACCAATTACTTTGTTTTTAACGAGCTTGACAATTTACATTTAAATACCTTTTCTTCAGTAACTAAAATGAAGAGGACTGGTTAACGTGTTTGTTATAACTTCAGCATCTGTGATGAATTAGCAGGACACAACCATGAGGGGGCGCAGAATTCCACGAATTTGACCCAAACTTGCAGCTTGTGTTATCTTTTTTTAGGTTGAGGAAGAAGGGGTCTTCGCAAGACCTGGAGGATGAGTAAGTATACTTTGTTTGGGTGAAACTATTGTCAAGTGTTAAAGCTTTATCAATATATCAATTAACACACTTTATGGGGCCTCTAAAATGGCCAAAATTAAATTACCAAAAAATGGCCTCTAAAGGTGTTTTTTTTTTTATGAGTGTGCCAACACAATATTCACACAACAACGTTTCACCTTTTCTATTGGTTGTTAATTGGCGATTAATGAGATTCAATCGTCAATGATGGAAACATGGTGCAATCACCAATTGAAGAAAAGATGACAAGCAAATGGATATATATATATATATATATATATATATATATATATTGTTACGGATCTCAGAGATGGCACTCCCCTTAGCAAGGGGGGGGGGGGGGGGGTTAATCCCCTTGGCCTGTTAAGCCGGCCGTCTCTGGTCCTGGTACTTGTAACGCTCCTTTGCGGGGTGGGATTGATCAGGGTTATTGGTCCAGGTGTTCTCCCGAATACCTTTACCAATCCCTCCGCAAAACAGGGAGACAAGTACCGCTCGAACCACTGACAAGATGGTATTTGCCGAGCGGTTTAGCAATCCGCGGTTCGAGCCGTTATCAAGAGACTAAACCCGATTATAAAGCGTTGGCCAAATCGTGCCACAGGTACTCAATCGAAAGAAATCACGAAAGCGATTGGACGAGAAAGAAGAAACCAAAGGTAAGAAATAACAGACATTTATTAATTATGTACAAAAAACCAAAGTAAGAGCACGAAAGTAATATACAGGACGAAGAAGAAGAAGATACACAGGGCAGCCTTAAACGGTCTTCTATTAAACCCCAGGACAAAACGAACAGACTTACATGACAGGGAGAATGGCAATGGTAGGGATGCGCCAGGGAGAGAATGGTCCAGGCAGATGGTAAGGATGCACCAGGGAGAGAAGGGTCCAGGCAGCGGTAAGCGTTGAGGTTCACTCCAGGTTCGCGCTCCGGGCTCGAAGCGAACAGCGGCCGGCAGCTTCGCGTCTCAACAACCGGCGACAATAAGGCCCTAGAGGGTCTCGGACTATTGCCGCAATGCCAGCACCCCCACGTCTCTCTCTCTCTCTTCTCGGTTCGGCTGGATCACTCATCTGGCTAAGCAGTCCCCCGCGCCCGCCTTTATTGCACGTGGCCGTATCAAGCCGTGGGCTCCGAGGGCACGCCTACCAGTTGACTCACCGCGGTGCTGGTTAGCCGGTAAGGGCTTGCTGACTCCACCTCCGATGACGAGCCGACTTGCCACACCTTGTTCTGGTGGCTCCTCCCCCTTCTTTCTCGGCCCGACCGTATGGCCAATGGCGGCTGGTGGGGAGTTAGAAGACCACTCGCACCGCTTTTGAAGGGAATTTTGGGCCTACTCTTATTTGATTAATGCAACGCAGATTCAACTATTGGGAACAGGTTCTTAACTGAAACACATAATAATGAGCTAACTACGAAGAGGTCCTATGGTTCGCTACGTGTGGTTCATGGACTAACTCGGGTGCGATCTTTAACCAGCCAATTGATGGGGATATTTACACGGGAACATTTATAAGGGACACATTTACTAAAATTTACGAGTGAAGGTTCTAAAAACCGTAACAATACATATTTATATATATATAAATAATATATATATATATATATTATATATATATATATATACATAGTATATATATATATACATATATATACATATATATATATATATATATATATATATATATATATATATATATATATATATATATATATATATACATATATATATATTGTTATGTCAGGTGGGGTAGTGATATGTAGAGCCAGATAGATCCGTGTAGGTAACGTGCTTCGTCTGTCGCGGTGAGGAATCTACCTTGTAATAAGTTTCATGTGTAGGTGTTTTGTCGGTTAAGAGTATATCTGTGAGCATACCCCAGGATGTTTGTGTGGTAAGTAGTGTAGGGATTAAAGAGTAGAGCCCCTGTATGTTTCACCTGGTCAGCCAAACCTTTGTCCCTTTTGGCACCGCAACCACTTAGACACTTTGGTAGGATCTTTATTGCAACACTAAATAACTCCCTTCCCTGACATGACATTGGAAGACGAACAGGCAAAGAAACCAGGCCGGGGCATCGCCGATGATGGCCGCCGCCAATTACACCTCCGACAGGCCTAACCGCATTGGGTGCCACGCGCTATCACCATGCTACACGCTACATGCTACGAGCTATCGCCACGCTATGGTCCTGTGATTGGTCGGGGCGCTGGGCGTGAACCTCCAGCCAACGAGTGCGAGAGGCGCGAAGCTGGAAGGTTTGGTGGCAGTTGCTGGTTGGTAGCGTGCCAAGGCTGACGTCACCGGCAAGGTTATTTAAGCGTGCGCTGAATGACATTTTATGAGAGAGCGAAGTTGGATTTGCGCTTGGCTTGGAGCAGCAGCAAAGTTGGATTTGCGCTTGCTTGGAGCAGCAGCAAACTTGGATACGCGCTTGGCTGAGAGAGAGAGCATTTTAGAGAGAGTTGGTCTGGAGAGTCTCTCGCAGTTCGTGCTCTTGTTTGCTCTCTTGGTGCTTGGACATTGCCCCTTGTCTCTTCTTCGTCTTGCGCAGCCCGAGTTGAGTTGAGTCATAGCCCGAGTGGAGTTCGCTTGCTTTTTGCACATTTGCTTCGGGAGAGCTGACTGTGACGTGGCAGGCCGATCGTGTGTGAAGATCGACCTCGCTTGGAGCCGCTGGCCTGCGTTGGACGTGCGGTGCTTTTCCTGCTGTGGGACCTCGTGGTGCTTGGAGCGGTGCTCGGTGCTTTGGAGCTTGGTGCACGGACCTCGTGAGCGGCGGGATGCTTGGAGCGGGGCCTGGTGGCGCGCGAGCGGGGCTGAGCGGGGCCGTGTTACACTGCAAGATGACAAGACCAGATAAGACTGCACACTACATTTTTTTTTTGTTTTTTTTTGTATACTGAATCGAGGCTCGTGAAAGAGCTGACATTTACTTCACAAACAAATCAACCAGACAGACAAAATACATAAAAAGAGGGAGCGGAAGACAAGATGGGGAGAGAAGGGGAAGCACACAAACACTTGAGAGCACACAACATTTGAGAGCAGGGAGATGTGTGGGAGGGAAAGGGCTTGGGGGGAGGAGGCGTGGGAATGGGGGGGGGGGGGGGGGTGGGAGAAGTATAAAACACAAGGACACCACGGACTTCCAGGACAGAAGTTGGTATTTCGAAAAAGTGGAATTGGGGTGAAATTAGCGGGGGTAGAAAAGATCAAGGTTTTGGATGGGGGAAGATAAGAGATGGTGGTGAACAGCTGTTTTAAAGACCTGGAGGGTGGAGTGGGATTGAAGAGAGTGAGGCAGTTTGTTCCAGACACGGGAGAAAAGAGGAATGAAGGAGTGAAGGTGAGCAGAGAGTCTTGATTTGGCAGTTTAACCATAAGAGGGTTGCAGGCAGATCTTGTGCGACCTGTAGGAATATTTGCGGGACATAGTAGTTAGGTCCAAAACTTCAATTCCGTGACCATTTTCTGGCTAGTAAGGTTTGACGATTGATTTGACTTCTATTGACATTTTATAACAAAAATAGCCTCTATGTCCCTCCCAAAAATCCCGGCATTTTCGCCAGAGGCCCGAATCCAAGATGACCGCCGGCACTATTTTGAAAAATTAGGTTTTGAACCAGAACACCTAGAATCACGTACAAAGACACTTTTTTGGGTAATTTGACCACGAGGATTCCGAATCTGACATTAGTTTGACGTTATGACATTATTTTGACCCAGAAATCCAAGATGGCCACCAAAGTGTCTTTGTACGTGATTCTAGGTGTTCTGGTTCAAAACTTAATTTTTCAAGATAGTGCCGGCGGGCATCTTGGATTCGGGCCTCTGGCGAAAAATGCCGGGATTTATGGGAGGGACATAGAGGCTATTTTTGTTATAAAATGTCAATAGAAGTCAAATCAATCGTCAAACATTACTAGCCAGAAAATGGTCACGGAATTGAAGTTTTGGACCTAACTATAGCCCAGAGAGAGCTGGGGGGGCAAGGCCAGAGAGGAGTCGGTAGAAGACGGAAAGACCACCAACCTGCCTGCGGTGAGTGAGTGAGAGGCCCTTGGAGTTAGCTTCATCGCGGGAGATTCCAATGATTCTGAATGCTTTGGTTTCAACAGCGTGAAGACGAGCTAGGTGTGAGGCAGGAGCACCGGCCCAGAGGGGGGGAACAGTATTCCATTGAGCTGCGGATGAAAGCCTTGTATGCGGTGAGGAGCTCAGGTGTGCCAAGGAAGTACTTCGCACGACGGAGCATGCCCAGTCGGCGACTGGCTTTGGAGGCCAGATTTGAAATGTGGTTTTCCCAGGAAAGATCATGGCAGATAGTGAGACCCAAAAGCTTGAGTGACAGAACTTCTTGGAGAGGATTTTTCAGAAAGTGGATGGGAGGGTTGTCCAGTCGGTCGTTTCGGAGAGACATCGTAAGAGTGTGAGATTTGTCAGGATTGAAAGACATGTTCCACTTGTTTGCCCAGTCTGTGATTTTGTCCAGGTCTGCAGAGTGAGGAGGCTGCAGACTGCCGATCTGAGGGATGAAGAATGGAGCGACAGAGAGTAGAGTCATCAGCAAAGAGATAGAGAGGATTTTCAAGAGAGTCAGAGAGATCATTGATGAAGACCAGAAAAAGCACAGGGCCCAGAACACTGCCTTGGGGAACTCCAGCCTGAACAGGAAGAGGAGATGAGAGAAACCCATTCAGGGCCACATGTTGACTACGACTAGAGAGGAAGTCCGCCAGCCATGCGTGGAGATTTCCATGGATACCAAAAGAGGAGAGTTTGGTGAGCAGAGCGGGGTGCCAGACCGTATCGAAGGCACGTGATATGTCAAGGGAGACAGCTCTAATTTCCTGTTTGGCATTGAGGACCTCCATCCATTGTTGAGAAAGCAGAGCAGCGTGTCCAGAGTAGAGTGACCAGGTCTGAAACCAAATTGATGATCAGAGATCAAGCCATTGGAGAAGAGGAAAGATTTCATATCTGAAGCAATGATGGATTCCATGACTTTGCTGATAATTGGGAGAAGGCTGATTGGTCTGTAGTTGCTGGGATCTGTTTTTGCACCTTTTTTGTGCAAAGCGGTGATGTTGGCAGATTTCCAAGCAGATGGCAGATGACCTTGAGCAAAAGAGAGGGTGAAGAGAACAGAGAGAGGGAGTGAAAGAGCGGAAGAACAGGATTTTAGTACCCGTGGGCTGATGCCGTCATGTCCAGTTGCAGAATCAGAGTCGAGGGTTGACAGAAACTTTTCCACCTTGTCAGGAGGAAAGGACACAGAGTCCAGGAGCAGCTGGGTACGACTGGGTACGGTGGGTACAGAGAGGGATGGGTTTGGGACACAAGATTTAGAGGCAAACACAGAGTTGAGGCATTCAGCTTTTTCACGTGCGGAGTCAGCTGTGTGGCCGTTTGAGGTGAGGGAGGGGATGGAGGGGGAACAAACACCAGAAACAGATTTGACCAGACGCCACCAGGATTTGCAAGAGGGAGACAGATAAGAGAGTTCTGTCCTGAGAACGGAGAGATATTGTTTCCTGACTCTCCTGAGAGTGGACACACACTTGTTTCGGGCTTTGTGAAAGGAAATGAGATTTCCTTCCATTGGATTTGCTTTCCAGGAGACGAAAGCAAGTTGTTTCTGGGCAATAGCCTCACCACAAGAAGCCCCTTACAGCCTCCAAATGTAGTTCGTTTGTGGTAATGTTCCCACGGATGGTTTGTAGGATCTTTGTGAGCTTCTGCTTTATTATTCCTGTTGCTCAAATTATCACTGGTACAATTTCGGCACTCTTCAGCTTCCAATATCTTTTCACTTCATTGTTGAGATCTTTATATTTCGTAATTTTCTTGAATTCTGTATTATTTAGACAAAAATTGCTGGGTACTGAAACTTCAATTAGCAATGCCTTATTTTCCTTTTTGTATCTGAGTACTATGTCCAGTCGCAGTGCTTTGTTTTCTATGTTCACACTGGATGGGATCATCTGGTCATACGTGAGCATTATGTCCTTGTTTTCACTGATTACTTATGGTTCATGTTTCCATTAATTTTCTGAAACTGCCATATTGAAATTTCTGTAGATGTGCCACTGGATTACTCTACATACCTTTTTGTGCCTTTGGTGCACAGTTGTTTTTTACCTCTCGATAAGAGGTACTCATGCGTTCTTCATCTACATGGCAGAATACCCGCCCAAATGACTCAGTCCCACCATTTTGTAAAGCCTTTGGAGTAGTGTTCTTGGTCTTGGACATTTATTTTGATGCGTTCTCCATTCTAGTTGAGCTGACCTCTTCTTAGCCATTCCAATGATCCTTCTTTGTCTATCTCCAATCTGTCTGACAATTTTTATATTTCGCTGCTCTTTTGTCTTTCTCCCAGTTGTTGGTGTATATCTGTTGATATTTCATCGTGTATTTTTCTTTTGTCGTTTTTGCAATTGTTGGGGCTGTATTTGTTGTTGTTTTTGATTGGTGTGTGACATCTTCTATTCGCACCTGTTTTTGGAATTTTTTTGCAAGGTGAGTGAGAGATACCTTTTCTGGTTTGTTGTGTTCATGCTTGTATACAAATTGTATTTGGTAGTCTGTTGAGCTTTTCACATACTCTGCTAATCCTACAGTCCATCAGGCTGCCACCTCCTTCTTTCCTCTGGAGGTACATTCTTGGGATGCACTGATTTTCGTAGAACACTTTGTGACTAGTGAAGAGTTTCCTTGTTTTGATATCTAGTTTTTTGATTTCTGCTTGGGGCTAGTTTGCTATTCTGCAGCTGTAATGGAAGATTGGTGCTGCCAGTTGGTTTATGACTTTGATTTTGTTCTTTGGGGAGAGGTATGTTTTCAGGATCAGCCTCGTTCTACACAGGTATTCTTTGGTAATTGTTTTGCGCATTATTTTGCGCATTTGGTGGCCCTCTACAACTCCAATGTGTTTGTCAGATATGCTTTGTTGCTTAGGTTCTGTATTGTTGTATCTTCGTCAATTTATATGTTGTCTGTTTTTCTTTGTCTACCTTGCACGAGTGTGCGCTTGGCACACTTATCTTGGCCAAATTCCATTTGGATGTCGTCAGAGAACCATTTCATTAATTGCAGTTGTTCTGCCAATTTGTAGTCGTTGTGTGTGTGTGTTTGTACGTGTGCTTTTTCATTTCTTCTTACATGAGGTGTGTTGGGTGGAAATAGGCAGAGTGGCCTCTTCCTCTTTCGTAGTATACTTGTACAATGCACATACATAATTGTATCACTAAGTCCCCTATTTTTTCACAATATTAAACTCTAAACAAAATATTACATATTCACTCTTTTAAAAACAGAATTTTCTCTTTTTACAAATTGTGTTGTTCAGTGAAAACATTCACATTTTTGAGGGGTTAGTTTATTTGGCAACTTCCAAAACTTGTTGAATTTGACAGAGCAGGTTGCCTCTTAAAGTCAGAGGCACACATTGTCTCTCATGGACAGGTAGACAGGCATTCCTGCACAGCCCCTACATCCAGCAGAAATCCGTGCCTGTCAGCACACCTGATGTAGCAGCCGATAAACCTAAGATGGACTCTTATTGATTAAATGTCGAGAATGTCTGTGCAGTCTCCTTTGACTTTAAGTTAGGTTTTTTCCCCAAAAGATTCATATTAACTATTTTGTCCTGCTGATGAAGCCATTCAAACAGAAACAGCACTGTCCATGACTGGTTAAATGGAATGTTAACTTGTGAGAAACCATGTGGCTATTGCACACTTGTGTGATATTACCATGTCGGTGCTCATTGGGAGATTTGCACTTGAATTGATGATTCTTTGTGGTTGAAGTTTTCTGTCTTGTAAATGCATCCTTCCTTGTGAGTTGTGAGCATTTGCAAAACACATTTATCTTTGTTGGCCTTTCTTTTTCTTTTTTTTTCTTCTATACGTTTACTTGTTTTCCTTTTTTTGATGATACAAATATGTATGTGCATCTTCATTCTAAATATTATTACTTTTATTATTTTGCTTCTTTACCATAGAAAGAAGCAAAGATATAAAGTTTGTCTTTTCATCACCATTGCATTTGTGTTGTCATTTTGCTTTAAATCTTTTTTTTTCCTTTCGTCCAGTTTCATCCTTAATCTCTTGGTTCTATGATTGAGGCTATTAAGGTAAAAAGCAGCAAGTGAGCTTGTCAGAGAGGCTGTGTGCATGCATTTATTGTACATTTATTGTGTCATTTGGTACATAAGTATGTGGTCATATGCCAAGACTTGTATTCATTGTTATATCAAGTAGTTTTGTCTTGCTGATGATGAACCTTTAATATGAAATGGCTAAATTATAAGCTGATATACTGTATGTACACTTCGATCAGTATGATACCCATCTGGCATTACCCTATTTATATATGGCTGTCCGGTGATGTGTAATATTGCTGACTTTTATTTACTTCCTTTGTAGAAAAACAAGCTTGAGGATTGAAGAAAATTTCGTCTGAAAGCAATTTTCCTATAATTTATGTAAACATTTGTAATGTGGCCATTGAAAGTTTTCGTTTTCTATAGGGTTCCCTTATATGTAATATTATGCAGTACCAGCTTTAATAAAGGCCAAGTAAATTAATGTAATTATAAGTAAATTAATTCCTCTAATTCAGTAATAAATTCTTCATGCCAATGTTTATCCCTACCCTTATGTTTTTTCAGAAATCAATTGAAACCTTCAACAACTTCAGAATTGGATGATGATGGTAAGTTTTCTGGTGAGATATTACATTGTAGTAAAATGGTCTGGGGAAGGGAGGGAGGGTAAGGGGATGAATTAATTAAAGTTGTTAGTTATTCCTTAAATCTATGTCTTTAGTTAGATGGTTTTGTATCTCTGCAAGTAAGAACTGTCAGGGTCACGTGTAGAAAGCGTTTCCCCCCCCCCCCCCCCCCAGTTCACCCCTCCCCTTCATTCCTCTCAATTCAAAACCTTCTTTGGTTGATTGCCAACTGGTTACTCTGTCTGTGTTGTGTCCAATGAACTTTGAATGGTGATGGAATTTGCCATAACCACAATGGTCTTGTAGAGGAGGACAGATGTGTGCGCATGCAGTTTGGAACAAGCGTTCCATGAAATTCAAACTTGGAACCTTTTAGATCTCGCCAGCCAATGAGGCAGAGGAGTGGCATCATGCGGGGTCAGTTTCATTATGCAGCCCGGAACGGATCGATGGATATTCAGTAAGCTATTCAGCCTGGGACAAGCGACACTTCAGATCTTGGTGGAGAGACATTCTAGTTTATGAGTCTCACCACATAAGGAGGACAGCTCTGCTCTCTTTCACAAAGAGAGCGACATTGGCTGGATCCCAAACCTCTCAGATTATGCTTCCTGCGACCATGCCCAAGCAACCCACCTTGGGCCTGTCGTATGTGGAGAAACAACAACCTGCATGTCAGACCAAAACTATCTCACTGTGCCTCGAGCTAAAGGAAGGCCTTATACCCATCCACCCAACCCATCATCTTCTCCAACCTTTCCAATGTATTGTTTGCATACTTGAGAGTGATAATACTTAGTCAGTCATAAGATTAGGTAAAAGCATTACCTCCCCAAACCCTGGTTACGGTGCCCCTCAGAGTCTCGAGAGGGAACACGGCAGAAAGATTTGTTATTTTGAGTGTACTAATAAACCATGGTAAAACCACATCAATGCAATTATAGAACAAAACAAGTAATTGTATTAATAACTCTCACATACACAATAATAACACTCTTAAAGAAAGTACAATGAAAATATCACTTGCATCAAACGAACAATACATATAATGGTACCATCATTCCCCAATGCTCTCAAAGCCATAAACTCACGATACGCCAAACGTGAGTGGAATGTAACATTCCCAAAGTCCGTGCATGAATCCCCACGCTGGGTGAAGTTTGAAGTCGTGCAGGACCGCAAGAAATCGGCATGTATCAGCGCGAGTGCAGACAAAGAGTTACGAGGTGAGAGGTCGGGCAGCTGGCGGCTCACGGGATAACGATCCCCCAAAACGTGAGTGTAATCCATGCCTCACATCCACCAACAATTAAGCTGATATGGAAACCAACGGCGCTCCACACGATGATGTCGATATGGGAATTCCAATGACAAAACATGAAGCACCAGGCGGACAGCCTCTTCGAGGACAAAATGGCGTATCGGCCTGTAATGGAGGCGCTTGCTCCCCCTCCAACAATAACTCACGCTTGGTAATAAAACCTGAGATGCAGGTTTAATTGCAATTGCAATATAGGACGATGTCGCAGGCAATCGCTTCCCCAGGAAGCCTCAACTCATTTGCGACCAACAACAACAACAACATGCATTTTAAGGCCATTTTCCCTGCTAGAGCGGGGGTTAGCCTTGCGGTCCCCATGACAATCTTCTCCATATTGCCCTATTTTCTGCATCTCTCCTTGTTAACCCCCTTGCCCGCATTTCTTCTTCCACCATCTTTAGCCAAGTCTTTCTCGGTCTTCTCCATCCTCTACTTCCTTCAACATTCATTTCCATCACTCTTCTCAACCAGTCACTTTCATCCTTCCTCAACACATGACCAAACCATCTCAACCTGTTCCTCTTCACAGCATCAATCACAGGCTCTATTCCCATCATCTTTCGCAATTCATCATTTGCCTTCCTCTCTCTCAACGATACTCCGCACATCCACCGAACCATTCGCATTTCCACTGTTTCCAGCCTCCGTTGCTGCTCTACATTCATGACCCATGTCTCGCTCCCATAAATCATAACACTTCTCACACATGCAGCATACACCTTTCCCTTCAGCTTCAACGACACTCCCCTCCTCCCCTCCCGACACTCTCATTCGCGACCAATATCAAAAAAAGTTTGCTCGCAGCCCCGATGCGACTTTCTGGCTGTATATCTCTCATGGCCGTCTCCTCTCTGCCAAGCGCCTCCTCCCCTCTTCCGGTTGCTTTGCCGCGTTTTCCTTTTTCCTTCACCAACATTTCTTTTTACCTTTTGCTAAAGTCATCTCCATTTCACACAAAAATCTTAACAACAATATTAACTGAAACTAAAAATCCTACAAGTACATAATAACAACAAAGGCGGAAGTGATGGATCCATAACAAAAAGTCAGAGGGAACGGAATTAGATTAAATGCGTTGTCTTTGGGATGTATTTATTTAATTTCAGCTCAACTCTTTGTTTACTTCCTTCCTGCGAATAAATGTGTTTTTATGTATCTCAATTATTGCTTTATTTGACTCGCTCACTCCATTTAATCCACTTTTGGGTCAAGTTGGGTTAATCTGGTGAATATAAGTGTTAGTTTTTTATTCCTGTGCCTGGCTGCCATGCAAAATACCCTGTAGCCCTATAGTCCTATATTGAATCACGGCATTAGGTTTAGTGATATGTAACAATGACAGTAATCATCAGATTAAAGTTACAGATTTCTTCCTAAAATACTCAGTTCATCTTGCGAGTAAAATTATTCGTGGCATGACACATTGACTTGCCATGAATTTAGTTACTCCTGACATATACGAGTACATTTCTGCATCCTCGCGGCATGGCACGGTTCCTGTCGACGTGGAAATATCTTTCTCATCAATGATTCAATGCTTCCCTCTTGATACCTTTCCCATTTAATTGGCACTGCTTATTGGCTTTAAAGGTCTTATTAAAATGATTAATTAATCAGATTAATTAATCTGGTCAGGTCAGTCTTTTGGGACTGCCACTGGTAACATGTAATCCTGTGCTACGTGCCGCATGGTCGGGTTGTCGACGACTAAACCGATACCCCTCACTGGCTTTGCTAGTGAGGAGGGTGACTGTGACACCTTGCCAGGACCAAAAACAACACCTGGAAAAGGGCGGATGAGCTCCCATAGGGAGCCAACGGCCATCCAGTAAGGAGATGGTGTCTCCTAAAAAGCATCCATCCAGTTTGGACAGGTTGAAGTCATACCAAAGACTTTTAAAATGGTATGTGCTGCTTCCTTGCTTGAAAAGGCTAGAGCATGGACAATCCCCATCAGTTCGCATCCATATGGAGGAGGAAATTCCATTGTTATGACGTCGGTGGTACCCAGAGTATGTTGTGAAGCGACGTTAGTGACGTCACTTCCCCCAAGTTCAATGTCTGTGTTAAGTGTTTGTCTCGTCTGTCTGTCCGTTTGTGTGTGTGTGTGTGTGTGTGTGTGTGTGTGTGTGTGTGTGTGTCAGCTCTATTACAAGCCTTAGCCCTTGTATAAAACAAGTACAAAAAGTTTTAATTAAAACAAAAGCCGCGTCGATGTTACACAATGCCTAGATGCAGCTGTGCCTATAACGTCGATGTTATAGGCACAGGACATTCCTATTGATTCGATTACTTGATGTTATTTTTGTGCAAAGTGAAAATATATCTCGGCAATTTCCCGTATGTGGCGACACGTGAACGAAGCTATGCTCCTCTCTCCACATTATTGTGACGACGTATAAATTAAATATTTCATCGTGACGATTGTCATCAAATGGACGAATTTTTAATATATCTCGGCATTTTCCCGTCTGTTATTTCGGGCGGTATATGACTGACCATGCCGCGATTTAAAAAAAAAAATCTCAATGGACTTGAAGTTACAGGCCTTTGAGAATTCATTTCGTTCTATAAAGGGCAACTTTCATCGGATTTTCTTCCCGTTTTTTTTCAACCGAGTCTAAAACTATGTTAGCGACTGTGAAAAATGAAATGATATATCGAATTTGATTTGAAATAAAACTGTGTGAGAGAGGAAGACACCACGGGCCTACAAAACAGGCCTCAAAGCTATGCGAGTTAATAAAATGGTGGATACTTGTTTATATGAAGCCTCTCCCACAATGGGTGGAGCTATGGTTCCCAGAATGGGTGGAGCTTTGAGGTTTTGTCTTCTCTGCAAGAACAAGAACAAGAAGAAGAACAACAACAACAGCAGAGGGCACTCTATTAGCAGCGTCTGCGACGCGGCTAAAAATTCTAATCAATAAGGTTGACAAAGTAAAGTCAACTCCTCGTTTTGTGTATATGTAATATGTAGATGACCGACAATTTACTATCTATTTATTGTGCAAAAGGTGTTATTTTGACCCCAAATTCTATCCCCACCCCCTTTCCCTAAATTTTAACTTTCTCTTCTATTTATCCCTAACCTTCTTTCGCTTTTCTCACCTCTCATCTCTCATCTCTTCTTTACCCTATCATCCCACATTCTCTTCCTTTTCTCAAATTTATTTTCTAAATCTACTAACCATCCCTTCCTCATATCAATTATACTAGGACGTGCCCGTACGTGGGTGCCCGTACGTGCGTGCAAAAAAGCGTGCGTGCAAACAACAACAACAAAAAAAAACTTTGAAACCACGTGGCAGTAACGACCACAGAACCCCCCCCCTCTATTTACATGAAATGGTTTGGTCCATTCGCAACGACCACAGAACCCCCCCCTCTATTTACATGAAATGGTTTGGTCCATTCACAAAGCCAAAGCGAACGGCGAACGGCTAAATCGCCATAGCTCGGTAACCACTTCTCCGATTAATTTCAAACCTTGAAAAGGCACATCCTCGGGTCCCCAGCAATATACCTGGCAAGTTTCAAGTATATCGGACCGGTAGTTGTCGAGAAACAGCGGTCACAGACAAACACACAGACACACAGACATTCACACAGAGATTACTGGAATTATAGATAGACTAGGGCATGCCCGTACTATATATATATCTAAAATTATATCCCCCCCCCTCTATTTACATGAAATGGTTTGGTCCAAAGCGAACGGCTTGCGAGTACGGTGACAATCCCCCCCCCCCTCTATTTACATGAAATGGTTTGGTCCAAAGCGAACGGCTTGCGAGTACGGTGTTTTTTATCGGACCCGTGGAATTATAGATAGTAGTTTTAATTAGTTTTAAAACATAGTTTAACGGCAACATAGTTTTCCAACGTGAAATAAATGAATACGCTCTCAAATGTGCCGTCCGAGGCAGAGTCTTTTCGCCACGTTCGGCACACGTGATAGCTCGCTGCTCTCTGATTGGTTGAATCGTTTTTTGGACATAGCTCGGTAACTACTTGTCCGATTAATATGAAACCTTGAAAAGGCACATCCTCGGGTCCCCAGCAATATACCTGGCAAGTTTAAAGTATATCGGACCTGTGGTTGTCGAGAAACAGCGGTCACAGACATACAAACATACAAACATACAAACATACACACAGAGATTACTGGAATTATAGATAGATGTACACCACCAGTCAAACGTTTAGGTTATTTACTACTGTACTTAACACTTAAAAGTGCACCGGTACTTAAACTTTTGACTGATAGTGTCGGCAGCTCCTCTTTCACTCATTTGCTTTGTCTTCTGAACATTAGCAGCACAAACTAGAACGTCACTCAGTGAGTGCATTCCTCCACCAGGCTAAACAGTTTACGTTTTGTATCCCACTGATAGGCCGGATCTGGATTCGGACCTGAACCAAAATATAATCGACTTGTTCTTGTCACCAAACCAACTCATACACCAAATTTAGTCAAAATCCGTCCACAACTTTTTTGAGATATCGTGCTATATATCGTTTTTGGCCCCATCTTACAATGGCAAAGAATCGCTTAAAGATTAAATAACTCTCGGATTCGAATCTTCACCAAAATTGAATTAATTTTTCCATGTCACACACCCAACCTGTCCACCTAATTTCATCTGAATACATCCACGACCTTTTGAGATATCGTGCTACATATCGTTTTGGCCCTATCTCTCAATGGTGAAGAATCCCTTTTTAAAATTCTCAATGGTGAAGAATCCCTTTAAAAAATTCTCAATGGTGAAGAATCCCTTTAAAAAATTCTCAATGGTGAAGAATCCCTTTTTAAAATTCTAGTATCCGAATCTTCACCAAATTTAAGAATTTCGTCCTTGTCACATACCCAACCTCTCCATCAAATTTCGGCCGAATCCATCCAAAACGTTTTGAGATATCCTGTTCTCAAACAAACAGGCAGAGATGAAAACATAACCTCCTCCCACCTTTTGGTGGCAGAGGGAACAACAACAAATATTCTGCACGTATACCTTCTCCTCCTCATCCACTTCCTAAAATGCTTCTCATCCACCCAATCCACAATTATTACCTTATCATCCACCTCATCTTCCTAAAATGCTTCTCATTCACTCAATCCATATATATATATTTTTTGTATACAACATCGAGGCTCGTGTAAGAGCTAACATCAATCACAATAATAAAAAAACGGACCCACAAAACATACAAAAAAGGGAGCGCGAGACAAAATGAGGAGAGAGAGGGAAGCACACAAGTACAACAGCAGAGAACAGGGACAACGGAAGATCTGTGGGAGGGAGAGGGCTTGGGGGGGAGGAGGCATGGGAAGGCGGGGGTGGGGGGTGAAAGTATAAAGCACATGGACACTGCTGGAACTTCCAGGAAAGAAAATAAGTCGGGATTTCAAAAAAAAAAAGTGGATCTGGGGTGAATTAACAGGGGTAGAAGAGATCAAGATTTTGGATGGGGGAA
Source organism: Myxine glutinosa (assembly GCF_964187855.1). Classification (NCBI taxonomy): domain Eukaryota; kingdom Metazoa; phylum Chordata; class Myxini; order Myxiniformes; family Myxinidae; genus Myxine; species Myxine glutinosa. Next base: position 280,823,765 of record NC_136261.1, read on the forward strand.
GATAAGAGATGGTGGTGAACAGCTGTTTTAAAGACCTGGAGGGAGGAGTGGGATTGAAGAGAGTGAGGATGTTTGTTCCAGAGGTGGGAGTAAAGAAAAATGAAGGAGTGAAGGTGAGCAGAGAGTCTTGATTTTGGCAGTTTAACCATAAGAGGGTTGCTGTCAGATCTTGTGCGACCTGTAGGCATATTTGGGGGACAGAGTACAGACAGAGCTGGGGGGGGGGGGGGGGGGGGCAAGGCCGGAGAGCAGTCGGGAGAAGACGGAAAGACCACCAACCTGCCTGCGGTGAGTGAGTGAAAGGCCCTCGGAGTTAGCTTCATCACGGGAGATTCCAATGATTCTGAACGCTTTGGTTTCAACAGCGTGAAGACGAGCTAGGTGTGAGGCAGGAGCACCGGCCCAGAGGGGGGGAACAGTATTCCATTGAGCTGCAGATGAAAGCCTTGTATGTGGTGAGGAGCTCAGGTGTGCCAAGGAAGGACTTCGCATGATGGAGGATGCCCAGTCAGCGACTGGCTTTAGAGACCAGCTTGGAAATGTGGTTTTCCCAGGAAATATCATGGCAGATAGTGAGACCCAAAAGCTTGAGTAACAGAACTTGAATCAGAACTTGAATGAAGAACTTGAACTTGAATCAAAAGTGACAGAACCACATTACTTCCTTCTCATCCACCTCCTATTCCTAAAATGCTTCTCATCCACTCAATCCACAATTACTTCCTTCTCATCCACCTCCTCTTCCTAAAATGCTTCTCATCCACTCAATCCA
>NC_136261.1:280829536-280913313 GCF_964187855.1 Myxine glutinosa
TACGAATACGATTTCACTACATTCTCCCCACCGTTAGAATTATACTGCAGAGCGGCTAGAATCGAGCGAGCGGCAGCATTAACAGGGTGTGGAACATGGTATCAGTCGACCCAACCGTACCGGTCCGGGCGGCGAATTTCTCTGCCAGCACGCGTCCGAAATTCCCCGGGTACGGCATCACGTATCCCAGAGACCCCGGCGTCGGAGGAGCTACCGGAGTCAGGTGACGAAGGGGGTACCGCCAAGCCTTCGGGCACGGGTAGACGCGGCGTGGGGAGGGTCGGCAGACTTTCAGCGACGGGAGCGTCGGAAGAGTCCATAGTCTCATAGATTGGTTCGATCGGTTCGTCCGATTCCCTACAAGGGTCGGCGACCCCACATGGGGCAAGATGACGTACGGAGACAGTGGTCTCACGTCCATCAGCCGTCATCACACGAGCATGCTCAGGATTAGCCTGGAGTATCTGCACTTTGTCCACTAAGGGGTCGTACTTACTCGTGCGAACTGCCCGTTTGAGGTAGGCCGGCCCGGGCTCAGCGAGCCAACTGGGTAAAGACCGTATACACCCCGTGCTCCTGGGGTGGTGGAAAAGTCGCTCGTGGGGAGTCTGGTTGGTGGCCGTGCACAGTAGAGCCCTGATCGAGTTCAACGCCGCAGGTAGCGACCAAGCCCATTTATCGAGGCCCCGGCCGAGGGTCCGGAGGTTGAGCATGACGGCCCTCCATATAATCCCGTTGAAGCGTTCGATCTGCCTATTCGCCTGGGCTCTGTACGGCATGGTGTAACTAGAAGCGATGTTATTTTGGAGCAGATAGCCTCGCACCTCCTGAGACAAGAAGACCGCACCCCGGTCGGTATGCACATAGGCCGGGTACCCGAACATAGAGAACAAGTTCTGTAAGCATCGCATTACCGTGGCAGCAGTCATGTCCACGCACGTATAAGCGAAGGGGAATCGCGAGTACTCATCGACGATAGTGAGCAGATAGCGAGAGTTACTCGACACCGGCAATGGGCCCTTGAAATCCATCGCCAAGCGTTCCCACGGCCTTGTAGCCCTAACCAGAGTCCCCATGGGTGGGTTATAGAAACGCGGTTTGATTTCCACGCATATAGCGCAGTCGCGACAGATACGGCGGATATCGTCAATCAAGTATGGTAGATTGCCACGCCGCACAAAATGAGCGAAACGCGTTACGCCCGGATGCCCCGCAGTAGCATGCAGCACGCGTAGGCCCTCCAAAGTGGCGATGCCCGTGCACGTAGCCGGTCTCGATAAGGCGTCGGCGGCCTGGTTATCCTTCCCCGGGCGGTATTTGATAGTGTAGCAGAAGTCGGCAAGCTCTATACGCCAGCGAGTGATTTTCTCATTCTTAATGCGCTGGGCGTGTAATGTGTCGTACATGAACGCAACACTTTGCTGGTCCGTGATGATTTGGAAACATCGCCCTAGTAAGTACAGGCGCCATCGCCGAATAGACTCGACGATCGCATACGCTTCCTTTTCGACAGACGAATGTCTCCGCTCAGCGGAGGTAAGAGTCCGTGAAAAGAAAGCCACCGGACGCCCTCCTTGGGAGAGGGTCGCCACGATGGCCTGATCCGAGGCATCACTTTCGAGGACGAAAGATCCGCTCTCGTCGATCGTCGCCACAGCGGCACTGGCGATGTTGGCCTTAAGGCCTCCAAAGGCCGCCAATGCGGCCGGACGCAGAGGGAATGTGTCGCAGGCCACAAGGGGGCGGAGTTTCACGGAGAAATTTTGGACCCATTTGGAGTAATGGGCGAACAGCCCGAGGACGCGCTTCAGGGACGCCCGATCGCAGGGAGGGGCCATGTCGAGCAAAGGTCGCAGACGCTCCTTATCCGGAGCGACAGAGCCATGGGTCACGGTGTACCCCAGAAGATCTAGCTTGCATAGAGAGTATTGACACTTATCCTCGTTCATGGTTAAGTGATACCTCTGCGCGACCTCGAGGAAGCGTGTCAGATTAGCATCATGGTGCCCTTGGTCATACCCACAAACTGTAAGATTGTCTAGGTAGACGAAAACATCGGTTAAGTTCTCCCTCGCAATGAGGTCATCCATGGCCCTCTGGAAACAGGCGACCCCGTTCGTTACCCCAAAAGGCAATCCAGTAGACTGGTACAACCGTTGCCCCGACTCAAATGCGGTATAGATACGATCTGCCCTAGAGATGGGGATCTGATGGTACGCACTACGGAGATCGAGAGTGCTGTAGACCGAGTACTGGGCCACCTGTCGCACCAGCGCGTCCATCCCCGGAAGGGGGTAGGCATCCAGCTGTGTAAAGCGGTTAATCGTTTGGGAATAGTCGATTACCATGCGTCTGCGGTGTGCATCGCTTCACACCACCAAGACCTGGGCTCGCCACGGCGACCGGCTAGGTTCTATGATACCGTCTTTCAAGAGCTGAGCCGTTTCGTCCGCAATGAATTGCATGTCTACTCGAGAGTCGTGCCGTGATTTTACCGCGACAGGGGTACAGTCGGGGGTTAGATTGGGGAACAGCGAAAGCGGCTGGATTTCCATTTTCGCTAGGGCACACACAGCAAGCGCGTCAGCCCCCACAACAAGCGTGTCAGGCCCACCAAACTCCATTTTCAGACGTCCATGTCGCTGAAGGAAATTGTGTCCTAACAGAATATCAGCACATAAAGCGGGTAAGACCATAAGGTGTACATCTGGGAAAACCCGTCCCTTTATCACGAGTTTCAATCGGCATTCCCCCTTCGTGCTGAGTCGAAGTCCCTGGGAAGCCATGAAGATCCGTCTCGTAGACCTCAAGACCTGCCAACCATGCCTGTGCACTAGTCGCTGGTCGATAAAACTATCCGTAGACCCTGTATCCACCAAGGCCCGCACACAATGGCCTTCGACCATGAGGGGAATAAGGGCTTGAGCCAGGCCGGACGAGCCTGCTGGGAGTGGGACCGAACCTCCCGAGTGGGTCGGCCTCGCCTCGCGGGCGGATCCTATGCCAGCGGCAGTTCTCCGGGCATCAGAGGGTGCCCGTGGAGTCTCGTATAAGTTGTCAGGGTGTGTTCCCATGCAATCTGCAGTTTTGCGGTCGTTGCCGGAGTATTCGTTGTCCATGGGGAATCTGTTAAAGCCATCAGAGAGCTTTCCCATGCATTCCGGTGTTTTGCAATTCAAAATCGCCGTTTGATGTGTATGGGCCTCCGTAGTATTCGAAATCGCCGTTTGACGATTTTGATGGGTATAGGCCTCCGTAGTATTCGAAATCGCCGTTTGACGGTTGAGGGCCACCGTAGTTGGTACCGAACTCGTGTCGCCGCCAGTGGACGCCGTACGCTCTTGAGAGACACGACGAGAACGTACCGCTGGGGCTTGGCGAGGCTCCAAAGCCCCTCGCGTGGCCCGGAGTCTGGTCAAGGACGCATGCGCCGTGCCCGATCGAGGATGAGACTGTTGTGGCTGTTCGGTGACTCTCGCCAAGGTCGATTGAGCGACCAGGGGCCCGTGAAGAGGAGCCCTGTCCTTCAAAGCCGGGTAAGGCGCCGTGTTCCGAGCTCGGCACGTAGGCTCCGCAATGAGCCCATTCAAGGTCGCCACGTGCGGCTTTCCGGCACACTTTCGCGTAGTGCCCCTTTTGCGAGCACAAATGGCATATGGCATCCCGAGCCAGACACACGGCCCGGGAATGACGTTGTCCCCCACAGAAATAGCAGGTGGCTCCGCGTAAGGCCTTGGGTCTGGCCGTTGCGGCAGCCATCAGGACCGGATCCTCCTCCGGAGCATCCTGGAGTTCCGCGAGCAGTTCCGCTCCCTCGGCGGTAGCACTCTCCGGCCGTGCGTGGAGCGAGGTTCCCGCCAAGAGGCGCGTGCGATCATAGACGTTCGACTGCAACCGCGCTTCAGTGTGTACCTTTCCTTGCTCGAGTGCCGCAGCGAAGGTCAGGTCGGTCTTCTCCAGGAGTTTGAGCCTTAGGTCCTGAGAGGAGACCCCAGCGACATAGGCGTCTAGCAAAAGGTCATCCTGAGCCTGCTCGTGAGTCCGTGGCTCCCGGGTGCTGTCCAGCAAGAGTTGCCGGAGCTCCTGGGCATAGTGATCCATCGGCTCATTGGGTTGCTGGCGTCGCGTTAGTAGCAAGTGCCGAGCGTACACCGGGCTCTTTTCGTTTATGTACAATCGTTTGAGCTCCGCAATCGCGAGGTCGTACGTCGCGCATTGTGCGATGCTATTGTACACCTTGTAGTCGATTTTGGAGTGAAGCGTTGCTAGCTTCGCGACAGCCGTCGGCTCGGTCTCAGGCTCAGCGAAATGATTCTCCAACGTTTTGAGCCAGTGCTTCAGTTGCAATCCACCATCCGAGGCTTGCGGGTCGGCGCAGAATGGTGTGACCACCAGCGTCTTGTTGCCCGCCATGTCGGTAGATCGTTAATGGAATTAAGTGTTGTGAAAAACCAGTCGGGTCCACAACTTTAGTCCATCTGGTGGTTTAATTCCATTAAGACCATGACATCATTCTGTAATACAGGAAATGCAATAGGAATAAGGTTTGGCATCACATGGGTCCATCCATAACATTCAATGCAAGCAAGCTTAATATTCTATGCAGGCGTACCGTTAGCGAGTCCACTAGATGTAACATGTCACAGGAGAAGTCCCCCTGAGCACCGACCGCAGCTGGTCTTATAGCCGCGCCCCTAGCGGTGTCAGCGAGCAACGATCATCACCTGGGTTCAGCATTAGTACGAATACGATTTCACTACACTGTCCAGTGTCCACCCTAGATTACCTATGCAAACTTGCGTCAAAACACAACATGCCAACCATTATTACCTTCGACCAACCGCTGTTTTGGAAGGCTTCTGAGATAGTGAATGCTGTTCCAGATGATAGCCCAATCAGGAATGTGGTGTTACCGCTTGGGAGCTTCCATACTTTCATGAATTTGTTGGGAGCAATCGGAACTTTGATGGATGGCAGTGGACTTAAGGAGATCCTGGATACGGTGTACGGTGAAAATGCCATTGTACACATGATGAGCGGAAAAGCAGTGCAGCGAGCATTGCGTGGGCACCTGCTGGTGGATCAGTGTCTTACATGTCACATTGTGGCTAAAATAATGGAGGATGACCCTGGTTTTCAGGACCAGGTGAAGGAACTAGAGAAACTTTACACGCTGATGGAGACTGGTGAAAATGACTTGGAGTCATTGTTGCAATCAGATTGCATTTGCCAGATTGACAAAGCTTTGACACTCAAAAGGAATGAACTGGCAGGGACCTCCAAAACCAGCGCACTGTGGATCAACTACCAGCGCATGGTAGGAATTGCTCGGGCACTTGTTGCAGCTGATCGAATGGGGTCATGGGAGATGCATCTCCGTGCCATCTCAGCTTGCTTGCCGTTATTTGCGGCCGCTGGCCATCCCAATTATCTGAAGTCAGATCGTCTCTATCTCCAGAAGATGCACGCATTGGACGATGAAAATCCTGATGTTCATCAGAAGTTCCAGTCTGGCTTCCATGTAATCAGGCGCAGCAGCCAATACTGGGCTGGCCTTGGCTCTGATCTTGTGATAGAACAGACACTAATGCGCTCACTAAAAGGCCAAGGGGGCCTGACGCGAGGAAGTGGGATGTCAGAGCACCAGAGAGCAATTTGGACTATGTCTCCCACAGTGTCATCTTCTTACAACCTTGCCATGCAAGAACTGACCGCAAATAGTTACACAACTGGTGAACAACATAAGGAGTTGTCCACCTCCAGAGTGAGCAGAGATGAGGCTGACCTTGTTAAGGTTGCAGCCAAACTGGACAGCTTCACGCCGTTTTCGGATGATAAATCATTGCGTCATATCATCACAGGGGTTACTGCAAATGAGATTGTCAATGTACATGACCTATTCACAATAGGAAATGACATAGTCAAGAATATGGATAGTCACTCCGTTTTCTCGTATTCGCACAAAAGGAATTCGAAAGTCAAGACACTTGCATCCGGCAGTGCAGTCAAAGTAGCCGAGGATCGTATCATAGATCCAGTGTTGTTATTCCAGAGGTTCCTAGTTGTGTCACAGACAGGTGATCTCCAGATAGACGAAGTGATGAACTATGAACTCAGTCCATACCCGATGTCTTTGTTCGAAGCAAAGAACATCTTACGTCAGCCGGATAAGCCACAATTGGCGGAAGCGATAAGGAACTATGCTTCACCCAAATCGGACAATGCTGTCACACAGACGGTCCCAGGGACAGATCACGATGTTCTAGATGGGGGATCGCTTTTGCACCGCTTAAAATGGATGGAGGGGTGCACCTACAGTTCAATTGCAGATGACTATGCCTCATTCACAGTCAAACACTATGCCAAAGCCACTGTAGTGTTTGATGGTTATGGAGCTGGGCCAAGCATAAAAGACTGTGCTCATCAGCGTAGAAGTAGAAATAAGAATGCGAACAAGGTGAACATTACAGGGGCGACAACATTGTTTGGAAAAAAGGAGGATTTCTTGTCAAATGAAGCAAACAAGCAGGCAATTATCCAGCTCATCATGGAACGATTGCGACAGAGGGGCTCCGAGGTGATCCAAGCTGAAGGAGATGTCGATGTTGAGATCGCAAAAGCAGCCGTCACAAAGTCTGCTTTCAAGTCTACCACACTCGTTGGAGAAGACACCGATCTCCTCCTACTGTTGCTCTACTACGCTGAGACAACAAACTGCACTGAACTCTATTTCCGCTCGGACAAGGTAAAATCAAATGTCTATAATATCAAGGTCCTTAAGAAGATACTTGGAGAAGCAGTCTGTAGTGATCTATTGTTCATTCATGCGTTCACCGGATGCGACTCAACGTCCAGAGTATTTGGGATCGGAAAGAAATCGGGGTTCCAAAGAATCATCAAGAAAGAAAAGGAAATGAAAGACTCTTCAAAAGTGTTCTGCTCACCAAAGCAAAGTCAGGATGCTGTGGAAACCAGTGGCTGCAGGGCAATGGTGGCACTGTTCAATGCAAATCAGAATGACTCCCTGGCATCTATCAGGTACAATATGCTCTGCAAGAAAGTTGCGAGAGCTAAGGCTTTTGTCATGCCTGAAAGACTGCCCCCAACATCCTCAGCATGTAAATTTCACTCCCTGCGGGCGTATTACCAGGTTATGGAGTGGATTGGCTGCAGTGATGAAATGGAGCCATCCGAATGGGGATGGAGGGTAGAAGGGGGAAAACTCATTCCAGTGATGACAGACAAAAGCCCTGCTCCAGATGTACTTCCTCAGATGATTCACTCACTGCAACTGTTCAGGAGGGTGCAAAACCCTAAGGTGTACCTGCAGAAAGCATGGGCTCGAATGCACCAGTGCTTGTGGGCGTTGCCAAGATGGCAATTGTGACAATATGACAAATGAACCAGTGACAGAAGAGGATGATGAACAAGACGGCATCTGAGAAGCCGTAATGTTGGATATTACACATTATGACATCGGTAGTGAGTAATACTAGAGTGTTCCCTTGATTAGGTCACTGATGACGTCATAGATGACGTCGTGACATCATTGCAAATGCGACATTCATTCCAGAAAGTAGTTATTTGAAAAACATTGGTGAAAATAACATTTGTTCAAACATCAGATTTGCAATTTGAATTTTTTTATGGTTATCGGTCAGATTTTTGACGTTTTTCTGCCGGCGGCCATTTTGTTTTTTGACGTCATTTTTGGAGGCTTTCCCGTGCGCAGAAATTGTCCAACTTTTGATATGTTGTTCTCCACATCAAATACTACAAGAAAATGTCATAAAACGTTTTTTTGCAATTATTTTGGGGCTACGTGGTATATTGACTCTACTATAGGGCCAAAAACGATAAATAGCAGTATATCTCCAAAGGTTGTGGACGGATTCGGACGAAGCTTGGTGGAGAGGTTGGGTGTGTGACAAGGAAGAATCGATTCGACTTTGATGAAGATCTGAATATGGATTCCGATGTAAGAATTTTTAAATTTTTGAAGTGATTCTTCACCATGAGTGATTGAGCTAAAAGCAATATATAGCACGATACCTCAAAAAATTATGGGCGGATTCGGACGAAACTTAGTGGACAGATTGGGTATGTGACAAGACTGAATCGATTTGATTTTGGTGAAGATCTGAATTTGAATTCGGATACGATCATTATTGAATTTTGTAAGTGATTCTTCACCATTGAGAGATCGGGTGAAAAGCGATATATATAACATAGTTTAAAAAGTTATGGACGAGTTATGACAAAACTTGGTGGATGAGTTGGTTAGGAAGCAACAGTTGTCCGAGACAAAAACAAGCCGATTAGATTGTGGTTCCGGTCCGAATCCAGATTCGGTTTATCAGTGGGATAGAAACCATGAACTGTTCAACCTGGCAGAGGTATGCGCTCTACCGAGTGCCGTTATAGTTTATTTATTTTAATACAGGATCTAGGCTAATAGAAGAGTGAGGTGACAGAGGGTTGAAAGGCAATGTACTGGCAGTGGGTCCACAGTTAGACAAAATAAGGCAACAAACAAGCAGGAAAAGAGGCCAGAGAGGAGGAGAGGAACAGGTAATCAGCAAGTAGCATGATTGGGTTAGATAGACTTAATGGGGGAAGGAAAGATCATGGATATGTATGCACTGATTATGGATATGCAATGCTTGCTTGAAGCCCTTGTGAGTAAAGTGATTGTACCGCACCCCCAGAGGCAATTCCACAAAATGAAGAAAAGAGGAATAAATGAGTGGTAGTTAACGGTAAGATTGGATTCTGTGGGTTTGACGAGGAAGTGATTACTATAAGAACGTGCGTCCAAGAGGAGGAAAGAAAAAACAGAGGCTACCTACCTGTCTCTGGTGTGAGAGCAATATCCCTTGTGCTTTGACCTCATCTTGGGAGGTATGGATAATTTTGAGAGCTTCATATTTCATAGAATGCAGAAGAGACAGATGTGGTTCTGGGGTGCCAGTACATATGGGAAAGCAGTACTCCATTAAGCTACGGACAAAGTCCTTCTAAGCTGTGAGTCATTCTGATTTTTCAAGGAACGACTTGGAATGATGGAGGCTGCCCAGTCTGCAGCTGACTTTGGAGGTCAACTTTGTTACATGATTAGCCCAGTAAGAGAGGTCATGGCTGATGTTGAGGCTATAAGTTAAAGGGACAGAACCTCTTCCAGTGGCTGAACATATAAATCGATAGGTAGATTCATTTGACAAAACTTCCGGAGCAACAGGATGTGAGAATGAAATTTGCCAGGATTGAAAAGACATATTCCATTTTTCAGTTCCAGATCAGTCAAGCCTGAACTCTTATCTTATCAATTCCAAATCAGCAGATAGTGATGTAGCTGCTGTCTGACTGTCAGTATGATGGGGGTGCTGTAACACACAATGTGGAGTCATCTGCAAAAAGGAAGAGGGGATTTTCCAGAGGATGTTTTTAGCCGCGTCGCAGACGCTGCTAATAGAGTGCCCTCTGCTGTTGTTGTTGTTCTTGTTGTTCTTCTTGTTCTTGTTCTTGCAGAGAAGACAAAACCTCAAAGCTCCACCCATTCTGGGAACCATAGCTCCACCAATTGTGGGAGAGGCTTCATATAAACAAATATCCACCATTTTATTAACTCGCATAGCTTTGAGGCCTATTTTGAAGGCCCGTGGTGTCTTCCTCTCTCACACAGTTTTATTTCAAATCAAATTCGATATATCATTCCATTTTTCACAGTCGCTAACATAGTTTTAGACTCGGTTGAAAAAAAACGGGAAGAAAATCTGATGAAAGTTGCCCTTTATAGAACGAAATGAATTCTCAAAGGCCTGTAACTTCAAGTCCATTGAGATTTTTTTTTTTTAAATCGCGGCATGGTCAGTCATACACCGCCCGAAATAACAGACGGGAAAATGCCGAGATATATATATTTTGTTTAAATCGCGGCATGGTCAGTCATACACCGCCCGAAATAACAGACGGGAAAATGCCGAGATATATATATATATTTTGTTTAAATCGCGGCATGGTCAGTCATACACCGCCCGAAATAAGAGACGGGAAAATGCCGAGATATATTAAAAATTCGTCCATTTGATGACAATCGTCACGATGAAATATTTAATTTATACGTCGTCACAATAATGTGGAGAGAGGAGCATAGCTTCGTTCACGTGTCGCCACACACGGGAAATTGCCGAGATATATTTTCACTTTGCACAAAAATAACATCAAGTAATCGAATCAATAGGAATGTCCTGTGCCTATAACATCGACGTTATAGGCACAGCTGCATCTAGGCATTGTGTAACATCGACGCGGCTTTTGTTTTAATTGAAACTTTTTGTACTTGTTGTACATAAAGAACATTCAACTGGGCCCAATGTCAAGATTTATAAGGAATTTATAAGGATCATTTATATTACTTGTATCCATTTTACCATTTCTACCTACTTAATATGCTCCTCACAAAAAATGTAAGCAACAGCTTCTAAATTGTGAAAAAGATGGTTTCACAGTTCAGATATTACTTAATCATGTGTGTGCCAAGCACTGTATGCTCATTGAGGAAAGAAACCTAAACAGGAAATGAGATGTGCAATATGAAATGCAACAATTATGAACTGAACTATTTACCACACATTTTCCAAGTGTATTTATGAATGCCGAGGAGTCATATCGCGCTAATTGAGTTGGCTCACACCACACCATCTGGATGGTCCAAGGGGGAATGACTCGGACTACTGTTGCTTCCGAGTACAATGTTTATAACAGTAGCTTTTCTGAGGGCACTGACAATTGGTACCGTCGGATTATAGCATTCATGGAGAGACCTCGTCCAGGTCGCTGAAGCATTATAACCCTTCGTGAATATTGTTATCTTATCACCCTTGTCAGTAGAAACCACTTTTTAACAGCACAATTTCTCCATAATGATGAACATAAAGCAATCAACCATCAAATTTTGACCCAGACAGTTTAAAACAGGCTTTATGAGAGTGGTATGATGTCCAGAAGACCACTTCTCCACGTTACTTTATCACATCACTATCGACAGCAGCACATGCAATGGGCATCACGATATCGCAACTGGAGGGTGAACCGGTGTTGCCATGTTCTTTTGACCGATGCATATACAGTCACGTGAAAAAGTAAGTACACCCCATGTAAAGTTTTGACTTTTTCAACATATTTCAACATACAGCTATTTGATCTTCATTTCAACAATATTGATAGATAAGGGTGATATAATATAACAAATATCATGAAACATTTTATATTTTGTAGTCCATTGTATAATTTAAATAAACATAAATGCAAATTTCGCATGTGGAAAAAGTAAGGACATCTATAATTTTCCCGGTGTGTACCCTGGTTAGAATAGGTACACCGTATCCCTGCGTGTCGTAAGAGGCGACTAAGAGGGTTGGCGTCAGGAAGGGCATCCGGCCATAAAAACATTGCCTCAAAAATAGAACCATGACAATTACAACTACATATGGGTAGGGTACAGCCCAAAGTGGAGATCGGTTTCTGAGGTTTGGGACATGGAATGTAGGGACAATGACAGGGAGATCAGGAGAAGTGGTGGAAGTATTAGTCAGAAGAAGAGTGGACATATGTTGTGTGCAAGAGATGAGATGGAAGGGAAGTGGTGTAAGAATGGTTAAGGGTAGGTAGGGACAGAAATACAAGTTTGTGTGGCAAGGGTGCCCGGAGAGCGTGAATGGTGTTGGTGTCCTGTTTTCTGAGGAGTTTGTAGACAGTGTGGTGAGTGTGATTAGAGTGAGTGATAGGTTGATGATGGTGAAAATGATGATTGGAAAGCTCTTGGTGAACGTCATCTCGGGATATGCTCTGCAGGTTGGTCGAAGCGATGAAGAGAAGGACAAGTTCTGGTGTGCGATAGAGTAGCTGATGGAAAACGTGAAAGATGAGGAAGTTGTTGTGGTCGGAGGAGACCTAAATGGACATGTGGGAAGGAGTATGGACGAATTTGAGGGAGTTCATGGGGGTTACGGATATGGTGTGAGAAATGGAGAAGGTGAAAGGATTTTGGAGTTTGCTGATGGAGCTGATTTGTTGATTTGTAATACTCAGTTCCAGAAAGAGGATAATAAGCTTGTTACATACACGTCAGGTGGGTCGACGACAACTGTTGACTACCTGATGGTGCGTAGGTGAGATAGGGGGCACCTCCGGGACACAAAGGTGATCCCGGGGGAGGAGGCTGTTTCACAGCACCACTTGGTTGTCTGCAACATAATGGAGAAAGGTGCGAGGAGAGCTCGGCGGGTGAAGTACCAACCGAGAATGAAGGTGTGGAGGTTGAAAGAGGTGACAGGTAGGGAGGCATTAAAGGAGAGGCTGAGTAGGATAGAGGATGATGTGGTTGAGCTTGAACGTGGTTGGATGTCAATGAAAGATACTTTGTTGGGAGCCCTTGGTGAGGTATGTGGATGGACAAAAGGACCACCGAGGCATTCGGAAACATGGTGGTGGGATGATGAAGTTGGAAAGAGGATTGACGAGAAGAGGAAGAAGTTCAAGGAGTGGCAGAAGGCGTAGGGTACGGGAGCAGAAAAAGCAGAGCATGAAAGTTATAAGGCAGCCAAGAAGGCTGCAAAGAAAGAGGTAGCAAAGGCGCAGGAGTCATGTAGGAAAATGTTCGGAGAACGCTTGGATTCGGAAGAGGGTCAGAGAGCGGTATTCAGGATTGCAAAGCAGATAGCAAAAGAGAAGTGTGATGTGATGGGGGTGAGGTGCCTGAAGGATGAAGTGGGACAAATCGTTGTGGACCCAGATGGAATTAAAAGAAGATGGAAAAGATATATGGAAATGTTGTTGAATACAGAGAATGAATGGGATGGCAACATAGAGAGTAACCCAGTTTTAGGACCGGCAGAGAAGATAACTGAGAAGGAAGTTGAGGAAGCGATAAAAGCAATGAAGAGTAGAAAAGCGGGAGGGCCGACGGGAGTTGTAGGAGATATGTTGAAGGCAGCAGGAAGTTGGGGTGTGAAGAGAATGACAGAGATCTGCAATCTGGTGGTGAAAGAAGGCCGCATTCCAGTGCATTGGGAACTGAGTACCCTCGTCCCTCTATACAAGGGGAAAGGTGACCCTCTGGATTGTGGCTTGTACCGAGCGATAAAGTTATTGGAGCATGGAATGAAGGTATTGGAAAGGGTGTTGGAGAGGAGGATAAGGAAGAAGGTGAAGATCGACGAAATGCAGTTTGGATTTATGCCAGGAAGAGGAACGACAGAGGCACTCTTTATTGTGAGGCAGTTGCAGGAGAAGTACATGGAGAAGAGGAAGAAGTTGGTTCTTGGGTTTGTTAATCTGGAGAAAGCATTCAATAGGGTTCCACGCGAAGTATTGACATGGGCATTGAGGAAGTTAGAAGTGGAGGAATGGTTGATCAGAGTAGTGATGGCAATGTACAAAAGAGCGCGCACAGCTGTAAGGACGAAGGACGGGAACAGTGGTGAGTTTGAGGTGAAGGTGGGAGTGCATCAAGGGTCGGTACTAAGTCCACTACTATTTGTAGCTGTGATGGAGGTGCTGGCTCAGAACGTAAAGGAGGGTTTACCGTGGGAGTTGTTGTATGCAGATGATCTGGTGTTGATTGCGGAAAGTGTGGATGGACTGAAGGAAAAGATGAACAAGTGGAAGGAATGTATGGAGACAAAAGGTCTGAAAGTGAATATCGGAAAGACGAAGGTGATGGCAAGTGGTAAAGCATGTGGTGAGGTGGAAAGAACTGGGAAGTGGCCGTGTGCTGTGTGCAGGAAGGGTGTCGGAGTGAACTCCTTTCAATGTACAATGTGCGCTGAGTGGGTTCATCAAAAATGTAGTGGTCTGAGAGGGTCATTAACCAGTGTGGCAGCTGCATTCAAATGTAAGGTGTGCACAGAGGGAGCTGCAGATGGAGGAAATGTTGAGTTGGATCTTGGACACGGCGTGAAGCTGGATGGTGTGAAAACATTTTGCTACCTCGGAGACATGCTGAATGGAGAAGGTGGATCAGACTCGGCAACGGTTGCTCAAGTGAGATGTGCATGGAAGAAGTTTCGGGAACTGAGTGGTGTGCTGATGAGGAGGGGAGTGTCGTTGAAGCTGAAGGGAAAGGTGTATGCTGCATGTGTGAGAAGTGTTATGATTTATGGGAGCGAGACATGGGTCATGAATGTAGAGCAGCAACGAAGGCTGGAAAGGGTGGAAATGCGAATGGTTCGGTGGATGTGTGGAGAATCGTTGAGAGAGAGGAAGACAAATGATGAATTGCGAAAGATGATGGGAATAGAGCCTGTGATTGATGCTGTGAAGAGGAAGAGGTTGAGATGGTTTGGTCATGTGTTGAGGAAGGATGAATCTGACTGGTTGAGAAGAGTGATGGAAATGAATGTAGAAGGAAGTAGAGGACGGGGAAGACCGAGAAAGACTTGGCTGAAGATGGTGGAAGAAGAAATGCGGGCAAGGGGGTTAACAAGGAGAGATGCAGAAAATAGGGGAAAATGGAGAAGATTGTCATGGTAGTAGGGGAGCTCCCAATAGAGTTCGTGACCATTTTCCCGTGATCAAGGTTTGAAGGTTGATTTTGAAAGATAAAAATATATATAAAAACATAAGCTTGGGTATCTTTTTTTAAAATGCGGGCTAACTCGGCCAGAGGACAAAATCCAAGATGTCCGCCAAAACCGCGAAATCGGGCATATTTCCGCCTACGTGAATGCTACATATACATATTGGGTGTCCATATGTGGGTTTTTCTGGGCCCAGATCTTGCATCTTACATCAGTCAAGTGATATTGTGACTTAAAATGATATTAAATGATTAATGTTGACCAAAATCCAAGATGGCCGCTGCAAAAAACCATGTATTGTATATGTTCATAATTGTGCATACCATAGATTCATCGCTGGCGTCTAAATACAGTTTTACATGACTAGTGTTTTCATTTATAACCTTACTGTTACTATGAATGACTTTTTGAGCAGGTAACGAACCAAGATGGCTGCCTCTCGCCCGTTAGATAAGCAGTTATGGCTACTGTACATTGTATCTATTGCAACGTCTTTTATTTGACACAATGTTCAAGGTTTTCATTTGCAATCAGTAAGAAAGAATTTATCTTTCTCTATTTTGTTTTATTATATTTACAGTGACATGACATTACATTTACAAGCAGTGATACACATTGCACAAGTAGCATATACGATAGGGTTGAAAATGACAATAGTTGTTATAACAGTTTGTTTGTGTTGGATAGATTGAAATTGTTATTCACTGTCCGAATCGTCCGTCTCGGACCCAGACTCGACTGGATCATCCATAGTTGGGCTGCTTTCCAAAGCCTGAGTTAGTTTTTCTGGGAGTGCTGGGTGAATGTACCTCAATGGAAGACACATGCCTTCCTCGAGATGCCAGCCATGAGATAAAGGAGACGGTGGCGCATCAGGTTTTTCGTAGTTGAGCAACACGTAGGTTTGATAGTTCACTCTCTTGACTTTCAAATCGTGGGATTCTTTGTCTGGTGGAAGCCGCAGTATTGATTTCCTTTTCATTTGTCGCCACTTCCTGGCCCGAGCATCACACAGAGTGGTACTTTGTTTGTCCCTGTATATGTACCGTATGGTGTACAGCGTCATATGATCAAGCACCTGCTGAGGGACCGGTAGGTGTTTCCCTACTTCACTGAGGAACGCTCTAGCTTCAGGTGAAGTGGATGATATGTCGAAGATGGTTTTCTTCCCATGTCCAAAGAATGCTGCTGTTGTGTCTGAGCCGCTGTGGACGTGAAGAGGAACTATGATATCTGCTATTTCCTTCGGGCAGAAAGCTGTACAATCTATGAACTGCTTTTTGTACTTCATTGCGAGCACCCCTTCAGTTCTATGAGCAACATACGATGCCAATACAAGCACGTCCGTATCTTCTGCGTCGATGATAACAGGTGTTTCTATTCCAGCTTTACGTATTTGTGAGTAGATGAAGAACATGCATGTGTCTGCTTCTAACTGTTCACACTGGAAGTCTGTAACAGGCAAACCTGTCGATAGATTGACACATGTGGGCCCAACGCAGTAGACAAATTCAGTGTTAGAATAGTTTCGGTACAACACGCTGAACTCGTTTCTGAGAAAGATCTGTAGGTGCTGCTTGTTTGTTGTATTGTGGAAGAAGTCTTGAAATCCTTTGGCAGATGGGAATTTGTCCGACTGCTTGAAAAATACATTCTTGGAGCCATCTGAAAATCCAGAAGTGCTTTTTCGAAGCTTGCGTTCGCTATCCTTGACGGTCAGGGAAACATCATATCTGTCATTGACAAACACAACTTGTGATGCATATTTATGTCTGCTCATAATGACGGCGAACACCTTCGATGCGTAGTCTCCCCAGGTGTAGGAAATTCCATCAGCCTTTTCCCTGTCTTCTACCGATGGCGTAGACAAACGCCATATAAATCCCATGTCCAGGATCGCCGTGTACTTGTCTGGTGTTGGTTCCAACGCATGTAGCTTGAATTTTTCTACCAACTTAGATTTTTGCACTTTTTTCATGGTGCCGTTGATATTGAATATTGGCAGACATTCATCTGTGACTCGGTACGACATTATCTCTGACAAGGTGAAATTTTCGGTGTCATTTTCAGCAAGTGAGACAACTGCTGCCATCGCTCTGTTCTCCATTGCGTCTGACTTCATGATGCGCTCGCCAGTCTTGACTGAAGGTGGGTTGCTGAAGTTCCGTCTCAAATTCCTGTGAATGGTTGCATGGAAAGGTTTGTTGCTGCTGAACATTCTGTCTTCACAGAATGCCTTCAAGCATTTCTCGCCATCGGTGTGGACCGATTCAAAATCTTGAATGAGGTCATCAGAAGCTACCATTCCAGACTGTAGTGACTTCAAGACCTTGTTTTCTTCATTGAAAGGGTCACAGCCGAATTCAGTGATGCAGTTGTTAATATCTTGTACAGCTTGTTCGTCTTCCTTCATGCGAGTGGGAGCATTTTCACTGTGATGTCGTTTTGATTCTGATGTGCTGGCAAGATCATGCAGTGAGGATCGGACTCTATTAACATTGTTAGCATTTCGGGAATGTGACAGCAGCATCTTTTCGTTCTTCAAAATTTTGAGCCAGCCAGCTTTCATCTTTGAACCCTTGTTCATTGTCATCTCGATCCAGAGATCCAATGGCAAACATGAGTAAGGCTTTCCCGACATGGATTGAGCAAATAAGCCATCTCGCATGTATTGTGCTACATCCTCTGGGAGGGATTCCATTTCCAGCCAATACTCAACCAACCACCGTCCATATTTATCGTTGTCATAAATCTGGATCCATGGTAGCATTAAACGTAATGTCGACTTGAATTGTTCCCAGTTCTGGATTCTCAACGCATGCAGATTCATCATCAATATTTCAGTCATCTCCATAAATGTGATCCAGTACTTTGCCATTGAACCACCGGACTCCTCAATTCTATTGAACTCATCTGCCACCAATGAAATAACCTCTTGGTTGGCTTCCAGAAGTGCATAACATTCCTGCCGTTCTTATGCTGTTGAGGAAGGATTCCGCAGGACAGTCAAGTGAGCTTCAAGTTCATCTGAGATGCTTCCCCCATTCTGTAGTGACTGTTGTATGATTCTTCTCAGCAGAGTTTCATACATCAATCGGAGACATCGTATGCTCCTCTTGTAGTGTTTGCCCCGTAATGCCTGGTCCACAGACCCTTCTGCAATAACATCTGCCGCAACGAGGATGTCAGACAAGCCAGACCCGTGAAAACGCTTATTCATGGCAGAAATGTAAGACATGTGAATATGAAATGGGCCCATAGAAGGCAACACGACACTGAATTTATCAGGGTGTTCGTATCTCATTTGCACTATCAAGGCATACACTGGTTGATCTCCTACCAACTGGATGAAGGGCATGTTCTTTTTGCCTGCTGCATCAACCATCCGGCACATTATTTCGTGCACTACAGATTTTCCAGGAGGATTTGGAAAAGTCAAGAAGTAATACGGCTTGCTTTTGACAACATGCGGCTGAACTGTTGACTGGAAACCTGCAAATCCCCCAACTGTTTGACTGCATGGTGCAGGTGGTGTATGAGTCTCATCTAGACGTGCCATGGCATGAATGAGTCCTTGCTGCCTCTGGACTTTAGTATCTGAAGGAGTAATGTCAACACCTGTTCGCATACTTGGAGCTCCACGCTGGACAGTCTTGTAAGGATGGACTTTATGCTGATCGATGCAAAGATGCTTCATTTCTTTAGACTTGGGAATTGTTAATTCTGGGGCCGATTCCTCTGGAGCATGAACCAAATCAAGTGGCTGGACAAACATAACATTTGTACGGTGTGAAGTGTTCGCGCCAGTTAGCGTGTCCTCAGAAAAGTCATCATTGTCCATTACTGCTGTCCCTGGCATACCCAGTGCAAGCTCCTCTGGACATGCTTTGTTCTGCTCAATATCGTACTTGGCCCAAGCATCATAGAGATGTAGCACGTCTTTGTAGCTGATCCCAATTGAGAATTTTTTCAATAACTCGACAAGTTCCCGGCTTCTGGTTAGTCCGTGTATCATAACAGACAACCTTGTTCCAAATGAAGTTCGTTTGCCTGTCATATATGAAGAGAGCAAGGCAGTCAAAGCGATAACTGCAGAGTCGTCATCCTCCATATCAAGGTCACGCTGAGGTTTTGAAGACTTTAGACGGGAAATGAGCTGTTTCAGTAGGCTGCTTGTTTCGTCCTCATTGAGTAAATCGTCAATGTGAGGTGGCCAGATCATTGGCGATACTTTTGCTGCTTCAGCTCTAATTCGTTGCGCTACAATTGAGACGAGTTGGTCATCAGTTGCACCTAGGCAATTTACAGCAGCTTCTATGTATGTTCCACCAGCTGACGTGTCAAAAACCATTGAGCTCTTGTTTTTTGTAACTCTTTCGTGGAAACCAATTTGGTCGCTGAATTCCGTTTGGAGCATAGATTTTATTGTGCTAGACTTCACAGTGTTCACAGTCATGCCAAAGTTCACCAGCATTTGCGTGTAGTCTTGTAGAAGGCTCTGTAGTGTTCGGAGTTCATGTCTTTCAAAAATTACAGTGCGCACATGTTTGAAAAACATTTGACGTACTTCTGCCAGTCGTACATTGTGCATGTGCAAATGTTGATCATTATAATCATGGACTTTGATGTATTTCGTCCAACATGACCGATGGTAGCGGATCTCTGTGGCAAATGGATCTGACGTGGAATCAATCAGTGTCAAAATGCGATCCCGCATATTCTCGTCGTCCAGATGGACTGTGTGACCTTTGAAGACATGCCATGCATCCATTTGTTGCATGATGTGCCACTTGTCCCGTCCAGGGTGTTTCAGGTCTTCTCCCTTCATACACCAAATACACAAATGTTTGTCTTGTATAATACCGGTTTGTGATCGTGATTGTCTCTGAGCGCAAGATGGTCCAGGTGCTTCGTCAGCTACATCATCGCTGCGAGAGATTTCTGTTTCAAAACATTTCTTTTGTCGCTTTAGTGCCTGCTCCAATTTATAGTTACTGGCCAGTTGAACTTTACACAGTTTGTGGAAATATATTCCAGCTGGTCCATTGTGCCATGGCACTGCATCAAAGACTTGACCGTATTTGTCCAATCCTCTCCATCGTTCTGCTTGTTGTTGGAGATGCTGCCAGGCTTCTGGGCTTAAGCTACTCTTTTCCTCATCACAATGCTTATGACAGAGGATACACTCACTGGAGCTTGATAGTCCTGGAGGCTGGTCCTCATCTTCACTCTTTCTCTTATTTCCTTGAATGGGTGGTGTCGCCATGGTATACTCTGCAATGAAAAATAAAACCTATTACTTACTGTACATACCGTACATCAGACAGCATGATATGAATGATGTTAATACTTAACTGAACTTAAATATTGAACAGGACAGATCTTTATCTCTTAAAGAAAGGGACTTAACTAATATTTTAACTATTATTAGTTGAATATACTTAACTGTAATGCCTTGATCCATTGTCCACCCTGGTACTCCCTGGGAATTAATACTAACAACTACCTGTGAACAAATACCTGTGAAACTTAATCAAACCATCTTGTAGATAAGGCAGCAATCTTGGTTCGTTACCTGCTCAAAAAGTCATTCATAGTAACAATAAGGTTATAAATGAAAACACTAGTCATGTAAAACTGTATTTAGACGCCAGCGATGAATCTATGGTATGCACAATTATGAACATATACAATACATGGTTTTTTGCAGCGGCCATCTTGGATTTTGGTCAACATTAATCATTTAATATCATTTTAAGTCACAATATCACTTGACTGATGTAAGATGCAAGATCTGGGCCCAGAAAAACCCACATATGGACACCCAATATGTATATGTAGCATTCACGTAGGCGGAAATATGCCCGATTTCGCGGTTTTGGCGGACATCTTGGATTTTGTCCTCTGGCCGAGTTAGCCCGCATTTTAAAAAAAGATACCCAAGCTTATTTTTTTATATATATTTTTATCTTTCAAAATCAACCTTCAAACCTTGATCACGGGAAAATGGTCACGAACTCTATTGGGAGCTCCCCTACTATGGGGACCGCAAGGCTAACCCCCGCTCTAGCAGGGAAAATGGCCTTAAAATGCATGTTGTTGTTGTTGTATCTATTATTTGAAAGAAAATGTTTTAATGTATAGCTGGGACCACAAAAATGTGGCAAGTGTTGTCAGACCACAGTTTATTACAAACATTGGTGGAAATTAGCAAGACCCACCATAATGTCAAGAAATGTACGAAGTTTTAAATTGCTATAATGTATGTTCCAATTGTGCCTGACAGGATGGTGGCACATTTATTGTTGAGCTTTCTTGTCTGGATATGATTCCCTACCCAACAATGAACTATCGGATTGGTGATTTGCAGGCAGAAAATTCCATCATAAGTTGTACTGTCTCTCGGATCGACATTAAGCTGGGTATTCCATCTGCTGGCATTAGCTGGTGGAGGTGAAATATCTCACAATGAGTTTGGTGAATAGTAAGTGAGTTGTGATGAGCACTCTGGCCCAATTACAAATTCCTGCTACCTCCAGTCCAATGGCAGACGTGATCAGCTGATTGGGCCAACAGCTTTCCTCAGCCAACCCACAAGAAGGTGGGAAATGATTGGGGCCATAAAATAAGTAGAAGCAGTCACAGTACTTTCAGATTTTCCGAGTTTTGTGCATATCGAGGCTAACTCTGGTGGCTAAGTTTTAAATTGTCCGAATAATTTTCCATGAAACAGTTGAAATCACTTGTGTCTTTTAGTTCAGAAATCATCATTGGTCTCTCCCAACAGATGTTTTATTTGACATTGTTCCATAGAATTTAATTGAGTTGCAATACATCATTGAACTCGACTCAATAGTGTGATGGTTAGAGCATCCACTCTGAGTCTGGGAGGTTGGTGGTTCAAGTCCTGGCCAAGTCATACCAAAGCTTTTATAAATTAGAGAGTTCATCGAACACGATACCGCACACAGAATTCAAGGATATACTTTAATCTTGATACAATAATGTTTATAAAGATCGTTTTAAAAAATCATTACGTTTAGACCATGGAAAAAGTCTTATACATCACCCTTATACACCACCCTATATAATATGTCCAAGTACTGCAAAACCCGAGGTTCTTGAAAGTATTTAGAAGGCGATTTATGTTCTACAGTGTTCAAGTATATCATTCAATTTAAATCAAATAAAGATTGTAAAGGTCATATAAATAAATTAATTCCAAGTTTTACCACCATTTTACCCAGTGTCTATTACATCACCCTATCTAACACGTTACATTAGTTATTTGTTCTTGTTGTTTGTATCCTTTATGACATCCTTAAAAACAGTAAGTTTCATGTTGTGGGAGCTGTGCTCGCACGATAAAACCGGACAAAATGGACGACGCCAGGAATGAAGTTTCACTGAGCTATTTATTTCCAGCTCACTCCAAAGAACTCAAATAGTCTAGTAGGAAGACTAGGTCCCCCTGCACCCCCCGGAGATATACTTCTAATCAGTGTTTCTAGATTGGAAAAAATGTGTAGAAAATGACTAGCTATGGCCCCAAGCTGAAAAAATGTCCCACATACCATTTTTATGCAAATTACTGCTGCAAATTTTATGCAAAATTATGCAAATTTTATGCAAATTTTTGATGAGGAGTAGAGTTGAGGGGTCTTTGAGGGCTTCATCGAGGTGCTCTCGGTTGCAAGACTGGGTCATTCTGAGAAGCACAGCAGGGTCAGAGATCATGATGTTCTCCTCCTCAGTGAATCTCTCCATCAACAGCCTCTCCATTGCCTCACACACTGTTTTGAGGCAAAAGAGGGACTTTGCGTAGGCCTTTCCACTGAGAACACCTTTGAGAGATCCACTTGTTACTAGTTGTGCCTCAAAGAGAATCTCTGCATATCCAGAACCACGCATCTTGTGTCCAGTGAGCATCCCGATGTAGTTCATGGATGTGTGGAAGGGTCCAATCGTTACTACATGACTAGCAAATTCATTTGGCCAGCGCCAGATGATGGGAAGGGCTTTCATGCAGACACCCAGATCAAATGTATTCAGGACCCATCTCTGACCCACCTCAGCAGTTGCTGCCTCGGAACGCTTCAGTAGCTCACGAACAACTGCGTTGTCTGTGATCGGTTGGTGGATAGGCGTGCAGTAGTCGACTGTTGATTTGCTGGGTGGGGGAGAACCAGTTGCAGAGGTGAAACCCCCTAGCCCAGGCACAGGCTGCAGGCCATTGCCATGCCATGCAGGCACCAGGCACAGACCGATCACAGACAACGCAGTTGTTCGTGAGCTACTGAAGCGTTCCGAGGCAGCAACTGCTGAGGTGGGTCAGAGATGGGTCCTGAATACATTTGATCTGGGTGTCTGCATGAAAGCCCTTCCCATCATCTGGCGCTGGCCAAATGAATTTGCTAGTCATGTAGTAACGATTGGACCCTTCCACACATCCATGAACTACATCGGGATGCTCACTGGACACAAGATGCGTGGTTCTGGATATGCAGAGATTCTCTTTGAGGCACAACTAGTAACAAGTGGATCTCTCAAAGGTGTTCTCAGTGGAAAGGCCTACGCAAAGTCCCTCTTTTGCCTCAAAACAGTGTGTGAGGCAATGGAGAGGCTGTTGATGGAGAGATTCACTGAGGAGGAGAACATCATGATCTCTGACCCTGCTGTGCTTCTCAGAATGACCCAGTCTTGCAACCGAGAGCACCTCGATGAAGCCCTCAAAGACCCCTCAACTCTACTCCTCATCAAAAATTTGCATAAAATTTGCATAATTTTGCATAAAATTTGCAGCAGTAATTTGCATAAAAATGGTATGTGGGACATTTTTTCAGCTTGGGGCCATAGCTAGTCATTTTCTACACATTTTTTCCAATCTAGAAACACTGATTAGAAGTATATCTCCGGGGGGTGCAGGGGGACCTAGTCTTCCTACTAGACTAAAAAGCAGTGAACTAGCCCATCGAACGGGCAGCAATTTATAACTCAAGTTCAACACACAAAAAGCCACGCCTCTCAGGTGGGGCGTGGTATGCAAATAGGTAAGCCACGCCTCTCAACGGTGCGTGGTATGCAAGACAAGTGTTCGCTCGGGAAAGGCAAGTCTGGACATGCCCGGGCGAGTCCGGACAAGTGACCGCTCGCCGGTTGCGTCATCGGCCGGTGCAAGGTGATTGTGTCATGCTTCCGGTAACCGCTACATGCGCCCCCCCAGAATTAACATGCACCGGGAGAATCAGTTTGAGGGGGGTCTTGATGACCCGGCCGAAACGACCCCTGGCGATTCGTGTGGGGGTGGTAGGTGGCGTGGCGGTGGATGGTCGGGCGGGGGGCTTGGTTGACGGGGGACGGCCCAGTTGTGGAGGCAGGGCCAACCGTGGAGGTTGGTCGAGGTCCAAATGGGCCGGCTTGAGGCGGTCCACGGAGATGCGGTCCGGTTTGCCGCCGATGTCGATGATGAACGACTTGTCGTCCCTCTCCAGGACCCGGAAAGGTCCATCGTACGGTGGCCGGAGCGGTCCCCGGTGTGCGTCGTGCCGGATAAAAACGTACTCCGCAGTGCGAAGTGCTGGGGGGACGTGGGGTTGGGGGCAGCCGTGGTGGGCATGGGGGCAAATCTCCTGGCGGCCTCCTGGAGGACCGAGCGTTGGCGAGCCGTGGACCAGGGGCCGGTGGCGTCAGGGATGAACTCGCCCGGCACGCGCAGTGGCTGGCCGTAGACCAGCTCGGCGGTGGAAGCCTGGAGGTCCTCTTTAGGGGCCGTTCGGAGGCCCAATAGGACCCACGGGAGCCTGTCGGCTCAACCGTCGTCCTGGAGGCTGGCCCTGAGAGTGGCCTTCATTGAGCGGTGGAACCGCTCGCACAAGCAGTAGGCTTGGGGGGGGTAGGCCGTGGTGTGGTGTAGCTTGACCTCCAAGGCCTGGACGACCATGCCCCAAAGCTCGGAGGCGAATTGCGGGCCTCTGTCGGAGGAGATGTCCGAGGGCACGCCAAAACGGGCAATACAGGTGCCAATGAAGGCCTGCGCCACGTCGGCGGATGTTGTTGATGCCAGCGGGACGGCCTCCGGCCACCTGGTGGTCCTGTCCACCATCGTGAGGAGGTGGGTGAAGCCCCGCGAGGAGGGAAGGGGTCCCACCAGGTCCACATTGACGTGGTCGAAGCACTGCGCGGGCACGTCGAATGGTGCCAACGGGGCCTGGGTGTGCCAGTGGACCTTCGCGCGTTGGCAGGCGACACAGGCGTTGGCCCAGCCGCGGACGTCCTTATGGAGCCCGTGCCAGACGAACTTTGCTGCCACGAGCTTCTGCGACTCCTTCCGGCCTGGGTGGGAAAGGCCGTGGAGGGCGTCAAAAATGTGCCGCTGCCATCCGGTGGGCACGATGGGGCGACGTTGGCCCAGGGAAATGTCGCACAGGAGAACTGTGCCTGTGTCCTCAAAGGGGACGTCGGCCAACCGCAGGCCTGTGTCGGCTGTCCGGAGGGCTTGCACCGTGGGGTCGGCGGTCTGGTCGGCCGCCATGCGGGCGAAGTCCACACCCAGGTGGACAGCGTTCGCACCGGACCGGGAGAGGCAATCGGCCACAGCGTTGTCCTTGCCCGCGATGTGCCGGATGTCCGTCGTAAATTCGGACACGGCGGAAAGGAGGCGCTGCTGGTGGGCCGACCACAGCTCCGTAACCCTGGCCATGGCGAAGACCAGGGGTTTGTGGTCCACAAACGCCGTGAACGGGCGGCCCTCCAAAAGATGGCGGAAGTGGCGAACAGCCAGGTAAAGGCCGAGGAGCCCGCGGTCGAAAGCGCTATACTTGCGCTCGTTAGGGCGAAGCTGCCGGCTGAAGAAGGCCAGCGGTTGCCAAGCCCCGTTCACCCACTGTTCATGCACGGCGCCCACCGCATAGTCGGAAGCGTCCGTGGTGAGGGCGATGGGTGAGTCGAGCGCCGGGTGCGCCAGCATGGTCGCGTTGGCGAGGGCCAGCTTAGCGCCCGTGAACGCCGCGTCCATCTCTGTGGTCCAGGCATAGTCGTGCTTGGCCAGCTTGCCCCGGAGGGCTTCGTACAGGGGGCGCATGAGTTGGGCGGCGCGAGGCACGAACCGGTGGTAGAAATATACCATCCCCAAAAATTCTTGTAGGGCATTGATGGAGCGGGGGCGCGGGAAACTTGTGACTGCCTCCACCTTGGAAGGCAGCGGGACGGCCCCGCGCTTCGTGATGCGGTGCCCCAGGAAGTCGACGGCCGTTACGCCAAACTGACATTTCGCCGGGTTGATGATGAGGCCGTGCTGGCCGAGGCGCTCAAAAAGCGTGCGCAGGTGGATGAGGTGCTCCGCCCGGGAAATGCTGGCGACGAGAATGTCGTCCAAGTAGACGAAAAGGAAGGTGAGGTCGTGCAGCATGCTGTGCATCAGCCGCTGGAAGGCCTGGGCCGCGTTCTTAAGGACGAACGGCATGCGAAGGAACTCAGAGAGGCCAAAAGGTGTAATTACCGCCGTCTTTGGCATGTCGGCCGGCCGGACGGGTACCTGGTGGTAGCCCCGAATGAGGTCGACCTTGGAAAAGATCACCCGCCCCGCCAAACGGGCGGAAAAGTCCTGTATGTGCGGTATCAGGTACCGGTCGGGGGTGGTGGCGTCGTTGAGGCGGCGGTAATCACCGCATGGTCGCCATCTGCCACCCGGTTTGGGCACGATGTGCAGGGGCGAGGCCCATGCGCTATTCATGCGCCGCACAATGCCCAATCGCTCAGCGCGTCGAAATCCGCCTTCACCACGGCGAGTTTGGCCAGGTCGAGGCGGCGAGCCCTGGCGTAGACCGGTGGACCTGTGGTCGGGATGTGGTGTTCGACGCCGTGCTTGACGTCGGCTGCGTGAGGGCGGGAAACTCGGCGAGTAGGCGGGTGAAATCGTCCGTGGCCGGGAGCGCGCAGGCTAGTTTGGTCGGAGCAGAGCCGCTCATTGAGCAAGCGAGCGAGCTGAAGGTCTCCGCATTGATGAGCCGACGCCGTATGACGTCGACGAAAAGCCCATGCATGCAAAGAAAATCTGCACCCAGCAAGGCCATGGGCACGTTCGCCGTGATGAAGTCCCACCTGAAGCGCTGGCCCCCGAAGCAGAATGCGACGCTGCACGAACCGAAGGTGCGGATGGAGGAGCCGTTTGCGGCGACCAAGGCGGGGCCGCACAGCGCGGCCTGTTTGTCCTGCACCGAGGCGGGTATCACGCTCAGCTGAGCGCCGGTGTCGCACAAAAAACGCCGCCCGGACGCTGTGTCCGTAATAAACAGAAGGCTGCCTGAATGGCCGACGCTCATGGCAGGCAGCGAGCGCCGGCCTGGTCGTTTCCCGACCTGCCGAATGTACATGGTGGGCGGCACGTTCTGGCCTTCTGCCCGAACCTGGCATGGTAGTAGCACATGGTCCGCTCTGGTGGAGGCTCCGGCGGTCGCGTCGGGTTCGGTCGACGGGGCGTAGCGGCAGCTGCTGCCGCCAATGGCGCTAACTCGGCCGGTGGTGGTGCCGGTCGTGGCGCGGGCGTTGCCTCGGTCGGCCCAGGGTTCCAGGCGGCCGCTCCGACGTGTCTCCTGGCCATGAAAAATGTATCGGCCTCCTTGGCCAGGCGCGAGGGTCCGTGATGGGCGAGTTAGCCAAAGCTAATCGTACCTGCCCGGGTAGCTGCCGGAGGAACAGCTCGCGGAAGAGGAAGTCCGGGCTGTGGTCACCGAGAAGAGCAAGCATGTGGTCCATGCGTTCAGTTGGACGGGCCTCACCCAGCTCCGGGAGGTCGAGTAGTCATCGCGCGCGTTCGGTCTCCGTGAGTCCAAACACACCGAGGAGTAGGCCTTTGAGCGCGTCATATTTGTCGGCGTTCGGCGTGTTCTGTAGGAAGCTCAGGACCCGGGCAGCGGTGGAGGCTTTGAGCGCGGAGACCACATGGTGGTAGCGCGTCGTGTCCTCTGCAATGTTCCGCAGGGCGAAGAGAGAAGCTGCCTGGGCAAACCAGACCGCTGCGTGCGACTCCCAAAAGCCCAGGAGCTTCAAAGCTACAGATGACTCCATCGCCATGTTCTTGAAAAGGGGTCACCAATTGTGGGAGCTGTGCTCGCACGATAAAACTGGACAAAATGGACGACGCCAGGAATTAAGTTTCACTGAGCTATTTATTTCCAGCTCACTCCAAAGAACTCAAAAGCACTGAACTAGCCCATCGAACGGGCAGCAATTTATAACTCAAGTTCAACACACAAAAAGCCACGCCTCTCAGGTGGGGCGTGGTATGCAAATAGGTAAGCCACGCCTCTCAACGGTGCGTGGTATGCAAGACAAGTGTTCGCCCGGGAAAGGCAAGTCTGGACACGCCCGGGCGAGTCCGGACAAGTGACCGCTCGCCGGTTGCGTCATCGGCTGGTGCAAGGTGATTGTGGCATGCTTCCGGTAACCGCTACAATGTTTTGAATGAATTTCGATTTGGGTTGACTGCCAGACAGGCAGTAGGAAGTACTGTTCAACACCAGATGTGTCTTCCGATTCGTGTTCAAAATATAACATTCAATTTAAATAAGTTGTTCCTCGATCAAAAACTGATGATCATAAACTGATAAGATGGGCGGACGGACAGACATGAACGATTGATCGACCCCATTTTTTTGCTTCGCGTTCGTGGGATAAAAATGGTACGTGCTGCTTCCTTGCATGATGCTCAGCGTTTAAAAGGACAAAACACAGACAATCAATGCTGGGAGGTGTCATAGATTGTCGTTCAAATCCCGTGTACTGTAAGCCCTTGACATTCCCCTTTTAACAACAACAACAACAGCGTCACGGGCTATATATTTCCGGCTCCTCCCATTATCCATAATCATTACCATTTTCAAGATGGCTACTGGAGACGTTTGTGATAATTACGGTAGTGTAGCGGTTACCTTATTGGGACATAATCCACGGGCATGGGCCAGTGGGGCTTTTGATTGTGTGGGTGTGACGTGCGCGCGGTTGTTGAAGCCACGCCCTCCGAAGAGGGTTTTGGCGCTATAAAAGCTGTATGTGTTTCGTTCGCGTGAGGAGTTCTGTGGAATAAAGGAGCTTTGAACACCTAACAATGGCCTCGTCTTCTCGTCATTCACAACACCTACATTGGTGACCCCGGCTGCTCCCGAACGTTTTCGGGGGCTTCCAACGAGCATGGCGACACCTACATCGGTGACCCCGGCTGCTCCCGAACGAACTCCGACAGTAGGACTACTAGTACCCGATTGCAAAGCCGCAATGAGCCGGCGAAGCCAAAGCCTCAGTCTTGCCACTATTTTACCCATCACTATGGCATCAGTAGGTTAGGTAGTTGGTAGTAGGTAGGTGTAGTAGGTACCGTACCTAGTTCAAAATGACACCATTTGCATTGTGGATGAGATTAAAATTTATATAATTTACTTCTTGATTAATTCGGTGAATTCCGTCTCAACTTCGGATATTTCCGGCCGTGAAAAACGATGCCCTACGGCCGCGAGATTTCTAAAAAACAATTCTTCGTCAATTTTAGAATATTTGACGCCGTTTTCAGCCTCCGAAACGCGGTAAAAAGCTTTTTTGAAATATTTTTTCAAATGCTCGAATCTCATTGGTTCCGGTGTTTGGTGACGATTTTCGTTGAAGATAACCAGGGCCCGTTTGGGCCCGGGGAACGAGATTGGTCTTAAAGTATTTTAATTACAAATTAGAGGTGCATTAGATTGTGAATCAAACAAAGACGGGTGAAACAAACTCCTATTTAACTTTTTCTCAAATTTTTATGCATACTTCCGCATCCGGAAGATGGCGGCCTCCATTGATTGATTTGGTTTTTGAAATATTTTTTCAAATGCTCGAATCTCATTGGTTCCGGTGTTTGGTGACGATTTTCGTTGAAGATAACCAGGCCCGTGCGGGCCGAGGTTGGTCTTAAAGTATTTTAATTACAAATTGGAGGTGCATAAGATTGTGAATCAAAAAAAGATGGGTGAAACAAACTCCTATTGAACTTTTTTCAATTTGTTATGCATACTTCCGCATCCACAAGATGGCGGCCTCCATTGAGCGATTTGGTGCGTCAAAGCTTCGAAATTCTCAAGGGATCCAGCAAAATCTGGCTTTTCAACATCATACCTACGCGTTCATTCACAACACTGGCTTCGCCGGCTATTAATTATTGTGCTTGGTGCATTATTATGCTTGTGAAATGTGACGGGCCTATCTTTACATTGGTTGTTACAGGTTGTTCAGTTCTTGCTGAGTAAAGCCTATTTGAATGGTTTCAATCGAGTCAAGCCTTTTCTATACTCCCTACGGCTTATTACAGGAGGCAATGGCAAACCACACAATATAACCCTTGCCAAGAAACTGATTCAGCAGCACCACAACTCTCTGTAAAGAGTATAGTAAATCAAAATTTAAAAAAATCACTGAAGAAAATAAACAGTAGATCCAGCGATCTGGCAGACCATATAAATTGAGACCTGTTTTAGTGGCCCATGCATCATTTATTACATCATCATTACACATGCCCCTCATTTTATTATTTTGGTGTGTTGAGCTATTGTAAGTATTCCATTCATGAAACTTTTTGAATTCCCATTGTATGCACCAACTTTCTTAGAAGTTATATGCTGTATTAAGTCTGAGAACCTAAAGAACCCAGCGAAGGCCATCCTTTGTGGTCAAAATGTTCTTGAAAAGAAAAAGAGTTTAACTAGTTGTTCATCGACTCGTAGTGAAATCTCATCTTTCAGCCATTTCTGTTTTGTTTAATAAATGCTCGTCGGTTGAGCTTGCACTCTTCCCGGTCCATATATACAGAAAGAAGTGCAAGAAATTTCGGGCCACTAATGATCGCTGAACCTTGAAGAGAAAAATGATTCAAAAGCAGGAACTTCATGTCGTATGCCCTTTGAAGTATAATTGTCACTCAGATGTGAACATTTGGAGTCAATGCAATTATTGCCTCCGAGGGTTCAGAATCAGCAGTGCCGGTGCTTAAAATTTTCCCATCGTGTGCAAAAAGAAAATACTTCCAAATTGCAACATGTTTGAACACTATCAAATCAATGTGATGCTAATTTTCAGACTGCCACATGCTGATGCTTGCGTTTTGCTACAGTGTTGTTAACTAAGCCAATGAAGCTTTTAAACTTCATGAAATATTTATGCGGCCAGTTGTTCCTTTTTCTTTTTCACGGAGAGATTAAGTCACTCCTCTTAGAGCAGAGAGCGGCGCCATACCTTTGGGGTGTGATTAGATTTATGTGACAGTCGGGCTGAATAATTTGCAGGGCGTTCTGCAGTGTAACACGTTTACCTGCTCCCAGCTGGCTGTCCTAATCGCGTAGGCCTCACCACCCCCGGCCCCGCGCTCCGCACCCCGGCTCGTCATTACTACCCTCAGAAATTCATCATCCACTCATTATGAGACTGCCTAATTGTTTTAACTGTTTTGGTTATTAAATCATCCCGTAGTAGATGTTGTAAGGGGAAAAAAAAGTGCAATTATTTGCACACTGCAGCTATTCTCAGCATTTGTGCCATCGGTTTTAAAGGATATACAGTATCTGAATGCGTAAAACATTTCACGTGCCCGGCTCTGGAAACCCCTGCCCTTGCCATGTGGTCTTCCTGTTGTCTTGCACCTGTCCTTTGAAAAGCTCAGCTCACGATTCTCATTAATTTATTTTCACGTTCTGCATTTACTTTCATATCTTTTATGTGAAACCTTCTTAATGAGGTTTGGTCATGAGAGCTTAAAGATTAAAGTTCATTCAATGGTGACAAATATTTCTAATTGGCTACGAAGACAACTGACCTACTATTTTAACAATGAAGGTAGTGTGTTTGTAGATCAATGGTCGATGTGTTTTGTATCCGGTCACCCCAGATATCCCAGTGATCCCTGACTTGGAAGAGATCCAGAAGGAAGATTTGGCTGGACAGACGGCCGATCCACCACGGTGAGAGTTTCTTCCTTTCCTCCCATTACATAAAACAAGCCATTCGCTGTTCAGTTAGGAAAGTGAAAGTTATATAACAAACTTTCATGCTTTATCTTACCAGGTCTGATGTCAAAATAGCTTAAAGTTTGTTGACTTCAGCAACCTGAGTTGGTGGATCAGTATTCGTGGATCAAAATAGTTTTGGGTTCACTCTTGGTGGATCAAAAGTTGACTGATACTTCTGTTCTCGGGTAGTTATGGAGGCGTTGCACTGGAGTATGCCAGTTATCCTTAGATAGGGGTGTTAAATCAGCTGACCGTTCTGCATTTATGGACATATAGGCATAAAAGATCTCCTATATATTTCAAACAAAAACAGACATTGACACAACAATATTGGTGATCTATATATATAAAACACAGTTTGTGTGTGTGTGTGTGTGTGTGTGTGTGTGTGTGTGTGTGTGTGTGTGTGTGTGTAATGTTACCGATAGACTCCTAAAGGGAGAGGCTTACGTGCTTGATATTTGACATAGACATGGCCATTGAGCGTGGGACGAACATGGCCGAACTCAAAATATTTGACGATCCATATTTTTTATTCATATTTACCTCAGCGCATTTCAGCGCACGGAATCAACGGAATCAGAGCAGGTGGGCGCTGATTCGCTCAGTGCGATCACGTGATGACGCTATGACGCTATGAACGCTATGACGCTATGAACGATATGACGCTATGACGCTATGAAAAAAAAATCGCTATGACGCTATGAAACGCTATGAACGCTATGACCGCTATGACGCTATGACGCTATGGAAAAAAAAATCGCTATGACGCTATGAAACGCTATGACGCTATGACCGTTATGACCGCTATGACGCTATGAACGCTATGACGCTATGAAAAAAAAATCGCTATGACGCTATGAAACGCTATGACGCTATGACCGCTATGACGCTATGAAAAAAAAATCGCTATGACGCTATGAAACGATATGACGCTATGAAAAAAAAATTCGCTCGCTTTGCCAAGGGGCTCGCTCCCCCCCCCCCCCCCCCGTTCCCCTCCCCTCCGCCTCCCCTCCCCCCTCCCCTCCCCCACCCGGCAATGCCGGGTACTTCTGCTAGTATGCTCTAAACTGTAGAGTGGCCAACGAACTGATGATATCTATCTATAATTCCAGTAATCTCTGTGTGTATGTTTGTATGTTTGTATGTTTGTATGTTTGTATGTCTGTGACCGCTGTTTCTCGACAACCACGGGTCCGATATACTTTAAACTTGCCAGGTATATTGCTGGGGACCCGAGGATGTGCCTTTTCAAGGTTTCATATTAATCGGACAAGTAGTTACCGAGCTATGTCCAAAAAACGATTCAACCAATCAGAGAGCAGCGAGCTATCACGTGTGCCGAACGTGCCGAACAGACTCTGCCTCGGACGGCACATTTGAGAGCGTATTCATTTATTTCACGTTGGCAAACTATGTTGGCGTTAAACTATGTTTTAAAACTAATTAAAACTAATTTGCGATTCTTTCGCTTTCCTGCGCGTTTGTGCACGCTATGGCGATTTCTTTACCAAACTCCGCAAGCCGTTCGCTTTGGACCAAACCATTTCATGTAAATAGAGGGGGGGGATTGTCACCGTACTCGCAAGCCGTTCGCTTTGGACCAAACCATTTCATGTAAATAGAGGGGGGGGATTGTCACCGTACTCGCAAGCCGTTCGCTTTGGACCAAACCATTTCATGTAAATAGAGGGGGGGGGATATAATTTTAGATATAGATATAGTACGGGCATGCCCTAGTATTTACAATTGCAATAGAAGAGAAAACTTGTCATTTCTTGGACCAGACATTGTTTCACACAGAATAAAGAACTGCATGGATGGTGCATTCTTTCCTCAGATAACAGAACCTGAAGGCACAAGGGAATGAAAACAGCTAGAGAAAAGGATGAGAGCTAAAATGAACCGTTCGGTTTGAATCTGAATGTATACAACCATTCGTCACCTAATTGGCTGGTCTTCATCCCATCACTTATCCGCACGCTTTAGGAAATGGTCAGGATAAAATGCGGACTCGCTCTTTAACAATTCAAACCGGAATGCCGAAGTTAAACGAAATGGAGTATCAGGTATAGCATGGTTTCAAGGCAAAATGAGTGGAGCTTGAAAATGCAGTATTAATATTTAATATACGTTAATTCCATTTTCACCACCACTACCACTACTACTACGACTACTACTTTTATTTGTCCCATTTTGTTGGTCCCAAATCGTGCAGCAATAGCTGTAATGAGACTTGATCTGGTGTCCTCACCAATCACAATTTGGGGTACATCTTATAAGACTATATACAGTATATGAAAAACTGCACCCAATCACGTCTCTCACCAGTAATTGGGTGAGAGACATGATTGGGTCATGGAAGGAGTCAATTTATTTTAATCCTTGCCACCTGAAGTAATTGATTAGGTGAGCGTTCATTGGTTATTCCATTTAATAAAAAGGGTCTTGTTTTTCAAGTATATGTTGGTCATGTGGTACATGCTTGGGAGCCTCGGTGATGTGTGTTTCTGTCTACGCTCTCACTGATGGCTCGCCAATAATTGATGAAACCAGTCCGACGGCTGAGGGGGCGCGTAGCATTGAGAATCTCATGCATGTACTATCTGTAAATGTTTTGCAGCTACAGATAAACTCAGATAGAGTTTGAAACAGCAAAGGGCTTACCTTGTGTAGCTTTTCATGGCTGCATTATGCAGCTTTCTTCAGCTAGAAGAGAATGGGAGGAATATATATATATACACACACACATATTGTTGCGGTTTTGGGAAACAGGTAAGAAGTAATGGCAACCACCATACAGGTCCCTTAGAATAGTTATTTCAGAGCAGAACATTATCTTAGTCCCTTCCCCTTATATGGTTTTGGTATGTCATTATGCGTTGGGGAGGGAAAGATAGGCCTCCACTCATAAGGGGATAATTTGCGAGGCAATGCACACAGGCTCAAAGGCACACCATCCAAGCACCAGGTAAAAGTCCCTCTGAGAGCTACCCGCTCGGGGTGCTTGGTCGCGACATCAAGACAAAGGTCGTCGCGAGGAGAAGCATCTGGTAACATCGTGGCCATATTGCTAACAGGATCCCAACGTTCGTTCCTCCTCCCTTCCCCGTGAATGTGTGCTGGGGGCCCTTGTGTTTATTCGTAGTGATCGTCATAAGGCATAGAATACTTTCGGTTTCTGCCTCTTGTCCCTTTTTCTTTCCTACCGTTAAGTTGCACTGTACATATTTGTAAATAAATCAAATCGTTAAACGTTTCCTTCCCCTCTGTCCGTGAATGTCCTTTCTTCCATTGGTCCGCCATTGCTCGCACCCAGGTTAGCCGTAACAAAATTAGCATCAGCCCGGCGGGTACCAACCGTTGTTTGGCCATCAAAATTTCCATCCAGGAACAAGTGGTACACCACCAGAGACGGGTACGTTCCCCGATTGGTACCGTCACGTGGTACAGGTAAGCGGTGTTAGACGATTGGACCCTGCTATCGAGTGATGGACCAATTGGCGTTCATAGTTGCTGGTTTGCAACCTGCCAAAGTACGAAGTTATTCATGCGCGGCAGCGTTAGGTCCAGTAAGTTTGGGAGGGAACAGAGGCTAACCCCCTCGTCGTAGACCTGAACACTGGGCCGTAACAATATATATATATATATATATATATATATATATATATATATATATATATATATATATATACGTATATATATATATATATATATAGATATACAGTGGAACCTTGACTTACGAGTGCCCCAACTTACGAGTTTTTCGAGATACGAGCCGTCGCTCCGGCAGTTTATTGCTTTGAGATGCGAGCCGAGATCCGAGTTACGAGCTTTCGCCACCCGGTCACGTGGTTATCTTGCCGTTCAAGTACGTATCTCTGTCGTATAGCGATGCATTTTTTTTTTCGCATTTTGGTTATTTCGAGTTTACGCCGCCAGGTAGGTTCTGGTCACGTGGTTATCTTGCCGTTCAAGTACAGTACGTATCTCTGTCGTATAGCGCTGCGTTTTTGTTTTCGCATTTTGGTTATTTCGAGTTCACGCCGCCAGGTAGGTTCTGGTCACGTGGTTATCTTGCCGTTCAAGTACAGTACGTATCTCTGTCGTATAGCGATGCATTTTAGTTTTCGCATTTTGGTTATTTCGAGTTTACGCCGCCAGGTAGGTTCTGGTCACGTGGTTATCTTGCCGTTCAAGTACAGTACGTATCTCTGTCGTATAGCGATGCATTTTAGTTTTCGCATTTTGGTTATTTCGAGTTTACGCCGCCAGGTAGGTTCTGGTCACGTGGTTATCTTGCCGTTCAAGTACAGTACGTATCTCTGTCGTATAGCGATGCATTTTAGTTTTCGCATTTTGGTTATTTCGGAAAATTTCATGTTCATGTTCATGTTTTCATGTTCATGCCATGCCAGGCCACAACTTGTTCAGAGTGCCGGCGATAGCTCGCCTTCTCTTTGTGGAAAACACGGTGAGATCCTTAACATCCAACAACTAATGGGACGCAAACGGGGCGCCCAGTTTAGCGGTACACACATTGATGAATCACCCTGCCTGTGATTCACCCATGACAGGTTATAGCTGGGTCGGGATTCAAACCCAGGCTGGACAGTTTAGACTTTAGAGTCAAGTGTGCGTACCTCCAGTCCAGGCCATCCTGCCAACTTGTATGCTGCATACAGGTGAAATATAAAGCGCGAGATATTTTTATATATACTGTATATTTAAAAAAAAATTGGTGTGGTTTTTGGCGGGCTGGAACGGATTAATAGCATTTCAATGCATTTCAATGGGGAAATTTGATTTGAGATACGAGCAATTTGAGTTACGAGCTCGGTCACGGAACGAATTAAACTCGTAAGTCAAGGTTCCACTGTATATATATATATATATATATATATATATATATATATATATATATATATATATATATATATATATATATATATATATATATATATATATATATACATATATATATATATATATATATATATATATATATACATATATATATATATATATATATATATATATATATATATATATATATATATATGTATGTGTATATATATATATATATATGTACAGTGCATTCAGAAAGTATTCAGACCACTTCACTTTTTTCACATTTTGTTATCTTGCAGCCTGTGATATTTCAGTTTTTTCTTTTCAATAAATTTACAAAACTTTCTAAAATCCTGTTTTCTCTTTGTCATTATGGGGTATTGAGTGTAGATTGATGAGGGCAAAAATGAATGTAAACGATTTCAGCATCAGGCTGCAACATAACAAAATGTGAAAAAAGTGAAGGGGTCTGTATACTTTCTGAATGCACTGTATATATATATATATAGATATATACGTATACACACACACACACACACACACACACACACACACACACACACACACACACACACACACATACACACAAACACACACACACACACACACACACACACACACACACGCATTAGAGTTCATCACATCAGTTATAAAAGCTTTACACTTCGTGTGCCTGGGATAAATCAATGGGGAGCTTCCCATCCTCCACCCCACCAAACTAATCTATGGACCTGCTTCTGTGCATTTTGGGGAGGGCTGGAGGGGTTTTGCACGTTTGCAGATTTTAAAGAATTAGGATGAAAAGCAGAAGTAACAATCAATGTATGAAATGCACGTTTCAATATCGTCCTCTGTGACAGTAGAATTAAGTCAAGAGCCACCAATCATTTTGAATCCGACCATGGCAGCCATTTTGCTAACATAAGTGGGCGCGTTCCGTTAGCAAGTGGCGGCTTGCTACCGTTAGCTTGGCACGCGATAGCAAGCTGCTTGCTAACAGAACAGACTGGATGAACATTTGGACAACCCAAGACTGGATGAACCACCAATATAAAACTGGGCATTTGTCAACAGTCAGAGGGAAGTAACTACGCAAGTATGCAACTATTATCCCAGTTACTGTATGAGCACCCCCCCCCCCCCCCCCCACCCCTCCGTAATTTTAAAACGACTGCATCTATTTTACCATATGTTACAATATCATTCAAAATGGCACCTATCTTGTGCTGTCATTTCTTGCAATAATATGTATTATGAGTTTCTCACACATATGATGATAATTTTTCTGCACAAAAAAGTCATTCCTGACTTTCCTTTTTTGACCTATCAGTATCATCAATATGCTCACCACCTTTGAGGAATTAAACACCAACCTTGGGATTCACGTGGCCTTACAGACTCTGGTGAGTGCTTCAATCTCAGTGAGGCTTAATATTTGTCTTCTCTCACACAGAGACCCTAAGATCATGCTATGTTGTTTTGTGTTACCTAAAGAAATAAGTGCAAGCAATTGGCTAAGTTATAATACAGTACAGGGGTACTTGCAAGGCAATTTCCCGAAATATCTAACTTTGAACCACTGGCCTGAATGGTCAATGTGGACCATCAAAGGTTCTTGGTTTTGTAGTGGGCCTTATATTAAAGGCAATGCCTTCTCCAATGGTTGTATTCTTATTTAGTGGGGCTCAGGAGATGGAACGGAGCCTTCTCGGGACCCAAAGTGTTCTCCTTTTTATTGGGATGCCGAGGCACAGGGCCTATTGGTTTCACATCGCAGGCAGGTCGGTGGTCTCTGTTTCTCACCGCCTCTTCTCCGATGTCACTCCCTCTGTTCTCTCAGTCCTCCCACCCTCCCCAGCAAATCTAGGATGCACACTTCTTCCAGTAACACTCTCCTGGTTAAACTTCCAAAATTCATACTGACTGCACACTTCGACTCCTTTGTTCTTTGCTTCTGACGTTTATGGAACCACCATCGAGAGCCTTCCCACTTTTCCCTCCAGACTTGTGTCATCTCCCATCCTGACCCATGATCTTTATTACCAAAATTAACCCTTCCTAACCCAACCCTCTTATTTGCTGATTTCAATGGTTCCTCTCCTTTCTCTCTCTCTCTCTCTCTCTCTCTCTCTCTCTGTCTCTGTCTCTGTCTCTGTCTCTCTCTCTGTCTCTCTCTGTCTCTCTCTGTCTCTCTCTCTGTCTCTCTCTCTGTCTCTCTCTCTCTCGTTCATTTATTCCCTTGCCAGTTGTGTCCAATTGTTGACCCACTACCCCACTGTCAATTTTACCTTGCTCTTCCATGAGCCTTGCACTTGTAGAGAAAAAGTGTGCAAGGCAGTAATGTAAGCATAAATCTTTGTATGTTTCTGTCCTTAGGCTTCTTCAGCAACACAAAATTAACTTTAAATGCAGAGCTCACAATGCAACCTGAGAGAGTATATCCACTCCCTCCCCTCTCACTTCCTCCCTTGACCCTCACTGCTCCACCTGTCCATTTAATTTCCAAAGGTCTTTATGAATTTTAGTTTTGGGTGGTCATTTTCACCTGATTAATAAATTTAGCAAAAACTAGTGAGGTACCCGTGCTATGCACGGGTGGGAGGCCAGAAGCAAACAGACAATGCAGAAACGGTGAATGCTAAAGCATGAAACCAATAAATTCCACATTCCTGTAGCACCTTCAGTTGCACGTCAGACATGGACAGCAAGTTCGTGAAGGACTTCCATGAAAAACGTACCCGTTCGCAAACAAACGGGTACGTTTGTTCCATACCCAGTCAATGGCGAATCTGCATATGGCGATCTGCGAATTCACGTTTAGAAAGTAGAAACCATCACGGCATTTCATCATTCACTTGAACTCGATATCTCTTTTTTCATTCCAAACATCATAACTCCAATCACAAATGAAATAACATTAATATAAAAAAAATTAACTTTTAACAACATTCGTGACATAAGTTCCATATGGTTGGGTGAATACAATTACGAATTCAAAATCGTAATTGTATTCACTCAATTCCAATCATAAATTGATACTTTATCAAAACGATTAACATGATTGACGTTTAACGATTTAAAATTACGATTGAATGACGGTTGTAATGGGATATTATCAATCCTGCGCATTGCGTAATCTGTCCACTTCCGGATTCGCAGCAGGTTCCTAATTGTCATCAAAATATAAACAGTATTTGTAGAATTTCAATAAAAACCACATCACTGTTCATATCATTAAATATTATTCCCTCGTGTTTGGAAAAACTGGAAAATTGGAAAACTTGGAAAAATTGGAAAACTTGGAAAAACAATATGGCATATTTTACTCCAGGGGATCCCAGGATTACCCACCCAAAATATCGTTGCGATCGGTTGAGCCGTTTTTGCGGTACCTTTGAACGGACAGATGGACATTTGGTGAATTATAGTAAGAAGCAATCACATTACAAAAACCTGAGAATAGGTATTGAGGAGAGTATGTCAATGGATATACCTCCACCCATTTTAGATGTGAACCCACTGTTATATTTGATCTCAATTAAAGGTCACATGAAAAACTAGAACGGCACTCGGTAGATATCATACCTCCGCCTGGTTGGCCGTAACACTCAATGGTGAAGAATCACTTAAAAAATTATATTATCTGGATCCGTATCCGGATGTTCACCAAAACTGAATCGATTCTTCCTTGTCATACACACAACCTGTCCAACAAGTTTGGTCCACATCCATCCATAACTTTTTGAGATATCCTGCTATGTATAGTTTTTGGCCCCATCTCCCAATGGTGAAGAATCACTTACAAAATTAAATAATCATCATATCCGAATCCATATTCAGATCGTCACCAAAATTGAATCGATTTTTCCTTGTCAGACACCCAACCGGTCCACCATGTTTCGTCCAAATCCGTCTGCAATTTCTTGAGATATCCAACTTTTTGAGATATCGTTTTTGGCCCTATCTCCCAATGGTGAAGAATCACTTAAAAAATTCTAGTAGCCGGATCCGAATCTGGATCTTCACCAAAATCTAATCATTTCGGCCTTGTCACATACGCTACATCTCTGCCAAATTTCGTCCGAATCCGTCCACAACTTTTTGAGATATTTTGCTTACAAACGGACAGACAGGGGTGAAAACATAGCCTCCATCCACCTTTGGTGGCGGAGGTAATTAGCTGAGGTGGAACCAATCACCTTCAAAAACACACACCAAGTTAATTGGCCTCCACCGATGTTGAATTGGAGTGATTCTGATTTATTTCAGAATAAAACTAGAATGGCATTCAGTAGAGAGCATATCTCCCTCCGCCTGGTGAACAGTTTACATTTTGTATCTCAGAGTAGACCAGAAAATCACAATACAGAATCACATTTAATCAAAATCAATCCCATGAATCACCATAGGTCCAGTCTTTCATACCCTGATCTACCCCTCGTTTTTTGCCATATCACTCAATGGTGAAGAATCCTTTAAAAATTATACTAGCTGGACCCGGATCCAGATCTTCACCAAAATTGAATAGATTCTTCCTTGTCACACACACAACCTGTCCAACAAGTTTCGTCCAAATCCATCCATAACGTTTTGAGATATCCTGCTTTGTATCGTTTTTGGCCCTATCTACCAATGGTGAAGAATCACTTTAATAATTAAATAATTATTGTATCCGAATCCACATTCAGATTTTTCACCAAAATCGAAACGATTAGTCCTTTTCACACACACAATCTCTCCACCAAGTTTCGTCCAAATCCGTCCACAACTTTTAAAGATATTTTGCTACATATATTTTTTGGCCATATCACTCAATAGTGAAGAATTACTTAAAATAATTATACTAGCTGGATCTGGATCTTCACCGAAATTGAATCGATTCTTCCTTGTTGCACATACAACCTGTCCACCAAGTTTCGTCCAAATCCGTCCACAACCTTTTGAGATATCCTGCTATGTATAGTTTTTGGACCAATCTCCCTATGGTGAGGAATCACTTTAAAAATTCTAGTAACCGAATCCGGATCTTCACCAAAATCTAATCATTTCTTCCTTGTCACATACGCCACCTCTCTGCCAAATTTCGTCCGAATCTGTCCACAACTTTTTGAGATATATTGTTCACAAACGGACAGACAAATGGACAGACAAACGAACAAACATGGGTGAAAACATAACCTCCATCCACCTTTGGTGGCGGAGGTAATTAAAGGTCACATGAGATTGCACAAGCACAAGAGAGAATATAGAGATAAGTGGAAGAGAGACAAACATCAGGTACATCGAACTCGAGTTATGGTCGGCAAAATGACTTCCAAAGGGCACATGACCCCTTGATCTGTTGAATCCAAAATTGAGTCAGTTAATCTTTGTATTACAGTCCATATTTTTGTCAAGTTTGGTTGAAATCTATTCAGTGGTTCACAAGCTATCATCGTAAAAAAAAAAAAAACACCGACAATGGACAAACGCGCAGACGGATGGAGGCATGGTCGGACACACGGATGGACAGCCGGACGGACAACCCAAAATATCTAATGGTTCTGGCCTTCGACTGCGGAGGCATAATAATCAAAATTGAGATGCATGTACCAAACCAGAAGTCTAAAGTAAATTATTTTACAAGGTCATTGGCAAAATAAGAGAGTTGTTAAAAAAGGAGAACACAACTTTGGTAAATAGGAATTCCAGGTGAAGACTTGGCAGCATGCAGGATAAAACCTTCCCACAGACCTTGCCTGTGGCAATATGAAGAT
Organism: Myxine glutinosa; assembly: GCF_964187855.1. Taxonomy (NCBI): domain Eukaryota; kingdom Metazoa; phylum Chordata; class Myxini; order Myxiniformes; family Myxinidae; genus Myxine; species Myxine glutinosa. Next base: position 280,871,753 of record NC_136261.1, read on the forward strand.
AAATTATAACTTACTACATTTGGGTTTATCTGGACTTGGATCTGAGTTTGTTTTTATTTTTCACTCAGAGGAGAACTAAATAATGGTTGAGTGATAGCATCAGAGGCTGCCCGGTGTGGTCTGGACGCTCGGAGCCAGAGCAGGTAATCTCGTGACCCCGTCTTGAAAGCCTCTGGTTATGTATTTTTATTTTTTACATTACCTTCTCCATTTGATTTGTATTACTGTCGTTTAGTTTTTTTCCTGATGCCATTTCATGAGAACTTTAATTTTTGATAATTTTTATCAAATATCTTCCCAATTGTCTGAAGCCCGAGAATATTATTACAGTTTAGCATGTTCTTTATTTCCATGTCCTTAATAAACATTGGTGGGTAGAGGTTGACACGTCAGCACCTGAGCACCCCAAGGTCAACAACAAATATTAATCTTCAGATGAGTGTGGGGCCATGCGGTATGCTGGAGTTCTTAGCCTCTGTGCGGACAACATGGGTTTCTCATTGTCTGGGGCTTCTCTATTCTAACAAACCGGCCAAGCTGAATGTTGTGGCTTTCCGGATGTTTTGTGCTACTTTGCATTATGTGATGGAAAATTACAGTTTAAAAGCACAGCTGCTCATCCAAATTCAATATCTGAGAGTCATATGAATTATTATTTGTTTTAAGAATTTTGGGGGGTGGGGTGTGGGGCAGTGTTAAGTTGAGTTCAACCCCAAACCTTGATGACTATTTGTGATTGTAAATTGTAGTTCTGGTTGCATTCACAATTGTACGCACATCTTTACTTCTTCATTTACATTGTCTGTGAATGTCAAAATGTGATGTCAATGTCAAAAATGTGAATGTGAATTGTCAAATGTCATGAAATGTGAATGTTCAAAAAAATGTCACTGCCCTTATTGTTTTGACAAGGAGGTTGTAACCCTAAGCTCTAATGTAAGAGTACATGCATACAAGGTAGAAACAAAAATGAATGACAACTTTTTTTTATGGCACGTGGAAGTCTACAAAGTAACGAGACTAGTGCTGCACTGACTAGTGCATTGTATGCTGTGCACTGTGCAGCATAAATTATTTCAGACATCCATTTGTTACCTCCGCCACCTAAGGTGGCCGGAGGTTATGTTTTCACCCCTGTTTGTTTGTCTGTGAGCAGGATACTTCAAAAATTTATGGATGGATTCAGACAAAACTTGGTGGACAGGTTGGGTGTGTGCCAGGGACTGGACAAATTGATTAGATTTTGGTTTGGATCCACATCCAGATCATAAAAATTTAAAAAGTTATTCTTTATAATTGAGAGAAAGGGCCAAAAACGATATATAGCATGCTATTTCAAAACGTTCTGGATGGATTATGACAAAACTTGGTGGATGAGACGAGACACTTGCCTTTGAGCTGTCAAGCCTGGGTTAAAATCTCGGCCCAACTATAAACGATTATCCTGATGTTTCACGAGGCAAAGCAATTCATCAATGTGTGTGTCGTCTCTCAGATGGATGTAAAACTTGGCATCTCATCTGTCGTCCTTAGTTGGTGGACGCTGAAGATCCTACAGTGTCCCTCGTGAAGAGTAGATGAGCTATCGCCGGCACACTTGTCAAACTCCATCTCTTACCTGCATGGGGCACTGCATTAGCGACACAGCCATGCCCCCTGCAAATGTTGCTACCCCATACGCTGCAAAAGCCATATGCTGCATATGAAAGAGAACACATTCCTGAAAAAATTATTGAATTGTTCATAATTCCTTTAAAGCTGGAAACAGGAAGATGATTTTGGCCCATAACACCTGTGTCATATCTGCATACCTATGTCTATTTGTGCAATCTATCCCATTTACTCATAACCTCGACCGATGATTTGGTTTCAACTACTACTGTACCTTAAAACAAAAATTATTACCACTACCATTGAAGGTGGATGGAGGTTATGTTTTCACGTCTGTCTGTCTGTCTGTCTGTCTGTCTGTCTGTCTGTCTGTTTGTGAACAGGATATCTCAAAAGGTTGTGGGCAGATTCAAACGAAATTTGGTGGAGAGGTTGTGTATGTGGACGAAGTGGTTAGATTTTGGTGAAGATCTGGATGCAGGTCTGGATCTGAGAATATTAAAATTGATTCATCATCATTGAGAGCTCGGTGAAAAGACGATATACAGCACGATATCTCAAAAAGTTGTGGACGGATTTTGACAAAACTAGGTGGATGAGTTGGTTAGGTGACGAGAATAAGTCGATGTGATTTTGGTTCATGTCCAAAACTGGTCAGCCTGGCGGAGGTACGCGCTCTACCGAGTGCCCTTCTTCTTGTATTGTCTAGCCACTTGGTTTTTTTATTGAAGCATAGCACTCACAACTTCACTGATCGGAATCAGAGCATAACCTCCCCAGACCATGTCTTTGTTCTTCTTTATTCCAAGCATGCCACGATTCATGATGTGCAAAACTAGAACGGCACTCCGTAGAGCGCATACCTCCACCAGGCTGAGCAGTCTATGTTTGTATCCCACCGATAGGCCGGATCTGGATTCGGACCTGAACCAAAATCTCATCGGTTTGTTTTTGTCACCTAACCATCTCATCCACTGTTGTGGCTGCTTTTCACCTAGTTTAGACATAACTCGTCCATAACTGTTTTTAAATATCTTGTTTTTATCGCTTTTCACCCGACCTCTCAATGGTGAAGAATCACTTAAAAATTAAATAACTCTCGTATCCGAATCCATATTCAGATCTTCACCAAAAGGGAATCGATTCTTTCTTGTCACACACCCAACCTCTCCACCAAGTTTCATCCAAATCCGTCCATAACATTTTGAGATTTGTTGCTATATATCGGTTTTAGTCCCATCACTCAATGGTGATGAGTCACTTTAAAAATTCTCTAATCCGGATCCAGATTCAAATCTTTACCAAAATTGACTCAATTCTTTCTTGTCACTTACACAACCTCTCCACCAAATTTCGTCCGAATCTGTCCACAACATTTTGAGATATCCAGCTATACATTCGTTTTGGCCCCGTTTCCCAATGGTGAAGAATCACTTAGAAAATTATCGTAGCCGGATCCGAATCAGGATCTTCACCAAAATCTAATAATTTCGTCCTTGTCACATACACTACATCTCTGCCAAATTTCGTCTGAATCCGTCCACAACTCTGAGATATATTGTTCCCTTACAAACAGAATTGAGATATATTGTTCACAATTTTTCCCTCTCGCCTCGGTATCAATGCAGATATCTCCTGTGAGTAAAACATTTTCAGGAATATAACACCAACAGCTTCCGTTTCCGGTCTTGCTGGCGACGGTTCGTTTTTTCGCAGGTCTCCACGCTCTCCATCGAAATCGAAGTTAAGTCATTGTTCCAATTTGTATTTTCGTTATAACTGTATTTCTTTTATGGTGTATGTACGTATATTGTCCCGTCAAAGATTTTCGGTGCAAATCTTTCATACCTGTATTGAAAATCGCGTTAATTCGTGTCGTCTCGAGGCCCTGTACAGTGTACACTGTACAACCTTGAGGCTTTGTTTTTCTCTCAGCGCCTGTCGTTTGTGATCCAATAACTTTCGTTCTCTGTTTTCGCAGTCTTTCCACCCCAAAGCCTACTTCCTTATGTAAATCTCAACTCAAAAAAAAAAAAAAAAAGACATTACCTTCTCTGTGCTCATTCGTTTATTCTTTCTTATTCGTTCGTTCGTTCTTCGACCACGTGTTTCTCCCCCATTTCCCCAGATAGATTGTCAAATTTCAATTCGTTATTTTATCGTCCATGTGATATTGTTTGATTATAGTTAGTTTTGGTTTGAATTTCCTGTAACTCGTATTTAATTAATCGTGTTCTGCTCCTCGTGTGTGGCCTTGTACTGTAGTTGTACCCCCGTCGGTGTTTTGTTAACTTAAGTGTGTTTTGCTTGGCTCTTGGTTTTTTCCCTTCTACCCCGAACATAATACTGTCTAACGTTCTAAATCCCCACCCCCCCCCCCCCCCAAAAAACAAAAAACAAACCAAAAACATTTATTTTATTTTCTCCACGTGTACTGTTGTCTCATCCTGTATTTTCTGTCCAGGTGTGCTGTTCGCCCCACCCCCATTATCTCCTTGCCATCCACCGTTTGCCCTGTTCACGTGACTCGTGGTGGTCCCTCTCGGCTCTCCCCCCGTTGGTATTTTTGTGCATATAAGATTGTTCATAGTCCTGTTTAAATATTTTTAAATATGTTTAACCTTTCCCCTTCTGTTTTTTATTCAGTGGTATATTACAACACGCTGTTTTTCTTCCTATTTAAAAGGCTTTTCTCAAATTCCTCTCCAACTCATTCCACTTCAAAAAAAAGAAATTCAATATCTTATACGTCTCCCTCACTACATGGTCTAAATTCACATTCATTCCATCCCTCCTCCATCATCCTGAACCGGATTGCTAACTTGAAAATCACAACAAACCCAATTTGTTATCAATGTTCGTCTTTCATTAATCATCCACTTTCTAAACTCCCCTCTTGCCCCTCCCATCCAAATCCCTCCCCTTGCACCTACACTCCGAAACTTCCCCCTTGCCCCTCCACTCTTAAACTCCCCCCTTTCCCCTCCACTCCTGAACTCCCCCCTTGCCCTTCCCCTCCTAAACTTCCCCTTTGCCCCTCCCCTCCTAATCCCCCCCCTTGCCCCTCCACTCCTGATCTCCCCCCTTTCCCCTTCCCTCCAAAACTCCCCCCTTGCCCCTCCCCTCCTAAACTCCCCCCTCACTCCTGCCCTTCAAAACTCCCCCCCAATCCCTCCCATTCAATTCTCCCCCCATACCATTCCTCTCCAATTCTCTCTCCTCCCCCCCTCCTCCTCCAAGCTGCCTCCTCCCCACTTCGTCTCCCTTCTATCTCATACCTCCACCCCCCCAAACCTTCTACTTTCCTCTGCCCCCCCTCAAACAACCCCTCGCTGTGCCGCATCCCTTCACCAGCAAACCTTTCATCCTCCTCATCCTTTCCTTTCTTGGAACTCTTCTGCAACATCTGAAACACTATCAACTGCTCTCCCTACCTCCCCCTCTCATCCTTCATCTTACCCTACTCCTCCCCTCCCCTGTCCTGTACCCGATGCTCCCCCTCTCTCTTCATTAACGGTATGGACCTCAAACATCCGGGGCCTTCGCTCAAACCTGACTGATCTCTCCATACAGGTTGCTTCTGACAATCCAGACTTGATCTGCTTAACAGAGACTTTCCTCCTTCAAGATGTCTCTGATTCCTTAATATCTCTTCCTGGTTACTCCCTCCTCCGGTATGATAGACCTGAGCCTCGGCCTGGTGGTGGGGTGGCTATCTTTGTCAAAAACTCTCTTCCTCACTCTCCTTGCACTGCTCTCTTTCCTCCTCACCCGCAGGAGTACCTCTGGTTATGGCTTCCTCTCCGCTCCCACCTTTTGTTCATATGTGTTCTGTACCGTCCCCCAAACAGTGATGACTCCATCTACATTTCAATGTCTGACAACATGGACCAACTTCTATCCACTCATCCCAACTCTCTCTTCCTCATATGTGGTGACTTCAACTGTCATCATGCCACCTGGTTGGGTGTGGGTTCCTCTCTCACTAGTCATGGCACCTCAGCAAAGGACTTCTGTGACTCACTGGGATTGACACAATCTGTCAATTTCCCGACCCGGATCTCAGCCAATGGAGTATCTTCTCTTCTAGACTTGGTTATGACAAACTTCCCTGCTAATGTCTGCTGCTCTTCTTCTGCTCCAATCGGTTCTTCTGATCATGTGCTTGTCAAAGTGGACATCTCTCTGGCCATTCTCAGAGAGCCTCCTCAGCGTCGACGAGTCTGGCTTTTCACTCAGGCCGACTGGGACGGTCTTCAAGCAGCCATCAATCGTCTGGATTGGTCTCCCATCTCCACTGCCTCTGACATCAATTCTTCCTGGGAATTCTTCCAAAGCAAACTGATCTCTCTCATGCACAGATTTATCCCATCTCGCCTTCAATTGTCTTACCCTTCCTCCCGTCCATGGTACACTGAATCTTGTGGTGAGGCAGTTGCCCTGAAACAACTTGCCTTTGCCTCTTGGAAGGCTAATCCAACTGAAGGAAATCTCAGTTCCTTCCACCAAGCTCGGAACAAGTGTGTGTCTACCCTCAGGAGTGCCAGGAAGCACTATCTCTCCTCACTCAAGAATGAACTCTCAAACCTGTCTCCTTCCTCCAAATCCTGGTGGCGTCTGGTCAAATCCGTTTCTGGTGTTTGTTCCCCCTCCATCCCCTCCCTTACCTCAAATGGCCACACAGTTGACATCGCACGTGACAAAGCCGAATGCCTCAACTCTGTGTTCGCCTCGAAATCCTTAGTCCCAAACCCATCTCTCTCTGTTCCCACCTTTCCCAGTCGAACCCAACTGCTCCTGGACTCTGTGTCCTTCTCTCCTGACAAGGTGGAGGAGTTTTTGTCAAACCTCGACTCTGATTCTGCAACTGGACCAGACGGCATCAGCCCACGGGTCTTAAAATCCTGCTCTGCCGCTCTATCTCACCCTCTCTCTGTTCTTTTCACCCTATCTTTTGCTCAAGGTCATCTGCCAGCATCCTGGAAATCAGCTAACATTACCGCTTTACACAAAAAAGGTGCAAAAACAGATCCTTGCAACTACAGACCAATCAGCCTGCTCCCAATTATCAGCAAAGTCATGGAATCCATCATTGCTTCGGATATGAAATCTTTCCTCTTCTCCAATGGCTTGATCTCTGATCATCAATTTGGTTTCAGACCAGGTCACTCTACTCTGGACATGCTGCTTCTGCTGTCTCAACAATGGATGGAGGTCCTCAATGCCAAACAGGAAATCAGAGCTGTCTCCCTTGACATATCAAGGGCCTTTGATACAGTCTGGCACCCAGCTCTGCTCACCAAACTCTCCTCCTATGGTATCCATGGAAATCTCCATGCATGGCTTGCGGACTTCCTCTCTGGTCGTAGTCAACGTGTGGCCCTGAATGGATTTCTCTCATCTCCCCTTCCTGTTCAGGCTGGAGTTCCCCAAGGAAGTGTGCTGGGCCCTGTGCTTTTTCTGGTCTTTATCAATGATCTCTCTGACTCTCTGGAAAATCCTCTCTATCTCTTTGCTGATGACTCCACTCTCTGCCGCTCCATTCCTCTTCCCTCAGATCGGCAGTCTGCAGCCTCCTCACTCTCTGAAGACCTGGACAAAATCACAGACTGGTCAAACAAGTGGAACATGTCTTTCAATCCTGCCAAATCTCACTCTCTTACTATGTCTCTCCGAAAAGATCGACTGGACAACCCTCCCATCTACTTTCTCAACAATCCTCTCCAAGAAGTTCTGTCACTCAAGCTTTTGGGTCTCACTATCTGCCATGATCTTTCTTGGGAAAACCACATTTCCAAGCTGGCCTCCAAAGCCAGTCGCCGACTGGGCATCCTCCGTCGTGCGAAGTCCTTCCTCGGCACACCTGAGCTCCTCACCACTTACAAGGCTTTCATCCGCAGCTCAATGGAATACTGTTCTCCCCTATGGGCTGGTGCTCCTGCCTCACACCTGGCTCGGCTTCACGCTGTTGAATCCAAAGCTTTCAAAATCATTGGAATCTCCCGCGATGAAGCTATCTCTGAGGGCCTTTCACTCACTCACCGCAGGCAGGTAGGTGGTCTTTCTGTCTTCTACCGACTCCTCTCCGGCCTTGCTCCCCCAGCTCTCTCTGTGCTCTGTCCCCCAAATATTCCTACAGGTCGCACAAGATCTGCCAGCAACCCTCTGATGGTTAAACTGCCGAAATCTCGGCTCTCTGCTCACCTTCACTCTTTCATTCCTCTTTTCTCCCGCCTGTGGAACAAACTCCCACACTCCCTTCAATCCCTCTCCTCCCTCCAGGTCTTTAAAACAGCTGTTCACCACCATCTCTTATCTTCCCCCATCCATAACCTTGATCTTTTCTACCCCCACTAATTCACCCCAGATCCACCTTGTTTGAAATTCCAACTTATTTCCTGGAAATCCTGGCAGTGTCCATATGTTTATACCTCTCCCACCCCCCCCCCTTCACATGCCTCCCCCCCTTCACATGCCTCCCCCCCTTCACATGCCTCCCCCCCAAAGCCCTCTCCCTCCCACAGATCTCTCGATGTCTCCATGTCTCTCGGTCCCTGCTCTCAAATGTTGTGTTTGTGTCCTTCCCCCTCTCTCCCCATCTTGTCTACCGCTCCCGATGTTATTTGTTTTATGTGTCTGTTTGTCTTTCTGTGTGATTAATGTTCGCTCTTTCACGAGCCTCGATCTTGTATACAAAACAAAACAAAACAAAAAAAAAAAAAAAAAAAAAAAAAAAAAAAAAGACAGACATGGGTGAAAACACAACCTCCATCCACCTTCAGTTGTGGAGGTACTTACTATGAGGCACTTTACTCCTTTGGTGCTTGAGGGGAAAACAATTCCTCTGCGTTTATGCTGTAGAGCTAAAAGCGTTGCTGTCTTACAAAGGGCAACTTCGTTTTCTTCTTCTTCAGCTTTGTTTTCGTTTTCTTCTTCTGGTCAGAGCTCTTTTCTTCAATAGCGACGGCCTACATCATCATAAAAATATGGCATGAACTCCAAAGTAACATAAACATTAATTTCGAAAATGGAAACACTGAAAACTGTATTCTTTGTACAATTTCACTAATCATTCAACAAAGTCAGCTTCAATGATATGTTCTCTGTGGGCAATACAAACATTTGGTCATAACAAATCCACATGGTTTCTGATGATGTCACAAAACTTGATATTTTTTCAATACTAATTTTTTGATCCAATGTTGTTATAAATTTTAGTAAAGCAATCGATTTCACTGAAGGTAGATGGAGTTTATGTTTTCACCCCTGGCTGTTTGCCTGTTTGTCTGTCTGTGAGCTGCATGCGACAAGAACAAGGCGGTTAGATTTTAGTTCAGGTCCTAATCCAGATCCGGCCTATCAGTGGGATTTAAAAAAAAAAATTTTGTATACTGAATCGAGGCTCGTGAAAGAGCTAATTCAAATCTTTACCAAAATTGACTCGATTCTTTCTTGTCACTTACACAACCTCTCTAGACTGTCCTAGACTTTTAAACTAGACTGTCCAGCCTGGCGGAGGTGTGCGCTCTATACCGAGTGACGTTCTAGTTTTGCACATCATGAATCGTGGCATGCTTGGAATAAAGATGAAATAAATTGATGGATGTACAGGGTGCTGTACATGCTTGGAATAAATTGAAACTTCCGGGTTCGGTTGCGAGAGGACGCTGGCGTTGCATATTCGCCGCTTCTCCGACTGGATGGATGTACAGGGTCTGCTTCTACCTTTCTGACCTGACATCTCACACCTGTCCTGCCTTTTCACACCCGCACGTGCCGCGTGTTCTCCGGCTGGATAACGGAATCTGCTTTTGATGGTACGGAATACGGAATTCGAAAGGCCCGCTCCCGTTGATTGTGGCCGTGGCCTTGTTTGCCGGTGGCCTTGTGGCCTTGTTTGCCGCTGTGGTCTTGATTAGCGGCTGCAGTCGTTTGCCGCTGCGTTTGCCGCTGCGTTTGCCGCTGCGTTTGCCGCTTTGCCTCCTCGACCTTGGCCTCGTACTCGTCCCTTCGCTCCTGCCTGGCATGGCTCTGAAGTACTCCGCCGCAAGGCTTCTTCTGCTCAATACCCGCTCCACCCCATCATGCATCTCTGCCATCAAATCAAATGGACTCCTCCGACGACCCAGGTACATTCACCGTGGCTCCGGTCGCAAGTTTGTTTATTTGCAATCAGGTCACTCCATCCCCGTCCTCTGGTCGGCTCAGCGCACTCTCACTCTTCGTCCCAGCGCACCTGGTCACAGCAACCCACACGATCGCACCTCTTGCCTACGAACCCTGGCTAAATCACCTGAATTCATCCCTGCTGTTCAAAACAACATCAAGCTCACCCTGTTCAACACCCGGTCCCTCAACAATAAATGCCTCATCCTGAACGAATACATCCTGGATAACAAACTGGACTTTCTCTGTCTCACCGAAACCTGGCAACAACCTCTGGACTACTACACACTCAACCTCACCACACCCAATGGATATTCCTACGTCAATAAACCACGCTCGGAGGGCCGAGGTGGTGGAATTGCCGTTATCCACCGTCAAGACATCAAGACCAACCTATGTTATACCTATGACCATCAAGACCAACTCCTCCGCTCCCTATGTTATATGTTTTATGTGTCGGTTTGTCTTTCTGTGTGATTAATGTTCGCTCTTTCACGAGCCTCGATCTTGTATACAAAAAAAAAAAAAAAAAAAAAAAAAAAAAAATCTCCATCTCATCTGCTCCATCATTTGAACACCTGGCTTTAAAACTCTCTGGTCACACGCAGTCAGTCATGGCTGTCGTCTACCGCCCTCCCAAACCACACCCATCATTCCTGTCTGACTTCTCCTACTTTCTGACCCAGCTATGTTCCCTCTCCCCCTCAATCCTCCTCCTTGGTGATTTCAATATCCACATGGACTCCACTGACTCCACAATAACCACTGACTTCACTGATTTACTCACCTGCTTTAACCTCACTCAACATGTCGACTTTCCTACCCATATCCGTGGTCACATTTTGGACCTTGTCTGCTCCACTGGATTAAATTTGCACCATCTCTATGGCTCCGACCTCACCCTCTCTGACCACTTAGCCATCACTCTGACCATCAACATCCCCGCCCCAACACCAAGGCATTATCGCACAATCAACTTCCGTAAGCTAAACGCTCTTTCACCTACCTCATTCTCATCCACCCTCTCTGAAAAAATGTCCACTTCTCCCTTCATTGACCTCCACACCCCTTCCGACCTCACTGACTACTACAACCACACTCTCTCCTCCTGCCTTGACCAGCTTGCGCCTGTAAAAACCAAAACAGTTTCTTTCACCCATTCTGCTCCCTGGTTTACCCCTGAACTCCACCTGATGAAAACTCGTGCTCGCCAACTTGAAAGACTCCGCAATAAAACGGGTCTCACAGTTCACTCCCAAGCCTACAAGGACCACATACAACACTACAAAGATGCCCTCTCCCGCGCCCGCTCTGCCTACTACTCTCAAATTATCCACTCTGGCTCCGGAAACCCAAAAGCACTCTTCTCGACCATAAACAAACTCCTCCGCCCCCTGAACACCACCACCCAGTCATTCACAGTAGACAACTGCATCTCCTTCCTCTCTTTCTTCCAACGCAAAATTGACAACATCTACAACAGCTTGACCACCGCCGCACCCGCTCCCCCTCCAACCACCTGCCCCCCCTTGTCCTGCCATCCCCTGTCTCGGTTCTCCCCAATCTCTCCTACTGACCTCTCTGAACTCCTCATAGGAATGAAAACTGCCACCTGCACTCTTGACCCCATCCCCTCCAGCTTTGTCAAAGCCTCCCTCCCTGCTCTCTCTCCACTTATCATTGCAACAATAAACTCCTCCCTGTCTACAGGCATCGTCCCACCTTCCCTCAAAATTGCTGCTGTTACCCCCATTCTAAAAAAACCTGGTCTAAACCCTGACACCCTAAACAACTTCAGACCCATCTCCAACCTACCCTTTCTGTCAAAAGTTTTGGAACGCGCTGTAGCCACTCAACTCAAACATCATCTCTCTGCCAATAACTTGTATGAAACATTCCAATCCGGATTCCGCTCCAACCACAGTACTGAAACTGCTCTCCTCAAAATCACCAACGACCTTCTCCTCTCCTCTGACGCTGGCAACCTCAACATTCTCGTCCTCCTCGACCTCAGCGCTGCCTTTGACACCATCGATCACACTATCCTCCTCACCCGACTTGAATCCACCTTTAACGTCACCGGCACTGCCCTCTCTTGGATTAAATCATACCTCTCTGACAGATGCCAGTTCATCTCCATCAATAACTGCAAATCCCCCACTGCTCCCCTCCCCCAAGGTGTCCCCCAAGGTTCAGTTCTTGGCCCCCTCCTCTTCATCCTTTACCTGTCCCCGCTCGGTCACTTAATCCGCCGTCATGGTCTCCAATTCCACTGCTTCGCCGATGACATCCAGCTTTTCATCTCCACCAAGTCCGTCTCCACCGACACCCACTCTATCCTGACAAACTGCATCACTGAAATAAAATCCTGGCTTCAAATCAACTTCCTCAAGCTTAACTGTGATAAATCTGAAATAATCATCATTGGCCCAAAAACGCTCACAAAATCCACCCATAACTTTGCCCTCAACATCGACGGTATCCCAGTATCCACCTCCCCTCACATCCGGAATCTTGGCGTCATCTTTGACCAAACCCTTTCCTTCGACAAATACACTAAACAGATCACAAAGTCAGCCTTCTTTCACCTGAAAAACATTGCCCGTCTCCGCTCATCCCTCTCCTCCACGGCTGCAGAAACCCTCATCCACGCCTTCATCACCTCCCGTCTGGACTACTGCAATAGCCTCCTCTATGGTTCACCCTCAAAAATCACCAATAAACTCCAATACATTCAGAACTCCGCTGCCCGTCTACTCACTCATTCCCGGACCCGTGACCACATCACCCCCGTCCTTTACAAGCTTCACTGGCTCCCCATCCCCCAGAGAATCCAGTACAAAATCCTCCTCTTGACATACAAAGCCCTCCATAACCTGGCCCCATCCTACCTGGCTGACCTCCTCTCCAGACACACTCCCACCCGCAACCTCCGCTCTGCTGGTACCAACCTCCTGACCCCCTCCATCCGGACCAAATTCAGATCCTGGGGGGACAGGGCCTTCTCCATCGCTGCTCCCACCCTCTGGAACTCACTACCTCACACCATCAGAGACTCCTCCTCACTCACCACATTCAAAACATCACTAAAGACCCACCTGTTCAACGCTGCATTCAACATTCAACCCACAGCATTTAACCCCTGACTATCTCTTCTCCTTCTCCCTCCTTTTGCTTTAAATATTTCCCTATTGATTCTTGTCTTGTCTTTTTGATTCTTGTCTTATATATATGCCGTATATCGCTGCTGTTTGTTTTCTTGATTCTTGTCTTTTTGCAATTGTTGTTTTCATGTATTGTTATGCATTATGTTTTCCACTCTGTCAAAGCGCCTTTGGGCTTCTGGAAAAGCGCTATACAAAATAAATGAATTATTATTATTATTATTAAAGATGAACAAACACATGGTCTGGGGAGGTTATGCTCTGATTCCGATCAGTGAAGTTGTGAGTGCTATGCCGGGTAATGATCTGGCCAATCGGAGAAATACAAAACATGAAGTGTTCAGCCTCACGGAGGTGTGCCCTCTACCGAGTGCCTCTCGAGTTTAGTATGGCATGGTGAAATCCCTTTAAGGATTCTTTATACAGTACAAAGTGATCTTCATACGGTACGGTACCTTTAGAGATGCCATTTACTCCTTGGATTTGAGCATGCTCATCCAACAGACTTTCATGCTTTCCTCCTGCCTTGGCATAGTATTGAAGGGCAAGTCGTTTACAAACTGCTCCCATATCCATGAGCTTGTCCATTACAAGTTGCTCAAATCTTGTACACGTGTTACTGCTCCTGTAAATCCAGAACACCCGTTTTTTTCAGCAGAAACATGCTATAGTTGCTCCTTTAATCTGCGGTTGTTTAATACGCACGACAAAGCCAGTTAATGCGCACTGCTACAAACTACATTCCAAAGAGACAAAACTATTCATGTCATGTTGTTGAATGTATCACGTAATCGATGGCTGGCTGGTTCGTAAAATGCCGTCTAATATTTGCCCTTGTGCTGAATTTTTAGGATGGAGATATTGATCTGAATGTACTTACTCGAACGCTGTGTTCACAGGAGCAACTTCATAAGGTAAGGAATCTATGTATGATTGTATGATGTGCTAATAAGATGATTGCGAAAATTTAGACGTAGGGAGACACCATTTGCTCGATTGCATGTCACACCTTCGCATTCTTTTAAATCCTCTGTTCAGTTACTAAACTTTCAGGAATCAGCATTTCCAACTTGATTAGTAAACCTTAACATTCCATCCGACTTGCCACATCGACCAACAAAGTATCCTCCACTTGCACTCATCCATGCCTCCACTTACACTTTCCCATGCCTCCACTCGGGCTCATGCACTCCACATCACTCCGCAGGCACGGCCACTGTACTTTCTTGTGTTTTTTTTCTTTTTCTAATGCATCTGCATGCTGTCTGGCTTAATTCTGCTCTTCTCTGTTTGATGTGTGTTGCTCCTTTAACGAAATGCTGATGGTAAGAGATCAATCTTACAAACTGCCGCATCTCTGTGGTTTTACTCCTTGAATGCATCCACTTTTTTCAGCTTCATATCCACTCCAGCCTTACCAAATGTCTCACTAACTCAGCTTCATCTCTAGATGGTTGCACTTCACAGGCTTGACCTTCAACCTGGCTGCTCACAATTGCTTGAACGGACAGCTGCAGTCACTGTAGGAGTTCTTTTTTTTCTTTTCTTTTTTGTATACAAGATCGAGGCTCGTGTAAGAGCTAACATTAATGACAAAAAACATAAACGGACACATACAACATATAATAAAGGGAGCGAGAGACAAGATGGAGAGAGAGAGAGGGAAGCACACAAGTACAGCAGTAGAAAACAGGGACATCGGGAAATCTGTGGGAGGGAGAGGGCTTGGGGGGAGCGCGGCATGGGAAAGGGGGTGAGGGGTGAGAGAGATACAAAACACATGGACACTGCTAGGACTTCCAAGAAGGAGGTCGGTATTTCAAAAAGGTTGATCTGGGGTGAATTAACGGGGGTAGAAAAGATCAAGATTTTAAATGGGGGAAGATGAGAGATGGTGGTGAACAGATGTTTTAAAGACCTGGAGGGTGGAGTGGGATTGAAGAGAATGAGGGAGTTTGTTCCAGAGGCAGGAGAGAAGAGGAATGAAGGAGTGAAGGTGAGCAGAGAGTCTTGATTTTGGCAGTTCTTCCAATGTTTTACTAAATATGCTCATCATTGAGGTATACAATGTAGGCCTCTAGTGCAGTCAAACCAAGCTCCAAGGGTCCTTATAATGTGACAAACATTGGTCAACCCAAAAGGCGTGACTGAATTTGAAAAGCCTGTGATGCACGCTGAACATCGTCTTTCGGCCTGTGTTATGGTGCCATGTCCACGAGCCATGTACCCACTAGTCAGATCCAATGTGGAGAAGAATTGAGCCCCTGCTAGAGAATCTAAAGTTTCCCCAATATGATGGAGGGGTAGCTATCTCTCATTGTAATTCAGTTGAACTTTTAGTAGCACATGCCATTATCCCTTTTTAATACCATGACTGGTGAAGTGCACTTCAATGATGAGACATAAAGAAACCTTGGAAATCCGTCCACAGGTTATAAGATGGGGGTGAAGACTCCTGCTTTTAATGACTGATTGATGTGTTCTGCAACCATCTCTTAGTTTTCGGTTTATGGCCAATAGGTTGCTTGTTTGATGGACACTCAATCTTAAAAATTGATGTAATGCAGTACTAAGTCTGCTGAATATGTCCCAAATTGGGATTTTCAACACTGAGATACAGCAGGTTAATGCTGAACGCATCAGACCTTCAGACCTAATGCTGAACACAACACAACCCCAATGTACTGCTGAACCCCAATCCTCTTAGTCTTGGCTTCTCCTTGGCTTTTCGTCATGGCATCTCATCCTTGCATTTGAAAATGTAGCTTTCAATCATTGCGCTTCCTTTGGCATTGTCTCGCCACATACACAACCATGTTTTAACGATTCCCAGGAAGGTTGGCTACCTGCATTATGGGTCTTCCTTGTTCAGAATACACAAAAGTCACAACCACCAGAAACTCTATACATTTTATCCTGCTGTCCCATAGTATCACACACAGTCCAAGGCCCACTTCTGCCTTTAGGTGTTCCTCTGTTGTAAATCTTAACTGCACTATAGCTCTTGGTCTCAGGTTACAGTAAGGCTATTTATACCCAAGACCCCTGGATTTTCACCGACCCCTCCGAGCATGACCTTTTGACCCCTAAATCTGCATTCAATGACCCCATAAAAATATTCCTACCAAATTGTAGCCCACCCTAAACCCTTCATACTGATACCTAAAATATTGGTGCACAGCAATGGACACAGTGAAACAATCAATTATACACGCTCTACCCCTAATTTTTGTGCCAAATTTCGTCATGTGGCAAAGTTATAAATCCAGCTCGATGACAAGTTTCACAAGAGAGTTTACGCAGCAGGCCTCCCGAAACAAGTGTGCCACGGTCCAATCTACCAGAAAACGCACAAGAAAAAAGTGTGTTCCTTCATGACTACCCCTCCCAGATTCTGGGCCTTGGCACCCCTACTATAGTGAAGAAATTGTGATGAACAACACGTGGGTGTTTCTGATAGAGAAATCATGAAAGTGAAGCATTTTAAAATGTACTTAAAAGCTTTTAATGGAAGAAACCTCTCATTCAATGAACATTTCATTTGGCGATAGTGAGAAAAGGAAGGAATGAAGTACTGGTACAGGAAGTGCAGGCAGATTGAAATTGTGTTTTTTGTTTTTTTTTTGAAGTGAAAAAGTGAAATTGTTTTGTTTGATTGTTTTTATTTTTTAATTGAGGAGTGGAAATAGGGTAAAGTTGAGGAATCTGAAAGAACAATACTTAGGAGAAAATAAGTGGAACGAGGCATGCAGCATCAAAGCATAGAGAATTTGCACAGCAACTAGCAGAGGCCATAGGGAAGTAGGCCAAACACAGAGAGACTCAAACTCGACAATAGTAATACAGCACAACAAGGTTTAAGACGGAAAATTGGAAGAAAACAAAAACACATCACAGAGATGAAAATATAACAGAAAGACACGACGGATCTGGTCCGGAAAACTTAGCTTGGTTGAAGTGGACGAAGGAACTTCCGCCCGAGACATCCACGTGCAACGAACCCTGAACCGGATGTCACTTGTGCCTCCACTTGTGCTCACTCATGCCCACATTGTCATCCTCTGGCTAAACTGATTCCACAGAAAGAGCTCCTCCCTGCACTCATTTACATTCCCTCATTATTTATCTGGCACCTTTATGCAGCATGGATGCTCCAGCTGAAGCATCACAGTCCTCCAGGTCATGCATGATTGGTGATGTTCTTTTGAAGCCTTTCTCTGAGGAACGGTAGGTACTGAGAGGCCCAAGTCCTCTTTGTGTTACACTCAGATCTTACATTGCTATGTCAACGGCATCCATGTCTGGATAGGTTTCTATGTCTGGATCCATGTCTGGAATCAGCCAGGTGCCGATTTCTTTTCCTGTATTTCTGACCTTCTATCTCTGACTTTTGAAAGATTGCTGTGACTGTTTCCCAAACCATTGGCTCAGCTTTGCTTGCCGTTACTTCCATCACATCAACATTACTATCTTCCATTGCCAGCTGTGACTGTCACCACAGCAGGAAAGTATCAAACTCTTACTTTCTTTTTACACAAAGACTGCTGGGCAAACCCTCCAGTCCACTTATGTGCACATTGTGTACAATCCTTGGAAGTTCTTGGCCAAACAAAATGTTGAGCCTGTTTTGGAACAACCCTATATCCAAATGCAATTTCAGGACTGGATGTGTCCTTCACACAGCCAAGTCTTTCCCTGATCAGCCCATAATTCTATGGAGGTATGCGGAGCATTCATTTCGAGCACCATGAATATTGGAGTCAAAAGCCCTGATGGTAGTTGTTGTATCTTAGCAAGAGGCTGAGGTGGAAGTTTTGCTTCTCTCCCACCGACGGCATGTTATTGGCCTTTCGGCGTTCTACTGTCTGATACTTGTCTCTCCCTCCCCCAATTCTCTCCGAGTGCTTTGGCATTTCCTACCACTTCCTGGTCATACAATTATCTCGAGCAACCCATACCTTGTTACCCTTGCTAAATATTAGTTTACTGCTCACTTCCTTTGTCCGCATTTTCTCTCCAATGTAGAACTACCTTCCACGCTCTGTCAAATCGTGTTCTTTCCTACATTCTATTAATGGGGAAATACACCCGTCTCATACTGTCTCTGATCCCCTCGCAGACTTTCCTATATGTTCTCACACTCCCGCTGCCCCCCTTTTACACATATGTGACATGTACGTTATTCCGTGTGTTTTTTCCTGGTATCCTTCGTCCTTATCTGCCAATGCGGTCGTTGCTTCTTTGTGCTTTCGCCGTTTCCTCTGCCATATTGTTAGTTCGTTGACCTCATTCTCTGTCTTCTATAAACTTTGAACTTTCTATTAAAAATAAATAAATCTGCTCTTCTTTTCAACTTTGAACTTTGTATTAAAATAAATAAATAAAAGCTCCTTTGATGTCATACCAGTGTCATCATCGATTGTGTGGATGTATTTTTTCACGTCCCATTTGCTTGTTATAGCTGTAAGGAACTGTTCTCATCCCATCATCTTTTTTATACTGATTTGCAGGAGGATGTGCATTGGGATTGGGACAGACTTTTCATGGAGGTCTCTTCTGAACTCAAGGTGGCGTGGGAGAAGGTTGGGAAAAAGGACAAAGTAAAGCAAGAGAGCTGAAGATAATTTGTTGTTTGTGTTTATTTCTTTGCCTTTTTCCTCTTAATCTGTTATCATTTCTTTTACTCCATTTATATTTTATACTAACGAGGTACCCTTGTTACGCATGGCTGGAAGGCTAAATGCAATCGGTCAATATGGAAACGGCAAATACTAAACCATGAACCAATAAATTGCACATTCCTGTGCCACCTTCAGTCGAACTTCAGCCGTGGACAGCCTTTTTGTGAACGACTTGGACAAAAAACGGCGAATGCCAAACCATAAACTAATAAATGTGGATAATGTTTCTATACACTGTCAATGGCGAAACTGCAAATGCCGAATCCGCGAATATATAAGGAATATAACCACATTTAGAGGCCATTTTTCCCCGCAAAGCAGGGGTTGGCCTTTTCGGGAACCGTGGTTGTTGTTGTTTTTTGGTCCCCTTTTTGAAGCAATGTTTTACGGCCGGATGCCCTTCCTGACGCCAGCCCTTTTTGCTGCCTTTAACGACAAACAGGGAATTACCAGTGAACTGGTACTCAATTAGCCGACCTCGGAAGGATGACAGGCTGAGTCAACCCCCCTGGCGTTAATTCAGCGATCGACCGGGATTCGAACCCAGGATCCTAGGATCCTAAGCCGGCACCCTAGTCACTAGCCCAACACCAGGGTTGTTCACACAACACTAGCCCCAACACCAGGGCGAATATCAAAGATGGAAACCCTCACATAATTTTCTCATTCTCCTTTAAACTCAATATTTGTATATATTTCACTCACAACCAAACAGCATCATTCCAATCACAAATGAATACTACACCATTAATATAACAAAATACTATGTTGCAAACACTCGTAAGATAAATGAATATAAACAAATGTAAAGTCAGGTAAACGAATGTAAATAGGATATGTTGATCTGACGTGATAACCAATACAAACGAATCTGCCGACAAGCAACGGCGGTTATGTAACACTTTGTACGGATGGAAACTCAAAATCATAATTGTATTGAGGAATTTATGAAACCTTCCACACACCTTCGAACATCCGCTGGAAATCTGAAAGGTTCCACAGGAAGATTGGCCGGCTAATCAAACTGAGGGGGAGTAGTTCGGGGGTCGGACAGACAGACAGACAGACAGACAGTCCTGCTTTATAATATAGATTTTAAATTGTATACCGTTTTACTAAAATCAAACGTCTTCAAGTTATTGAGTCTTTTATTTTCAATACAAAGAGTAGGTACTTACCATGGCATAGTCCCAGGCCTATACCCCTACATATTCACAACACTGCCCCAGGTTCATGAAAATCATGTCATGTCATCTTATTTATGATGCATAAATGAACCACAAGCAAGTGGTCCATATAAATACATTCATTGCTTCCTGACATCACAATACGTTTGCCACAGGAAATTATTGCATTGAACATGGGACCGTATCTGCCATCTTCTCCTCGCATTGATTGAACTGTACATGCACACCATGTGATAATAACATTTACTCAATAAAAACATGATGAATGTAAACTGCCGTGTACGTATTTAAACATATTTAAAAAAATATTTTTCATTGTACAGCCTGAGCCTGGTGTTGGCTTAGCGGTTAGGGTGCCGGCTTGGGATCCTAGGATCCTGGGTTCGAATCCCGGTCATCGCTGAATTAACGCCAGGGGGCTTGACTCAGCCCGTCATCCTTCCGAGGTCGGCAAATTGAGTACCATTTCACTGGTAATTCCCTGTGTGTTGCAAGAGGCGACTAACAGGGTTGGCGGCAGGAAGGGCATCCGGCCATAAAACATTGCTTCAAAAAGGGGACCACGGTGCCCGAAAAAGGCCAACCCCTGCTCTGTGGGGAAAAAATGGCGTCTAAAGGTGGTTCTTTCTTTCTTGGTACAGCATTATCATGACACTTTGCTTACCTCTTCGCCAGCCTCTCTACAACAATTTTATCATCGTTGAGGTGAAATCAGGTCGGAGGTGGGTGCAGAGGGTATTTTCGCACATAAGATAGGGCAAGGATGTATATTATTATGAATTGACAACCTCCTCCGTTTTGACTTGATCATTGTGGTTTCATTTTGAATCGAGCCAAGCCGCAACCTCCCTCTTACGATTGATTGGCAACTTTGAGTGAATGACTTCTCCTTGTTGTTGAAACAGTGTGTTGTGTAACGGTTTACCTTAGGCGTGTTTTCCGTGAGAAAATGGTATCAGGTAATGAATATGGCAGATCCGACCTCTACTCAATCCCCGAATTCCCTGTGGTGAACATATGGTGACGTAATTATGCTTGTGGTCCATTGAGTGATGAACGGAATGTGATTACATCCTTCAAATGAGGCATCTTTAAAATGTGAGGAATTCTTGAGGTTGTTGAAGGACGTGGTATTCCTGCTTTTAGTGGGTTCCACTCACAGGCTGCTTGTTTCCCGGGAATCTGAGCTGTTGAGCTATCGGCCTGACGTACTATAGTGATGACCTATCCTTCTTATAAATTGCTGCATGGTTCCAGCCTTAGTGATGCATTATAATTAATCCAATTCACGATTTATTTTATAATTTATTAATATAAATAGTACAGGAATAAAATATCACATTTTCCAAATTTGGTTCATTTGCTCATTGAGCTTAAATGGTTCTTGTCTGCTTCAAGCGCATCTATAATGTAAGAGAGCTGTTTGTCTGTCTGTGTTTGTTTGTCTGTGTGTCTGTCTGTCAGTCACCATATTTCTCCGAGATTGCTGAACAGATCTTCGTCAAACTTTCAGAGGTTCATCAGTGAGTGCCTGGGAGTGTTTCAGACAAAAATAGTGCCTGAGGTTTTGCAGCTATATATATATATAACCACCTTTAGAGGCCATTTTTCCCCGCAAAGCGGGGGTTGGCCTTTTTCGGGAACCGTGGTTGTTGTTGTTTTTTTGTCCCCTTTTTGAAGCAATGTTTTACGGCCAGATGCCCTTCCTGACGCCAACCCTTTTTGCCGCCTTTAACGTACAAACAGGGAATTACCAGTGAACTGGTACTCAATTAGCCGACCTCGGAAGGAATGAACAGGCTGAGTCAACCCCCCTGGCGTTAATTCAGCGATCGACCGGGATTCGAACCCAGGATCCTAGGATCCTAAGCCGACACCCTAGCCGCTACCCCAACACCAGGGCAGCTATATGAAAGGTAATATTAAATTATCCATTATCCACGATTATTGTGTGTGTGTGTGTGTGTGTGTGTGTGTGTGTGTGTGTGTGTGTGTGTGTGTGTGTGTGTGTGTGTGTGTAACATCATATTAACTAGAACAACACTCAGTAGAGAGCATACCTCCTCCTGGTTGGCCATATCACTCAATGGTGAAGAATCACTTAAAAAATTCTACTAGCCGGATCTGGATCCGAATATTCACCAAAATTGAATAGATTCTTCCTTGTCACACACACAACCTGTCCACGAAGTTTCGTCCAAATCCATCCATAACTTTTTGAGATATCCTGCTATGTATCGTTTTTGGCCCGATCTCCCAATGGTGAAGAATCACTTAAAAAATTAAATAATTCTCATATCCGAATCCATATTCAGATCTTCACCAAATTTGAATAAATTCTTCCTTGTCAGACACCCAACCGGTCCACCAGGTTTCGTCCAAATCCATCCATAAATTTTTCAGATATCCTGCTATGTATCGTTTTTGGCCCTATCGCCCAATGGTGAAGAATCACTTTAAAAATTCTAGTAGCCGAATCCGGATCTTCACCAAAATCTAATAATTTCGTCCTTGTCACATACGCTACATCTCTGCCAAATTTCGTCCGAATCCGTGCACAATGTTTTGAGATATTTTGTTCACAAACAAACAAACAAACGGACAGACAGGGGTGAAAACATAACCTCCATCCACCTTTGGTGGCGTAGGTAAATATAAATTTTGTTTCGTTGTTGTAGGTGGGGGAGTGTTTTAGGCACCCACAAAAAATAGAAAAAAACAAATTTATTTCTTCAAAATTCCAACAGGATTAGAACATCACCGGGCAACGCTGCGTATTCCTGTGAGTGCTGGTGCTTGATAAATGGTGATCATGCATACAATCATACATGATCCTTTATGGTCACCAAAAAACTTTATAATATGGTTGGTATTTGTTACAACTTGTGGTCACCATTTGTTATGATGTCATAGCCTGCTCCTTTAATAACGGCATATTACAGATATATTTTTATATTTATATACATATATACATATATGATATATACATATATGATATATACATATATGATATATACATATATGTATATATGATATATATATATATATATATATATATATATATATATATATATATATATATATATGATATATATATATGATATATATATATAATATATATATATATATATAATATATATATATATATATATAATATATATATATATATATACACACACGTATATATATATACGTATACACATTACGACAACTTTAGCGTTGAAACTTCAAACGTGCCAATTTAATAGCAAAATCAATGAATTTACTCCTTTCTTTCTTTGATTATATGTTGCAACTCAGCAGAAGGTCTGGTTCTTGTGGATGAGGATTGAGGGTTATATGCGAAAAGTGGGGGAAAGGTGCACTGTGCATGAACATGGGGCTGGGGGTCGCTGGGAACCTAGAAGGGCCATCGATTCGCTGCAGGAGGTGAGTTAACTATCATCCAGCAACGTTTGCTCAGACTCGTGCCGAGCTCGGCTCTCCGTCTTTTTGACGCTTTGGGAAACTTTTCCAAGCCTCTTTTGCGCTTTATTTCCTCCCCGAGATATATATATATTTTATATATATATATTTTTTATCAAAGTCACCTTCAAGCAGCGATTAATCACAAGACCTGAAGCTAAGCTATCTCGGTGTGTGACAAACATAGCCTACCCCATGTTGCGAAATGTTCGAACCTTCTCATTTTTCAGTTTAAATTATTTTCCTTTCTTTTACACCATTATGAATAGCTAAGCTGCCTCATGCATTTTTATATATATATATATATATATATATATATATATATATATATATATATATATATATATATATATATATATACATACATACATAAGTCCACACCTTATAAGTGATTTTTTTTCATAAGACATTTTTAGGCAAATATGAAACCTCAATGGGGATGTTAACGACCACATATTTAACAAGAAAGAGCAATCAGAGATTGCAAACCCTCGCAGGATGTATTTTCAGTGGTTTTAAGGCTTTTGTGTTAAAACAAATATGGCGGCCGAACCACGTGGCCGATGACGTCATGATTATTTATTTCCTAAGCTAATTTATTCCTAGATTATGCTCAAGAAATTTTATCTTGATCGGATGAAGTTTTGTACTTGTCGGATTATGACGTCATAATGGAGGTACCTATGTCATCATCATTAACATATTTTATTCCCCATGGAGAGTTCTTTACAATGAGCCATGTCTCAATTTTTTCTATTCCGCGCTTTTGGAGATATAGAGGTGCAAAGTTTTTCGTTTTTTTCCAAGATGGCGGCCGAACCACGTGCCCTATGACGTCATAATTATCATTTAAAAATTCTACAGGTGGAGTCGTATCTATGGTGAAAATTTCCTGTCAATCGGACCAACGGTTGCAGAGAAAATCATATTTATCCTTTGCGGACAAACGAACAAACAAGAAGACGTCATGCGGAGCACGATACTTGCAAAATCCACCCCCCCCCTACCCCCCAATAAAAAAAAATTCCATTGATACAGCAAATTGTCCATTTCATCAAGATTAAAATTGACAATCTTCATCAAAGCTCGGGTCAGTAGGAAGAAAAGTGACCATTTT
The DNA here is from genome assembly GCF_964187855.1 of Myxine glutinosa. Lineage (NCBI taxonomy): Eukaryota > Metazoa > Chordata > Myxini > Myxiniformes > Myxinidae > Myxine > Myxine glutinosa. The sequence continues at coordinate 280,896,144 of NC_136261.1, forward strand.
TCAGATGAAAAATGATTTTGGAAAGTTGACCTTGAGTTGACCTTTGACCTTTTGACCTCATAAAATAGTTAGTTTCCCTATTTAGTAACTCAATGTGCAAATGCTGTTCAATTTTCAAGTCAATCGGATGAAAATTGAGGATTTTAGAAATTTGGCCTATGTTTACCTTTTGGCCTATGTTGACCTTTTGGCCAATGTTGACCTCAAAAATACTTGGTGGTTGAATTCATTGACCAGATATGCAAGTCCCCTTCAAATTTCAAGTTAATCGGATGAAAATTGAGGATTTTAGAAATTTAGCAAAGTTGATGACCTTTGGCCTATGTTGACCTTTTGGCCCCAAAAACAATAGGCTTCTTGCTTTTGACCAATTCTACCATTTGGTGAAGTTTCGTGAAGATCGGTTGAAAATTGTGACCTGTAGGCCGGTGACAAACAAACAGACAGACAGAACCACAAACGCAACCGACCAATATACTTGAAAAATCTTCAATTTTGCAAGTAACAAACAGACAAACAAACGGACTCAAATGCAATACCCTCTCCTCATGGGAGGGTAACTAGAACGGCATTTGGTAGAGCATACCTCTGCCAGGCTGAACAGTTTGTTTTGTATCCACTGATATGCCAGATCTAGATTCGAATCTTCACCAAATTGAATCGATTCTCCCTTGTAGTACACACAACGTATCCACCAAGTGTCGTCCGAATCGGTCCATAACCTTTTGAGATATCGTGCTGTATATTGTTTTTATCACTTTCTCTCAATAGTGAAGAATCACTTAAATTCCAGGAACTTGTCATTTGTTCATGGTGCCAGTCTACATGAACGATCTCTAATGCGGATTAACTAATGCCGGTTTAAGGGATGTCCGTTTAACATTCATTCGAGAGAGGGCACACATTGATGAATGACCCTGTCTGTAAAACACCGGATGACAGGGCAGGTACTCAGAGGTGAGTGTGCATACCACTAGACCATCCCGTCAGCCTTTATAAAGACTGGCGGAGACCCACGGAATATCCGGGCAATGTAAAATTTGACTTCAAGTCCTCAACCCTCCTCCCCACATCCCCTCACAACTCTGACCCATCTTTGCTCCCCCCACCTCCGAACCCCACACTCTGTCCTCCCCTAACCCGTCCCCTCCTCCCACTCATAAAAGTGAAAGGGCATTCGTCCATCATCATTACATATTTAATATCATGTTATTACAATCACCGAGTTTGACGTTTTCTTACTTGAAACCTCCTTATCATTAGTCGTCAATAAACGGCTCTCTCAGTATTCTGGTATATTTTGTGTCACTGACAATCTCTCGAAAGTCTTTTCCAGATTTGGTTTAAAAAAATAAATAAAACTTTTCCGCTTTTGATTCCTACCAACCCGCTTTTCATTTCCTACATTAGGTGACTTTTTAAATGATGTATTCCACACAAAAATGTGCACAAACCCCAGGATATGGCGGGTGGAATATTAGGATTGTTACCTAAAATGGCGCACAAAGCTTCTAAAATAAGCTGAAAATACTTGGAAAGGTAACTGAGAGAAAGGGTTGTGCCTCTGCACAACGAAAGACTTGAAGAACTTTCTCAGCTCACCGAACGGGCAGCTGCTCATAGTACAAACTCCCGACCATGTGGGTCGGTGCAAGGCCCGAGCGGATGGGTGTGTGCTACACAAACCCCTGACGGATTGCCACCAGGGAATGGACTGTGTATCTGGAATCGGTGCTTCTCAACACCGATGGGAAGGACATATCTGGAGCTTGTGAATGTATTGGGTAAGTTTCAAATGATGATATTTACTATTAAACATCCTGTCTGACATGACAAGGAACTTGGACACAAGAGGAAGTCATTCGGCCCATCATGCCTGTGCTCTATCCACACTACATTAATTAAATCTATCCGTTTACCAACTTAATTTACTGTGTGGTGGAGGGGGTATGAGTGGGAGGAGAAGAGTGGGGCTGGGACTTCACAAATATCGTTTTTTTTGTTCTTAATTTATTTTATTTTCTGGAGAGGGGTGGATGGGGTTTGTAGGGTTAGGAATTTCGACGAGACATCACAGACATCACAATTAGTACATATATCCACAATCACCTATCGATACCTGAGCTACCTACCGAGAACAGTCCTGCCGATATTCTTGTACCTGGCCTCCATCCCCAATGCTTCCAGACAATTCCATTTCCAACCTATTACTGTTTCTGCTGCTACTACCTTTTTGGGAAGACAATTATTCCAAGCATAAAGATCCCTTCCTTAAACCTACCGTCCTACCCAACCCTTCTCTTCTTTACACCCAGGTGATGTAAAAAGTCTGAGTAAAATAATGTACTGTATGATGTCCTGTCTCCTTCAGGCGCTCACCATAGCTTAGTCTATCTACTCCTGGAATCAATCCAGTAGCTCGACACAGAACCCTCTCAATGACAGCTATGTCCAAACTCAGATCTGACAAAAATTGAGCACAAAATTATAGGTGACATCTCACTTAATTCCTGTACACTGTACACTTAACTGGAGTTATTATATATACCATATATATATATATATATATATATATATATATATATATATATATATATATATACTGTATATATATATATATATATATATATATATATATATATATATATATATATATATATATATATGTATATATATATATATATATATATATATATATATATACATACACATATATATATATATATATATATATATATAATTATTTATTTATTTATATATAATTATTTATATATATATATATAATTATTTATTTATATATAATTATTTATTTATTTATATATAATTATTTATTTATATGTATATAATTATTTATTTATTTATATATAATTATTTATTTATTTCTATATAATTATTTATTATTTTTATATATTTATTTATATATTATTATTTATTTATTTATATATATATATATATTTATATATATACCATACATATATATACACACATATAAATATATATATATATATATATATATATATATATATATATATATATATATATATACATATATATATATATATTGTGGATATGAGAATTGTGTTTTTTTTATTGTGGTAAAATGTCACCCTCCTTCCTCCAGTTGTTGTGTATAAAGGTCAAAAGGTCGTTACCATAGTTATTTCATATACCACACGTAGCCAATCATATATCCTTCTATACAGTTATCTCCTTATTCTATGTAGGTTAAGGCCTTGTCTTCCATTAATTTAACACTCCATTGCACCGAATTCAAATAGAGTAGATTCCCTTTCATTCCCATTCCCAAAGCATCCATTGCCAACTGCATTTGGGCGGTTTTCTTCATCCCAAAACTCCATTGAGCACGCGGCCAGCTCGGAGAAGAAAGGCGTGTCTCCACCTCGTCATAGAGAGGAGGAGTGAGTCGGCCCCGCTCAACCAATCCAGCACGAAGGGGTTTGGCTTGAGAGGGCGGAGAGAGAATAATCTGGGAGGTTCGCGACGGTTCAAGGGTGGGGCTTATATAACGCGCGGGAGACGCCCCCCACCTCAGACGGCAGATGAGATACAGAGGAGTCCTGGAAAAGCACGTGACGTCCCCATGGCGGCAAAAAGCAGGAGATTGAGGGAGAGAGATGCACAAAAGAGTCCACCGCAGCTTTTGAACGAACCAGCAGCTTTTGAACAAACTGCAGCTTTGAACCAACGGCAGGTTTAACCACCGCAGCTTGGAGCGTCGACGGCGGTGACGGCAGTTGTGGCCAAGAAGCCACGTCGCCGTGCGGAGACGATTGGGGAGAGTCGGCGGCTGCCAACTCGAGCCGGGATCACACCCACCACCCGCATCCTTCCAGCTCTGTGGACCACCTGAACCTTCTGATCCCTCCAGCCAATCCACCCTTCATTCCCCATTCGTGTGAGTCTGTCTTTTGTTTGTTCTGTCCTGGGTTAAGTAAGACTGTTTTTCGGTAAGCTAAGGTGCACTGTGTCCGCTTCTTCTTCTTCTGTTTTTATTTTATTATCCTTCCTCCTCCTTGGTTTCTTTTAATTGTGTAAATATTAGTAATAAATTATATTTGTCCTTCATACCTTTTGTCTCCTTCTTCACATCCTTCGTCTTCGTCTTTTACAAATTGAATACCTGTGGCATGATTTGGCCAACGTTTCGGAATCGGGTTAGTGAATGCTAATGACTCGAACTTCGGGTTGCTAAAAACCGCTCGGCAACTAGACCATCTAAAACCGGGGTTCAAGCGGGAGTCCCTCCCTGGCTTCACGGTCAGGAGTGGCACTCAGGTCCTTGGGACTTTTTGGTAGACCAAATACCCTGGCTGCTCCCGACCGGAAGGAGCGTTGGGACCCCCAGGACTCACGTCGGTCAGGCGCGGACAAGGGGATTAATCCCCCCTTCTTAAGGGGGAAAGGCCGACGGAGAGATCCGTAACAAATTGGTGTCGAGTGGGATTCGAGGCCCGAACCAAATTTTTAAACATCTAAAAAAAAAAAAAAAAATTGGTCAAAATTTGGAGCGGCCGAGATTGTTATAACATCTAAATTTAAAATCGTGCCATGGATGCTCAAGGCGATCGGGTGCCGGTGGGGGTAGAGATAGAAGGGGGGGTAGAGTCGACCCAGGACCCCAGGGAAGAAGTGGGAATAGTGGAAGAGGAGAGTAAAGAAGGTGCGGTCTTGGGGGTTACAGGCACACAAAATGGCGGCCTCCCGTACGTGACGGCGATAGCCGGACCCACAGTGCCAATGGACTGGGGCCTTTTTATGATGCATTTCAGTGCATCTATGAAGGGGGACAGTAAGGGATTGGAGGCAATGATGGCTACCCGGGGGATAGACATGAAAAAAATGAGCCAAGAAGCAAGGTACAACCCAGATGGATTTGTGGAGCAAATAAACGCCACGGCGAAAAGAATACAGGAAGACATTGACCGCAGATCGGGCGAAAAGGTCCCAAGGGTACGCAATGAGGTAAAGCGGGTCGAGAAGCACTGGTTGGGCGAAGTGGAGAAAAGCACGGGTAAAATGACGGGTATAGAGATCGCGACCCGGGGTATGGGGAAGCCGGCGACCGCTGAGGTACAAGTGGGAATTTTAATAAAGCCAGCGGTCGTTGAGGTGAATAAAGAAAGAGCAATAGTTATGGTTGAAATTGAAAAGACGACGGAGGTAGCCCGTGAATTGAAGGGAGAGATGGATATTGCTCAAAGTCTGAATACACATCCTGATGCCGTACTTGCTAATCCTTATAAAGATTTGCAGGTGCGCGTGGAGAAAAGGATCCCCCAGGTGAGTCGTGCTGTATGTTGTGCGGGTAGATTTTGTAGAAAAGTGTTCGGCGCGAAGAGAATTGTCACGCGATTGGGATCGATATGGCACCCGGGCGTTGGTGAAGGGTCCCGTGTGAGTGGAAATGGCGCGCGTGTGAGGAAAAAGTGTGCGTCAAAGAGTGGGTGTGTTATAATTATAAAGCTTGGCAGTAAAACCGAGTGTGAGCGGGAATGCACGACGGAGTGTACGTGCGAGGGTGAGAGTGACTCGGGGAGTGAGTTAGTGGTGGAGCGGGTGCGAGGATGCACGTATGGGATGGACGGCAAGAGCATGCGAGAATGCACACCTGGAATGGTCGAACGTGTGCGAGGGAGCACACCTGAGTTGGTTGTGGCGCGTGTGCGGGAGGGCACATCGGAGCGCGTAAGTGGGTGGATGCAAGAGTGCACGCCCATGGTGAGTGTTACGGAGGACGTAACGGAGGAGAGGTGTGGACCGAAGTGTGCGAACGGCGAGGGTGCGCGAGAGGTGTGGTGTGTAACAGGGAGTGCGGTGGTGGAATGGACGGAGTGTGTGGAATGTACGGGCGGCGTTGGAACGCCGGGCTTTGTGAGTGTGGAACGGGTCGCGTATGCGAGTGAAGCATCGACGTTGAACGGGGTAGCGTTTAGGGTGACGGATAGCCGACGTGGGCGCTCGGTGCGCGGCGCGCTTTGTTGGATGCGAAGCTTCGCGCGGATCGCGCTTTGTTGGATGCGAAGCTTCGCGCGGATCGATGCTGCTTCGCCCCGCTACGGAGCTTCGCGCACGATTCGGGTCGGGCCCCGCACTGAATGGTCGGAGCCGCGTCAGAGCAGCGATCGGCGCGATTCTGGGGGACGGGAGCCGGGTCGGACCTTCGCCCCCTGGCGGGGACGGGGTTCCGACCGGGCGAGCCTCGGTCGTCGGGCCGGAGACCGCAAGGTTCCGCGCCGCGATGGGCCGTGGAACCTCGGCCCGAGCATGCCTCCTCCCCAGAATCGTGAATGCCGGACGGACCCAACCTGCAGGCGACCAAACCACCCGAATGCATTGCTCGGCTTTGCGAAGCCGAGTTTTAATGATGTCATGACGCACCGAGGCTCAGATATAGCGGACTGTGATGATGATCGTGTTTTGACCCGAAATTGAGATAGGAAAATTTGATTGGCAGATTGATGATTGGTAGAATGATTGGCAGTGATTGGAAATTTTTGATTGGTTGCAATTGGATGAGCCAAATTTATAGTGGGAGATGCCCGATGTGGTGGGATGGCAACTCTGCCATCCCTCACAGCGGGGGCAAAGGAGCACTAGTTATGGGGTTGGCAGTGAAAACTAGCCCGGGAGGGTTAGGATATCGTGTGTAGGGATCTAGAGAAGATAACCATAGGTAACGGTAAGGTTAGGTAGCAACATTGAACCGGTAGTGGGGACATAGAGAGGGTAGTTGGATAATAATGACGAGGGAGCGCAATAATATAACGGGCGACGGGGAAGCGCGAGTTTTAGCAGGGCACCAGGTAGGTCAGATGATGCTGTGTGTGTGTAAAAAGGTATTCCGAAGTGTATTGTGAGAAGGTGATTGTGAATTGTATTGAGCGTGGAAGTGTATGGAGCAGTGAGTGAGGAACACGTGAGATTGCACAGGTGTGCAACTGAACAGGTGTATGGAGCAGTGTATGAGTGAGTGATGGTGATGTGTGTTGTGTTGACCGAATGGTCCTGGGAGGAAGGAGGGTGCAGGAAGCACCAGGAGGAGTGATTGCACAGGTGTGCAACTACAGGTGTATGGAGAATGGTTGTGTGGAATACATGGTTGAGTGGAAGATATGGAGTATGGAATGGATGGTATGGAGTGAGTATGGTGAAAACTGTGGAGTGGAGTGGATGGTGCGAAGGTGTCTATTTCGGAGGATGGACCCCATCACGGATACCCGGGGAGGGTAGTTTAAGTGTTAGGTAGAGGGTACAGGTAAATTGTGGTTGGATATTGGCATCTGTGGTGCATGTGGAAGAATGGTGTTTGGATGGGTGCATTAGTATTGTGGAAATGGCTGGGCGTGTGGCCTGTTAGTGTGTGTAGTTGGTTGGGCACTCCACCACTGTGAGGATGTCGGCCAGGTGAGGCCGCAAGTGGGCTCTGGGAGCCGTTAGAGTTGTGAATGGGGCCCGAGGATCTGGAGGACGGACCCGGGTAGCCCAGTGCCAGAGAGGGCACCGAGTGGGGTAAGCGCCAAGGAGGGCCTTCCCCAGTTAGATAGGTTAGGTCAAGGAGCAGGTAAGCTCGGAGGCAACTGCAGTGGTGGAGGTGTGCAGGTGGGTAGACCTGCTGGGAGAGCCACATGACCCAGTCCTGAAGTTGTGCAAGGGCACAGGGAGTTGAATCGGGGGAGTGAGACCCCAAATTGAAGAAGCACCACAGTTTGGTCAATGGGAATTTGGTTCTTAAAACCGCATAGAGTAAGATGGCCAATGGTTTGGCAGGAAAAGACCCCGGGTAGTGTAAAGTGTGTTAATGTCATTTAGAAGATAGTTAGGATTGGAATCTCCTCGCACCATCTACATCCACTCACCTGGGGTGACAGAACTCCACACCATGCCATGTTTATTTTTTTTTTTTCTGTGCAAATGTTTGGAATGTGAGACGCATCATGACGTGGGTGTGACATTGTGCTTTGTGTTCCATCTCTCCCTCCTTATGAGGATTGATGATGAGTTGGGTGATGGCAAATTTGGTTAGAGGGATTGTGGTGACGAATTTGGTATAGGGGAAATATGGGGAAGACGTGACTGTAGCGACGGATTTGTAATGTGTAAATTGTTGTACATATGGGGTAAGGGCAAGGGTAGAGTAGGTAACAGGGGGGGTGACGTACGGTAGGGACGAGATTTCTCACTTCGCTCTCCGTACGCACCTCGTCTTGCATTGCCTTGTTGATGTGTACCCTTGTGACCTTACCCCTCGCTCACCTGTCTTCTTCCCCCCCCCCCCTTGTCTCCCACCTGAGGACTGTGCGCCACTGGGCGCCGAGGGGAGCGTGCGGGAGTCCGCCATTGTGTGCCAGAGCTCTCGCAACCACAGCTGTCTGCATCGATGCACCACGTATGGACCACATGTCTGTGGCTGAGCACCACTTATGGACCCCATGGGTTGGGGCATGGCCCCTCTGCTGGAACCGGCCATGAAGGCCCGAGATCTTGCTGGCGGACCTTGGTCACAGGGCACCTATGCCACACAGGTGAACCACCCCTAGTCGGCCCTGTGGGCCATAAATTAAAAAAATGGACACGTCTTGTGCAAGTTTATTATTGCAAATAGGCCGCCAGCAAAGAAGTTGACAACATCAGGAAGAGCATTAGCCAGCAGAGGGAGCCGAAGAGCAAGACCAGCACCAGGGGTTTGTTGAGTTATTTATTACAAACAGTGATGACGGTGCACCGATTGGTGCTTGATGGTGCTTTGGTGTGTTTTGGTGCTTTCTGGTGCGTCGATGTAGCACAGGCTGTCTCCCCCCCCCCCCCCAAAGAACAATCACAGGTCCTGGGTTAGTTTTGTAAATACAAGTAGCGTCATTGTAAATAATGCGCCCCCACCGTAAGTGTTTAGTTTGAAAACCATTCCGCAATTCGGTTATCTGTGGGCGTGAGTCTGTTAGGCAGGGTGCAATGGAGCAGTGGGACATATTTATTTATGTTTTAAAACGGTCACACTCAGGGTCAGGTTAAATGTAGAGGGAACTACACCTACGTGCCACACTAAAAGTAAAAGTAATAGGCCCGGGACGTGCCTAAGAGGAGGAGGGTGCAGTGTTGTGGATATGAGAATTGTGTTTTTTTTATTGTGGTAAAATGTCACCCTCCTTCCTCCAGTTGTGTATAAAGGTCAAAAGGTCGTTCCCGTAGTTATTTCATATACCACACGTAGCCAATCATATATCCTTCTATATAGTTTTCTCCTTATTCTATGTAGGTTAAGGCCTTGTCTTCCATTAATTTAACACTCCATTGCACCGAATTCAAATAGAGTAGATTCCCTTTCATTCCCATTCCCAAAGCATCCATTGCCAACTGCATTTGGGTGGTTTTCTTCATCCCAAAACTCCATTGAGCACGCGGCCAGCTCGGAGAAGAAAGGCATGTCTCCACCTCGTCATAGAGAGGAGGAGTGAGTCGGCTCCGCTCAACCAATCCAGCACGAAGGGGTTTGGCTTGAGAGGGCGGAGAGAGAACAATCTGGGAGGTTCGCGAAGGTTCAAGGGTGGGGCTTATATAACGTGCGGGAGACGCCCCCACCGCAGATGAGATACAGAGGAGTCCTGGAAAAGCACGCGACGTCCCCACGGCGGCAAAAAGCAGGAGATTGAGGGAGAGAGATGCACAAAAGAGTCCACCGCAGCTTTTGAACGAACCAGCAGCTTTTGAACAAACCGCAGCTTTGAACCAACGGCAGGTTTAACCACCGCAGCTTGGAGCGTCGACGGCGGTGACAGCAGTTGCGGCCAAGAAGCCACGTCGCCGTGCGGAGACGATTGGGGAGAGTCGGCGGCTGCTCAACTCGAGCCGGGATCACACCCACCACCCGCATCCTTCCAGCTCTGTGGACCAACTGAACCTTCTGATCCCTCCAGCCAATCCACCCTTCATTCCCCATTCGTGTGAGTCTGTCTTTTGTTTGTTCTGTCCTGGGTTAAGTAAGACTGTTTATAGGTAAGCTAAGGTGCACTGTGTCCGCTTCTTCTTCTTCTGTTTTTATTTTATTATCCTTCCTCCTCCTTGGTTTCTTTTAATTGTGTAAGTATTAGTAATAAATTATATTTGTCCTTCATACCTTTTGTCTCCTTCTTCTTCACATCCTTCGTCTTCGTCTTTTACAAATTGAATACCTGTGGCATGATTTGGCCAACGTTTCGGAATCGGGTTAGTGAATGCTAATGACTCGAACTTCGGGTTGCTAAAAACCGCTCGGCAACTAGACCATCTAAAACCGGGGTTCGAGCGGGAGTCCCTCCCTTGCTTCACGGTCAGGAGTGGCACTCAGGTCCTTGGGACGTTTTGGGAGACCAAATACCCTGGCTGCTCCCGACCGGAAGGAGCGTTGGGACCCCCAGGACTCACGTCGGCCAGGCGCGGACAAGGGGATTAATCCCCCCTTCTTAAGGGGGAAAGGCCGACGTAGAGATCCGTAACAATATATATATATATATATATATATATATATATATTGTTACAGACGCGGTTTTGGATGTTAGTTTACCGAGCGGTTTGGTATGACCGCGTCTGCACAGTTTACCCGATTATACTCGAACGTTGGCCGAGTCGCGCTACGCTAAATCAATTGAGGAAAGGACACAACGGCTGGGTTAGATGACACGACACCAGGGGTACAGTTCTCAAGACCTCCGGAGGAGGTTATAATATTTGTATGCAGAGCGTTGAGATTACAAGGACAAGAGGTACAGCATAGGAAGGTAGGCACTTAGACACACTTATCTTAATTCCCGACAGACCACAGATAAACGGGACAAGACTGACTCACACAGGGATTGATGGCAAGGAAGGGCAGGTAGTCGCTGGACAGCACAAGGTGCACCTTGGCTCAGGGACAGGATAGCGCGGTCCAAAAGATGCAGGGAGGTATCGTCGCGCTGGAGGTGGCGTCTGGTTCTCTTCAAGCTGGGGGCGCATCTCCCGTCACGTCCGGTAAGTGGCTGCGTATATCCAGCGGGGAGTGACACGCCCTCGGCTCGTTAGCTCCGCCCCAGATGGAATCGGCCCGCCGCTTCTTATTGGGTGCGGGGGGGTTACCGGGCTCCGCCCTTGACGAGGAGCTGACAGCCAGCCCCTTCGTGGTAACCCCGTAACCTGGAGGTACCCTGGAGCACATGGGCAATGGCGGCTAACCGAGCCGGAGTGAGGACGCCCACTCCCCGCACCGCGGCCGCGCCGCCCCCGCTGTGGTTGTAGTTGTTGTTGTTGTTGTAGTTTCATGAGGAAGATGGGAGGAGGTATGGGGAGGTCCTAAACTCACTACTGGTGCCATACAATCACATTCTGGTGCAACGAAGAGTCAGAATTAATGGAAACGAGTCCTTAACTGACATAGACTAAGAATAACTAGCAAGATGTCCTATAGTTGTCTACGTGAGATGCGGTGAACCTGGGCACGACATTTAATGGGGGAAAAAGGGGAAGGTCGGTTGTACAGAGTGTTGTTTACAGACAATGGGACTAGGGAATGGGGGATTGGGGATAGTTGGGGAGTATTGGGGAAATAGGGGAATATTTACAAGGGGATATGGATGGAGGCCAAATCCCATATCCGCAACATTGCACCCTTCTCTACCCTCGGGGCGTCCCGACCCGATAAATTTTTACCTACTTTAGTGTGGCACTCAGATGTAGTTCCCTCTACTATTAACTCTACCCTGAGTGCGACAGTTTTACAGATGTTCACAAATGAGTAAATATGTCCCCCTGCGACGTTGCACCCTTCTCCTCTCAGAAACACACCCACAGGATAACTGAATCGCGGAAAGAATCCTCAAACTAAACATACAGCCTGTAGGGAGCATTATTTACACAAGACTACGCTGATATTTACACTACGATCCAGGACCTGTTTTTGGAGGAACACATGCAGATGTTATGCATAGAGAGAGCACGCATGCCAGCATCGATACACCAACCCACGAGTGCTCTGTGGCCTTACGGCCTTTAATATTCTGCAGAGCACCCCGTTCAAGCACCAAAAGCACCACCCCATAACACAGTCAGCACCATCCGGTGCACCAATAAAGCGTTCATAAATCACCGGTGGTGTCGCAGCCGGCCGATGTTCTGCCGCTGGTCTTGCCTTCATGTGGTGCACTTGGCCTTCTTGCTTCTTTCAAAAATAAAGAAAGGCGCCAACCGCGTCCATTTCTTTATTGTGGCCGTCAGGGGGCCAACTATTAGTGGTTCACCTGCATGGCATAGGTGCCACGTTGACCCATAGGTCCATCAACGGGTGGTGCTTGCCCGCAAAAGACTGCGGTCCATGGTGGGCGGCCACAAACATTGCGGTCCATATGGTGTATCGATCCCGGCAGCAAGCAGCGAAAGTGCAGGCCCACAACTGCGGAGCCAGCACCTCTCTCTCCTCTCTCTCTGCCCCAAAGCCAGATCCTCGGAGGTGGGAGACAAAAGAAAAGACAAGTGAGTAAGGTGGTAAGGGCGCAAAAGTGCACGCAATGTAAGGTAATGCACACTGGGGGCACATGGGAACCAGGTGAGACAGGTGCGTTCCTACCGTACGCCCCCCCCCCCCCCCACCAGGTAACCTACATTGCCCCTCCCTTACCCCTTACTGTATCCACAAAACACAACACTACCCATAAACATCTACTTTACAAATCAACAAAAACGTCCCTACTGTCTTCCCCGTTCCTCCCATAAACCAAATTCGTCTTCTCTCCCTCCTAACCAATCAAATTTGCCATTTTCAACTCTCATCAAAATTTGCCATCTCCAACTCAACATCATAATTTGCCATCACCAATTCATCATCAGTCCCTCCTAAGGAGGGAGAGATGGAATCACCCCAATGTCTCATCCACGTCGTGATGCGTCTCACAAATCCAACAGCAATTCTCCTTTCCTGCACACAGAACAAAGAAAACACAGGTGTGGAGTCATCATCGCCACAGGTAAGTGGCTGCGTATGGTGCGACAGGTTCATCAATCCTAACTATTTCCTAAATGACTTTAACAACTTTACATTACCCGGGGTCTTTCTCCTGCCAAACCATTGGCCCTCTTACACTATGGGTTCTAAAAACCAATTCCCATTGACCAAACTGTGGTGCTTTTCAATTTGGGGTCTCACTCCCCCGATTCATCTCCCGGTGCCCTCGCACAATTTCTGGGCTGCGACGTGTAGCTCTCCCCTCAGGTCTACCCACCTGCACACCTCCACCACTGCAGTTGCCTCCGAGCTTACCTGCTCCTTACCCTAACCTAACTACCTGGGGAAGGCCCTCTGGCGCTCTCCCCACTCGGTGCCCTCTCTGGCACTGGGCTACCCGGGTCCGTCCTCCGGATCCTCGGGCCCCATCCACAACTCTACCGGCTCCCAGAGCCCACCTGCGGCCTCACCTGGCCGACATCCTCACAGTGGTGGAGTGCCCAAACCAACTACACACACTAACAGGCTACACGCCCAGCCATTTTCCACAACACTAATGCACCCATCCGCAATACCATTCTGCAACCGCACCACAAATGCCAATATCCAACCACAATTTACCTATACCCTCTACCTAACACTTACACTACCCGCCCCGGGTACTCGTGAAAGGGGGTCCACTCTTCCCCCATCCACACCTTCGCACCATGCACACCACTCCGTACCACTTACTCCATGTACTCCACACACCTGTACTGGCACACCTGTGCTCTCATACTTGGTGCCGCCTGCACCCTTCTCTCCCCAAGCGCATTCGCGCTGATCCACACACTCACTACTCATACACTGCTCCACACACCTGTCCAGCTCTCACACAGCATCATCTCATCTAACTACTCCCCTCTGAAACTTGCGCTTCCCAGTCGTCCCTTTAAACTATTGCGCTCCCACGTCATTATCATCCACACTAATCTACCTGCGTCCCCACTACAGGTATCATTGTCACTAACTAACCTTAACGTTACCTATTGTCATCTTCGCTAGATCCCTAACAATATAACCTAACCCACCCGGGCTAGTTTTCACTGCCATACACCCCATAAGCTATTGCGCATTTGCCCCACCTGGGAATGGTGGCAGGGATGCCACCCTTACCCACCGGGCCCATCGCTCACTACCAAATTTGCATATCAAATTTCAACAAATCAAAAATTTGCCAATCACTACTCATCATCTGCCAATCATTACTGCCAATCCCTTGCCAATCATCAAATTTTGTTTTTTTCTAATTTTGGGGCCAAAACACTAACCTCATCACACAGTCTACTCACTAATGCCTCTCGGTGCGCCAATTCCTGTCCAAAGCCCGGCTTCGTAAAGCCGGGCAATGAATGCGGGTTGTTTGGTGCCAGCGGCTGGATACGTCCCGCATTCGGTGCAGGGAAGGAGGTTTACCCGGGCCGAGATCCCACGCACCATCTCGGCGTGGAGCCATCCAATGTCCCGATCTCGACCTGCCGGCACGTCTCAACAAAACGTGGTCGCCATGACGACCCTTCCTATCCAGCTGCCCGCTCCGCCTAGTGGAGCACGGACGCGGCCGTTCAAAGCGAGGCCCGGCACGCACCGAGGGCCCGATTCGGCTATAAGTCGTTCTAAACTCTACCCCGGTTACCTTCGATGCCTCACCTGCATGCTTACACCCCGCAGCCCGTTCCTTGCTCACACATGCAGCCGTCTCCATGCTCCTCGTCGTACCTTCTCTAACACACCCAGGTACACTCATTCCACTCACAGCCTTGGTCACACACCTGACCACCGAACACCTTGGCACACATTCGTCACTCGCACACCTCACCAACACACCTCTTCGCGCCCCCTCCTCGGTCACCTCCTCTGTGACCATCACAGGTGTGCTCTTACTCACACACCCAACCACGTGCCTCACTACCAATTCCAGCGTGCATTCCCACACACGCTCTACCATTCCAGGTGTGCTTCCTTTCTCACCTGTCACAACCAACTCACGCTCCTTGTCACTCTCACTACTCTCACTACTCTCACCACCACTCTTGACAACGCACTCCCCCTTACTCCTGACAGCGCACTCTTTCCTCAGGCACCTGTCCGTTACACACCTTTCTCGCGCACACTCTTGCGCATACTCTCCCGTCACACCCTCTGTAACACTCACCACCGGCGTGCATTCTTCCTTGCCTTTGACAGCGCACTCTTTCCCCATGCACCTGTCCGTCACACACCTTTCTCGCGCACACTCTTGCGCACACTCTCCCGTCACACCCTCTGTAACACTTACCACACCGCGCTTCCATGTGCTCCCTCGCACACGCGCTACGACCGACTCACTCTCGCCAGCACCCTCACTCCTTGGCACGCACTTTTTCCTCACACACCCCAGAGTCGGACTTTCTCGCACACCTCCTTTTTCGCACACCAGACCTGTTGCACACTTCACCAACGGCCTCTCACGAACACCCGGGTCCATCTTGACCCCCAAGCTCATTAAATCACCTGGCGCATCATACGCACGACCATATTGGTCACCACTTACACCGGGTCCTCTTCCTCTTCGCTTCTCCTCCATCACCTGCGAATCCCTCATCCGGTTAATGAGCACATCATCACGATCCAAACACAGACTTTGGACCAATTCTTTTACCTCCTCTTTTATCTCCTTCTTATCCTCTCTCCGTCGCTTCTTAATTTCGCTCACCCCTTCTTCCACTTCTTCTAATTTCTGCTTCACCTCTTTTATGTCCCGGTACGTCTCCTCAAGCTCATCCTCTAAGGCTACCTTGACCGATTCCATGTGCGTCCTCACCTGCCGGTCCTTCGTCTCCATTACCTCTACCACCTCGTCCAACCTCGTTGTCAGTCCCTCACGTACCATCTGACATTCCCTCTTCGTCGCTATCAAGTCATCTTTTAGTTCTTTCTGTGTCGCTTTTAACCCTCCTAATACCGCAGTGTTCCTTTGAACCTGCTCCGTTAGTCCTTTTTGTCCCTCCGTCAGCTGTTCCACCTCCTGCGTCAGGTCCTCTATGCCCCCTTGTAACTTTACAGTCCCCTTTCTCACCTCCTTCTCCATGTGCTCCTTACAGTGCCTCACCTCCTCGCGCACTCCTCCGACCTCCTCACTCACTCCTCTTCTGATCTCCTCTCCCATCACTTGCATCTCCTGCCCAGATGCCACCCTCATCTGCTCCATTTCCTCCCTGTGAGCATCCAGTTTGGTTTCTACCCCCATTCTGACCCCCTCTATCTGCTGCCCCATTTGTTTAACTTCCCTTTCCGCTTGGTCCCTCCCTCAATTTGCCTTCCATCCTGTTTTCTAACCCCTCTAACCCATTTTTCACTCCCTCTATCTGATTCTCCTGGGCAGCCATTCTATTTTCCACCCCCATTAACCCATGTTTCACCCCTTCTATCCCATTGTCTAACCCTCTAATTTCTTGTCTAATCCCTCACCGGTACCCCTCGCTTCGTCCCTCATTACCCCCATTTGGCCCTCCAATCGCTCACCCTGAGCTACCATCCGGTTCCCCATTACCCCATTTGGTTTCCCATTACCCCCAATTGCTCACTCTGAGCCGTCGCTTCGTCCCTCATTACCCCCATTTGGCCCTCCAATCGCTCACCCAATCGCTCACTATTAGCCCTCATTTGCTCACTATTCTGGGCCATAAGGGCCTTTATTTGTATTAAAAAAAGGTTCAAATCCACCGGTGGCGCTACTACGGTCGCGGGCGCGGTCGTCGTGGCTATGTTCGAGGCGCCATTTTGCGCGCCCGCAACCTCGTGCGCGACGACGCTATTTGCGAATCTGCTACCCTCACTGCTTCGCTCTCCTCTTGTCCCTCATTTTGGTCCTGGATCGACCCTGCCTCACTCTCTTCTACCGGAACCCAGCCGTCTTGGTCTGCCATAGCGCGACTTTCAAAATTCAGGTTTTTTTTTTTTTTTGTAAAACACAATTAAATTTCGCTGTTATAATTTCGAGCGCGTGAAACGCGCTCCGGATCGAATCCCACTTCCCGACACCAAATGTTACCCTAATGGTACAATTGGTGTTCCAAAATTTGGGCCTAACAAATTTAGTCCCAGGTCCGAATCCCACTCCTGACACCAAATGTTACAGACGCGGTTTTGGATGTTAGTTTACCGAGCGGTTTGGTATGACCG